>NC_080565.1:31480865-31806615 GCF_030253575.1 Rhododendron vialii | reverse complement strand
CATGACTGAAGAAGTGTTCGGTTGCATAATTTTTCTAGTCTAGTTTAAATAGGTGGCAAGTAGTCTCTTCACATCAAGAATAAATGAAAAATAAATTTATAGGGATGACTACTCAACTATTGGTTACTTGCCAATGGTTTGTGGTTCATACCTATGTCACGGAAATGAGCAGTGGGAGCAAGAATATATGTGCCAAAGCATGTTATTCATATATGAAAACTCTGTGTTTATGATTTTCTTGTTACTTTTGCATGAATTATAATGGATAGACTGCATTCTATCAAAGGCTTCCCTCATCAAGGTTCAGAATAGCGTAGTATTGACATCTCATTCAGATCTGCAACCGTCCAAACATTTTTTCTTTTTGAAAAATAATAAAATCTGTTGTGCGCTGGATGTAAGGACCAAGGTGCATAAGCCATTTGTAAGTTTGTCGCTTATGTAGCAAGAGTTTATTTGCTGACCAGTGTAATGCTCGTGCTTCGCACGTGTTCGCATGCTCATTGGTTTAATTGGTAGTCGGAAAATTAATATACGTATGTTTGATGATAGTAGGAAAAAAAAACACGAACCAAGATTGGCAATTAACTTTTAGGTTTTTCTTCTGAATTCTGCCATTGTTGCACATGTATAGCGTTCAAATCAAAGTTCCCTGCTTGGCTTCAAAATAAACCTGCTGTAAAGATGGACAAATACCAGTAACAAGTCAATTCGGGCTCCATTGTGATCTCGGCAAGGAATATGTTGTTACTATATACATAAGAAAGTAAGGGCAACTACCAGCAAAATTCAATTTTGAACAGGGAAATACCTGAACTGCTAGAGCAAATCAGAATTGCACCAAGTCACCCACTGTCAATCCGTTAAAGGAACGAGGAGCGTAAAGCAGCAATGCCAGATTCCAATGTCAGATAAAAAAAATTGTTAGATCAAATATGTGTTGAAGCCCCTTCATCAATAAATGGCAGCAGATTGCAACAGTTAACCAACTTTAGAAGAGGCAAAGGCACATTAGTTATCAAGGTCAACATCGGAGAATGTATGGAATTATATCATAGTTAGGTGAAAAGAATAACTAAAACAGATTGAATGGCTATTGCATATGCTATTGTGTGATATTGATCATTAGCTTGCTACTACACTTTAGGATGATAAAATCAAGAAATCCTCACTCTGATATAATAAAACACGTGTTAGAGAAACTCTATTGTACCATGAGATAATTGAAGTCATTCATTACAATAAGCCAGGTCTAAGGGTGTCAGAGAACGCAAAGGATACATGACAGGTGAGATTTGTGCACCTCTTCACTTAGATTAAGGAGTAATGGCCCTCCAAAAAGCACAAAAACTATATTGCACATGATCTATTGCATTCAATAAATTCATAGCTGAGTTTCAAACTGTTACAGATCATGTGACTAAACCAGGATTAGTCAATAACAATCAAGTTTCCAAAACTATCCAAGTTGAACTACATCATCTACATATAGATACAAAAAGCCAAGTATTGTAAGAAGTTAAACTCGTATTGGCTAGTCCTAACCATACACCCAAAAGAAGACGTGTTGTCCTTAGTACCAATTATAGGTTCGTTCACGCCGATCAAAAAAAAAATTGTAGGTTTGTTCACGTCCAGCTTCATCAAAGACCAAGGGACGTAGTCTTAGCTCCCAATCAAGACTGGAGATTAGAGTATCATGGCACATCAGATCGTGTGCATAAACCCCGCCCAACAAAAAATCCATTAATGTACTGTATCTCCCAAATCCTCATTGTTCTTATTCGGAAACGGTCAAGGTCAAGTTCATTAGCAAAATCTTGAAGTGGTTTGCATAATTCCTACACCAGTATTAAATGTATTTATCAACAGGCAGTTCATAAAAGATACAAAGTAAATGATTGACAAAAATTAGTAACATAAAGATGGAGCTCCAGTTTTAGTTTTAGTTCCAATCTTAGAACGGCGCACACAAACAGCTTCTACAAAGTATTGGCAAGTAGATGCCAAACGATCTTGCAAGCTCACAGCAATGCCAAATTAAAGAGACCTTTAGGTACAAATAAAAAACTCCTTGGATAACCAAAATAGGACAAATATAAAGCTACTATCAAGAAATAAGAAAACATCCAATCAACATATTATCCACTTGAGAGCTGAAATTACTGTCATTTGCACGACGATTAGTACGACCCTTAAATTTTAGAATCACAAACCCAAAAAGACTAACTTTTTTTCCAATCACTCAAAAGGAAGGGGCCAGTTACAATGAAATTGATAAATGAAGCTCCTAAAATGAGCGAACTTACTCTACACCGTGTTTAATAATGATATTGGTATCATAGATGGAATACATGCAACACTAATATCAAAGCAAAAGTAAAAAATAGAACTACCATGAAGCTACTATCTACGAAGTTACTATGTTTTTGCACAACTGTTAGTAGCACCCTCACAATGATGTTGATACATCGAAGTCCCAACGCAGACATACCAATTAGCATCTTGTCTATGATTCATAGATTTCTGCATTGGAATTGTTTGCAGTGTTCTACTTACAGACAACTCTATTCCCTAGAAAAATAGATGTATTTTAGGAAATCTAATCCCTGACTCTGTACAAGAAGAATTCACATATTTATGGCCAAACTTACCTCTAAACTACATTTAACGTTCATGTTGACGTTATAGAAGGAATACATACATCCCTTATATACAATGAGAGAGAGAGAGAGAGAAAAAAAAGGAAAAAAAAATTACCTCAACAAAAAAGAAACGCTACGAACAGACCATAGCACACTTCTCCTTCCAAGAACAAACTAAATCACACTTCTTTGTTATAGCCCTAATCGTCAACACATAAATGAAGCAATAAGGAATCATACAAAAGAACCTAAAGCATACACCAAAACAAATCGAGAATAAGAAACACCGGGGAAAAAGTAAACGAATATAAAAAAAAAAAATCAAAACAGACCTAAGTTTAAAACAGGACTAAACAAGAGAGGATAATGACAGTATAGATTATCCTTACAATCTAAAAACAAAATCCTCATGCCTATATTTCCTTGTATTAATCACTTGGGAGCAATATACTTCCATAGAAATTCTCTTTAGTGACTCATTCCTAGTGGTTGTGAATTATGTTACCATTTATGTGGCAGGGACAAGCTCGTGCAATGGAGTCCCTAGTTCGAGCTAAGATGCGGCAAAAAGAGTCTTTGCCATTTGTGGCTTCTCTAACAATTGGAGTATACAGTTCCCTCCTACACAATCTTATAATTACCGAGGCCCAAAGAAATGAAAAATAGAATATACCACTGTTTGTTCATGTAGCGTTTCTAGCCTTCTAAGCCTCATGATTCAGTGACATGTTGTAAAATCTAGTGATTTGTGTGATTTAACGATCATCGTGAGATCATAGATGGAGTACATGTATCATTTAAAGCGGCAATACTAAAGCAAACTTACAACTATCTTACCATACCACACAAATCATAGATCATAGAAACTTACAACCAACGTAAATTTACCTCCAAGATAGTAAACCCCATAAAAGACCAAATCACGTGTCTCCTTTGTCTGAAGACTAAATAGGTGTTTCAGCATGCATTATGTACAGAACAAAAGCATGTGTGGCCATGTGGGTAAGCAAAACGAACTTATGAAGTCATGAAAATAGAAGCTAGAGGAAAACTAACCTTGCTGAGAAGATAATAGTGAAGAACGTACAAGCTGATCAAAGCTCCATAGCTCCCTCAAACATCTGCAACAACAAAAAATAAGTATTACTAAAAATCTAATTTTCTAGATAATAATGTACATGGGCAAGTGTATATTCAGAGATCTTTCAACTTTCACAACAAAACAGAGGATAAATAGATCAGAAAAAGCTAGGTCAGAAACATAAATCACCGTCCTCTAAACCTTTAAATCTAGTTCAAGAAAGCAGAGAGGATGAACAAAAGGAATAGCTATGTAAAAGCAATTGAGTGATTTTTACAAACACAGGGAGTGCGTCTTAAATAAGGGTCATACCCAACTATAGTAACAATTTCCCATGTAACTAATCCTTCTTATCTTTGTCCCAATTTTGTCACAGCCATCCTCAAAAAATTCTCCAAAATTCAGAAGAGCCGTGAATTGGATCAAACAATATGGCCCAAACTGTTTCTTTTTCACACTCACCAATTAATATTTTTGCTTCAGATTAGAATCATCATCTGATTGAAACTCACATGGTAAAAAGAACACAATTGAAGAACACAAACTAACCTAGCAAAGCATGCCCAAATACAAGCAAGGAAATCGCATGACTCCTTCTTTCTATCCTTCCCAAAAACTTTTTATACACAGCAGCTAGAATAGTTCTTCTATCAGAAGAGGACTTTGTGGCACCGTTCAAACAGTGAATTTCAAATCAGTTACGCGAGAAGCCGCAAAAATAGTTCTTCAGAGTACTTTATGCAGCTGCTCAAACATCGTCTCCGCAATAGCCGCTACAACAGTGCTTTGATGACTCGATCGATCGGCGGAACAGGTACAAAACTTGCGTGAAATAAGGAGAAGAGAGTACAGTTTGGTTGAGTAAAATAAGGGACAACGAAACACAAAGCAAAACCACAGAGGGTATTAATGTAAAATCATACAGTGTCTTGGCTTACCAACCCAGAATCTTTTATTACAAGTGTATTGATATCTAATTTGTCTTTTAATTTGGGAGTTTGACGCAAGTCCATGCTATCCACGTTGGTGTTGAGGGTTCAAATTAAGCTCCCATAGGCGAGGATGGCTTTGTGGGTGCTAGAATGTTCTAACCTTGTGCCACCTTTTGCAAGTGCTCCACCCATGCAACTAGTAGCCCCTACCCCAAGCCCCTGGGAGAGTACGTAAAACGATATAAATTGTCTTTCGATGACCACATTTTCAAAGTCATCAAAAGAAAAAATAAATAAATTGTGAACGGAAAATATAGAATATGTTGTTTGATGGCCAAAATAGTGAAAATGAACAAACTATGTGGACAGAGGGTGTAGATCCCTAACTTTCTGTGGATTTTCTATCAGAACATGTTGCTACATGATGCCCTCATCTCATGTGATTCCCCCCTTTGTTCCCGTCGTGTGATCCTCATGTGAGGAGAAATGGAGCTCACGACAGTTCCATTTTGATTATCTCTGACTTCTATTTGTAGGTCTCATTATGCAAACTATCCATGGTGGAATCTGGTTAATCAAACATTGGTAGCCGTCAAAACAAGTTGGATTTTGTCTGAGAAGTCCATTTCAATTTTGACAATCCCATTTCTATTGAGAAAAAAATGATTAGAGCAGAGACACTTTCCGATATCCAATATTTGATTAACCTAGATGATATACAGATCTTAAGACTCCTATATGTCTTGGTATGTAGACGAGTTGAAAATGTGACTAAAACAAAACCATTTTGATGACTATGCCCATAAAGCTATATCATGACTTTTGGTTTGTCAGGCAGCACCTATATAGCAGTCTCAAAAGTGAGAAATTCGGGAAGTGGAAGAAAGAGATAATGGCTGGAAAATGGAGAAAACCCTTTAAGGTTATTGGTTGCCACTTCCCGTCAAGAATGACCTCAAGAGCGAAAGTGGAAACTAGATTGTGGCCTAAAATAGTAGTTTATGAGTTAGTGAAATTCATTGGAACTTAGTGGTGAATTTTAAAAGCAAAATGCTTTTAGCATCGTAATAAGATACAATAGTAAAGTTCTTCTGCTCTTAGTATTAAACTGAAAAGTGCTAGTTCTTTTTCTAAAATTTATGACAATAACTTAATATTTAATGCCATACGGATGGAACATCTATATAGTTCTCTTACATTCACTCAAATAATTTAGGGACACTAGAATCAGACATTAAAACACAAGTAGTGGACCGCTTCAGAGATTTTCTTTATAGTTGTTTCACAAAAGGTAGGGTAGGAGCCCACATAATGAACCAAAGCATGCCTATATCGATTAAAAGATTATTCCTTTTGCTTGGAATCTCAAAAGCATGCCTATATAAATTAACAAATAATCACTCTTGCTTGTTATTGGAATAAATAAATTAGGGGCCCTTTTTTGAGCTATTCATTACTCTAATCGAACATGCAACCATATCACAAAAAAGACAAAACAAAGCAAAGCCCAAATTCCTAAACACAACAAAGCCGATTGAAAAAAACAAAAAAGTCCACACTCCCAAACAAACTTAAAGCCTTAGAAGCACGGATAAGTCTACAGCCTCACTTATCCATGTCCGAAACGTTGCGAACATGGACACGACATGACACCTGGAAACGCCTAAATAGGTGTCCTATTTTAACTATTTTTTGTGTGGTCAATACATTGTTGACACTCTAGGACTGTATACATGCCAAGGACACCTTAGGAGGTTAAAATGTAATTTTTAAAAGTTGGCCCAGACTTCCCTCAGAAAAAGGGAAAAAAATTGGCCAGACTAAAAATTCTCATGAATATCAATCCATGAATTCATGTAATAAATCCTAAGCTTGTGTATAATGTTTTTACCAAAAACAGAAAGAAGCTCTTTCCTTGACTCTCTCTCGTACATGGCATATTCTCAACAAAGTTTATTTTTCTTCTTCTTTTCTACACTTCATAAGATACCAAAAGTTTCAGTATGTGTTTCGTGTATCTGGTACAGATTTAGAAGTACCATGACCAGTATCCAGTACATTACGGGCATTTATAAGTGCCCATGCTTCATAGGTTGTAAGGGCGAAATACAGTGGGTAGCCTACGAAATTTTGGCAGTCATAAACTGTCAATTGACTCCTCTAGCCACCCAGTGGCTCCACCCTTGACGGGACCAACTGTTGGAAAAGTGTGGGATGTGAATTTAGAGTTGGCGGAGCAAGTTATTTTGATTTAAATTCAGTCGTGGGCGGGTCGCGGTCTTCCATCTTGGAGTTCGTAGGGATTTAGTGACAAGGTGAAGAGATTTGCCACTAGGAGATTCATACTCCACTTATTCTTCGAAGTTGTTATTTTGTGTTTCTTTTTGATGAATGTGCTAATTTATATTGATGGTTATGTTGTGACAATCCTACTTATGTTGTTTCACCTCCTTTTACAGATTGTAAATGATCTCAAGTTTACCGTAAATCAAGCAGTAGAACCTGTGGAGAAGGGAATTTCTTGTTTTAATCAGAAAATGCATAAGATCTCAGAAAACAGCAAGAGGCACGATAAGGAGAGGAGGAGAACAAAGGATTGATAGCATAGCATGCAAAGCCCACACTCCCAAACAAACTTAAACTACATTATAAAGTTTAGTCACGCGGGTAAGCGTAAAATATAAATAATCAAGTCAAACAAGACAAAAAAAAAAAAAAAAACGAGGATATCCTAACTTGAATCAGAGTCCAAGAAAAAATTAAAATACAATATAAAGTTCCTTGTACAGAGGCATAGCATGCAAAGCTCTGGCTAACATGACATTAATCGTATGAATGAAACATGTTAAAACCCCAATGATCTTCTTGTGTTTTCTAGGCAAAAGTGTACTCAATGTTAAGCCTTAGTCTATATTTGGGCAAGAATCAAGGAAAATCGAACTGAACCTGTTTAGGGCTTCTCTGTTGAATGACTCTTTGCCTCCGTTGGCGCAACAGTTTGATTCTTTCTGTATACGAATTAGGGATCGAGCATAAAAAGAGAGAAAAAGAGGGAAATCACACAAGAAAAACAATTGATGGAAGAACAACTCACTATTGAAACCCAGAAGATCCGAACCACGCTGATATCTGATACGGAGTGATTAGAGAGGAAGACCACGGTGAACTGAACTCACACGATCAACCCATCTGAACAGAATCGAACTCACGTTGAACAGAACTCACGCTTGTATCTGATATGTGTTCTTCGAGCAGCTGGAGGGGGTGGTTGTGTACGAGGACGCGGCGGAAGCCGAGAGCTTAGGGCGTCGACCAAGGGGGAGGAGGTTTTCGAGATGAGCGGCGTCGACCAAGGAGGAGGCGGTTCGAGATGAGCGGCGTCAACCAAGGAGGAGGCGGTTCGAGATGAGGGCGTCGACCAACGACTGTAGCAGGAGAGCTTCGCCGAGAGCTATTGCGGGCTGGTGGAGGACAGGCGGAGGGGTAGGGTGAGCTTCGGGGTGTGGTTTTGTGAGAATCTGAAGAGATTGAAATGTTTAGAGGTCGGCGCCCTAAATTAGGGAGGGAAATCGCAGAGGGAAAAGGGGAAAAGAGATGGGCGCGCGAAAAAATTGGTAGAACGCTGTAATAGAATAAATGAAAACGCTATATTTTTCTTTCCCCTTTTGTCCGTGTCTCATTACTCCTCTACAATAGCATTTTAAAAAAAACGCTATCAACTTATGCTATAAAAAGTAGTATTTGTTGTAGTGATAGCAACTTTGGTAGTTAGGCCGTGGTTTTATGCTTAGGGTGTGATTGACCCTAAGTAGTTTCCACGTATATCTCGGTATTTGCGTTCTTTAGAATAATTGCTCTTAACTTATATTATTAATTTGGATAGCATTGGCATGGAGTTTGGATAGTAGATTGAATTATTTAAGTTGGTGGTTGAGTTAATTTAAATCGGTCGTCCCATTCACCCCCCTCTGGGACTTTGTAGTGCATCAGATAATTTCACGAATAAACAAGAAGGTAACAAGACATTCTTCATTTTGATGAGGAGAGATGTCTGCTCTCTTCTATAATTCGTTTCCCCGGCTTAATTTTACAGTATTTGCACTTTACTGAAGTCTCTGGAATACTACATTTCCTAGTCATTCATCAGAGAGAGTACATACACTGTTCTTGGTTTGTGGAGCACACCAAATCCAGTGTTGCTTCTATGAGTAAGAGATCATTGTATACCAAGGGACACAAGTCCAAAACTTTGCAAGTGTTAAAGCATCCAACTCAAAACCAATTGGTTATGAGGGAAGAGTTCGCCTAGGCTCATATACGAGTTTTAGAGGTTATAATTACCCAATGCGGGACAAGCTCTAATAGTAAGCACATAGGATGAAAGAAGAATCTTGGCTTAAAGATATTGTCAAAACCCTATCCTCAATCAACAATCGGCATTTGTATGTTTCATTCCAGTTTCTGTTTTTCCAGAAGTCTGGTACTTCATTGTTTGTGTTACCATTTCATTATCACGAAATAAGTAGTTCAATTCTGTTAAATAGTCTCAGAATTCCAGCAGCACCTAAAGTATACATGAATACTAGATTTAACAGCAAACAAAGTGCAAAATAGGATCGCAAGATTCGAAGCATGATGGTGATATTTGTTACTGCTCACAATCTGATTTGTATCTCTACATATAAACACATGGAGAAAATTGAGCCCATGGCTCGAGTTTGAGGCAAGAAACCTCTAGTTCAACATCTTTTGATTTACCTCCTCATATCCCTGAAGTACGTGTTTCATTTCGAGTCTACCAACCTTTCTCTCCACTCTGTCCATCCTTCTCTCAAGTGAGTGAAGTTGCTCGATTACTTCTGGTCCATCTTCAAGACGAGACCAAAACAGGAAAAAAGAAAAAAACAAAGTTTGAGATTACCCAATAGATCAGGGCTAAAAGAAACGCCATAATAACTCATTCTTCAAAGTTCAGCCGTTAGGGAACATTCTTCCATACTTATTTGTTTCGACTAAATAATACACAAAACAGACTAGCTTTCACTTTCATTCTGAAGTATCTTGGTCTTTCTGGTCTAAGTTCATTGGATCATATACTCGTAATTATTTCCTTCTTGGAAACCAAAGTAGGGAATCATGTGATTTTCCTATTGAAGTCCATACGAGGATAGCGGAAACATACACAAGGGAAAAAGAAGGAAAAAAGAAGAAGAAGGCAAGTAAAGAAAGCAGCCAACATTGAATATGCATCGTACAGCTAACTTTCTGAGCATGTTGTGGAAAATTCTGGGTACATAGCCTTTCTGAAATTTCACAGGACTTGGCTCATATCTAATTTCTCCCTCTTGTCAGGAACTGCTACTATGACGAAAAATAGCAGCCATAAGACAAAGTAACAAAACAAAATAAAACGGGCCCTCATCGTCACTCACCTGCATTCTCACTCTTGGCAGGCTAAACCCGCAAAAGAAAAGAAATAGGTCGTATCATGCATTAGATATATGTTCTTGAATCAGTCAAACTATTGAAGTACCACACAGTTGTTGAGTTTTCATGTAGAAAGTATTAATAGAGTCGATGCGGGTTCACCGGAGTGGTCGACCCATCAGTCACGAAGGATCCAAACTACGACGAAGAAAAAAGGGAAGCAGTTTAGCAGCAAGAGAGAGGCTTTGGGGTCTCTGAAACTATAATACAGAAGCTCAAAGAGAACTTCATGGAAAGAAGGAATTAGATAGCACAGCCTATTAATTCTAGGG
Source organism: Rhododendron vialii (assembly GCF_030253575.1). Classification (NCBI taxonomy): domain Eukaryota; kingdom Viridiplantae; phylum Streptophyta; class Magnoliopsida; order Ericales; family Ericaceae; genus Rhododendron; species Rhododendron vialii. The sequence continues at coordinate 31,796,198 of NC_080565.1, read as the reverse complement.
AGTCAAGCCATAATATGGGCGTGTGGAGATATCCACAATATGTATGTGAACAATAAAGACTGTAGCGGTCTATGAACGTAATATCAAAGCCGACACTCCATTATTTCAGCTAATCGTTTGGAATCAAGGATCGAAAATGAATCGTGTACTTTTTTTTTGTGAGTTTTGATTAGTAGCTGACCATTTGTAACATGGAAGACCGAAGCTAAAATGTAGTCCACTCTTGTAAGCTAGCAGCACATCATTCTTGAAGTAGGAGTATACAACGGCATATGATTTCTCCACCAGAATGAGACTAAGTAAGTACCCGTGTTAATGTCCATCAAGTCGTTTTTGCAACTTCTTATAAAATTAGTTGAGGTTGCTTATGATTTTTTCAGCCTACAATCTGAGATTCAGGTCACTTTTATGAAAACAATCTGAGATTCGAAGTGATATAAAACAAGTTGAATATTGAAAAATCCAAGAGTTGGCATGAGGAATTTTCCTGCCTCTTATTCCAAGAATCTATCACTAGCACATCTTTTTAAATTTAGAACCCAAAAATTTGTAACGATATATGTGACGTGTCACCTGCAAAAAAGCTGAAAGTGATAATGAGACCATGCGCAACCATAATTTGTTTTATTTATTTTGGTATGTTGTCTTGGTTAGCTTGGAAATGGAAAAGTTTGACAAAATTTGGAAACAAAAAATAACGCCCATAAAAGTGTTACTTCATTTTAATAACTAAGTACTTGAACAAGTTGAGTTCCATTCATATCAGGAACTCATAAACAGAAAGATTAAAGGCTACTTCTTATTTTGGTATGGTTTGTACTCTTTTAGTGCAATTATGAATGTTTGGTACAAAACGTAAAAAGTGGGGTATTTCACTGAAGTTACATTTTGATTTTTGGAACCATAAACACTTTGGCCTCTTCTATGGAGACCACTTGAAATTTTGTTCTTTGATTGTATGACTTTGGCTAAATCCAGAGGATGAGGTCTAAAATCTTTAATCTCATTTTTTCCCGTCCTAAAATCTTTTATTATGGCACAAGGATGAGGTCTTTTTCTCTTTTATCTCGTCATAAGAGCGAGATCTTTTATCTTATTTTTTTCCGCCCTAAAATCCTTTTTCACCCCGCAAGGGTGAGGTTATTTTTCTTTTATCTCGCCGCAAGAGTGAGGTCTTTTATTTCGCGCTAAAACCCACTTTTTATCTCAGCTTTGGACTTTAACTGAGATAAAAAAATTTAAGCACCACTTTTTATCAAGTTTTCATTGAAAACCGTGATCTTTGTGAATCTCCTTAGTGTGACGCATATCTATTATTGTAGTAGTGGGGGTGAAGGGGGAAGGAGAGAAAATCTCCGAGATCTAAGATTGGGAGATGAAAAAATACCACGACGGGGAGAAATCCCTCCCCTCCTATCACCCGTTGGGGCATAAAACCCGGGGGGAGGACAAGGAGGAGATGCGGGGCGGCGGCTTCTTTAGAGAGAGAGAGAGAGAGAGAGAGAGAGAGAGAGAGAGAGAGAGAGATATCCTATCCTAGCTAGCTCTAACACTTGAACCATCAAAACACTTCCAAATCAAGTTTAGGTACCAGAAATCCAAAACATGTTTTGATCTTTTTGCGGAAGCTCAATAATTTGCTAACACTTAGTTCTTTTCAAGAAGGCTGGCATTTTACCAGTTGAAGCAGGATAAACACCCATCCTCCGTCCTAAGTCCCCTAAGATAAAGTGTTAGTTCGAGGAAGCTCTCTATCTCCCTCTAGGAAGGAATCATAGGAGACTACTTGAAAAAGAGAGGTGGACTCCTACTTGATAATCGCCACAGAAAGATAACAAATGGAAATTAAGAAAGTCAAGTAGGACAAAACATGCAAGAATTGAGAACTATTCTCCTTGTACAAACAAAAAGTTTACGACCACCGCACGGTTAGTGGGCTCACTTCGGACCTTACAAAAATATATAAAAAAAAGTATAAATTTTAAAATACTCCCTTCGTCCCAATTCAACAGTTCTTTTTGGAAGTTTGAGTCACTTTTCAGTTGATTATATCTTATAATTTATAATATTTTATGTGATTTTGAAAATATTTTATTACAGGACTAATTGAAATCTATTAAATAAGATCCATATTAGATATAAAATTCATTACCAATGTAAAGATATAACTAGTTTTTATTTCGTTAGAATAGAACGAGAGACTATTATATTGGAACAGAGGGAGTAATATTTTATGGGGCTCTATAAAAAATCAGCTCCAATGATCTTTGTATCCTTTTCAAAGATTAATAAAATCTTTTTGTTTAGCAAAAAAAAATCAGCTCCAACATATATCGGTAGGTATATTTTTTGAATTCGCAGGGGACAAAATTGAGCAGTTTCATTACTCTGTTGATCAATACTTGTGGATGAGAATAATGTAATATTCAGCTCTACAATGCACCATTAGCAATATGTACACTTGCCGACTTGAAAAAAGTTGTGTAAGTACTTTTGCGGGTTTGGCTCCGCTCCAATTTGGGGAAAAAACTTGACAGGAAATTCCTGGTCGGTCCCAAATTTTATATTGGGTTCCTTGCAAATTCTTTTTTAAAGTGCTATCTCATCTAGACTCCTTTTAAAGATGTTTTTACTATTTTGCCCCTATCACTTTTCATATCCTAAGAATTCACACCTCCCAGAATTCACACCTCCCAGAATTCATACCTCCGAGAATTCACATTCCAAAGAATTCACACCCCTTTGTAAAATTCTCCTCTTTTCATTCATAATTTTTTTATTTTTGGTCTCTTATCGTCGAGACGGATGATTAATCCGGAAAATATCACACGAATCTAACAATTATTCAAAAAAGATAGAACAAAGCACAAAATGAAAAAGAAAAAAAGTTTACAAGAATTAATGGAACCTAATTTTTCGGTGTTAATTTATTATTTTGTTGGTCCAGCACTCCAACTTTGATCTGTTTTCTTTTAAGCGGTATGCCAGCTGCTTTCCATAAATTTGATGGAGAAAGACATTTATTCCGCTCATTGAAAACTTGAAGAATCTGCATCCCTCGACGCATGAGCCTAAACAGCATATTACTCCTGATTCGCATGACCCTAAAATTTCTAGTTTTAATTGCAAATTACTAGTTTCTTCCTAACTGAGTTTTGTTTGGAACCTCGAGCAGAGACGGAGGGAGGTGTGGGCATATGGGGGCCAAGGCTCCCGCGCGGTTTTGGGTTTTTATTTTATTTTAAATATTAATTGTTTTTTTGTTTTTTGTTTGGTGAGAACATCTAGGTATTGTATTTTGTATTCGATATTATTTAGACATAAAAATGTATTCGTTTTTTGTCCCGAAATCCAATTTCTCTCTCTGTGCACGGTCTCCCATAAGTTTGTCCTTTAATTATTGATCTCATTTCTTTTTCTATCTCTCTCTACTTACTACCCAAAAAAACCTCCCTTAAAATTTAAACCAAACAAACTATTAGATTCCCGAACCTTCAAATTTCAAAATCGTGTTCATAGGTTGGCCCCCGTATTTACAAGATTTTGGTTCCGTACGTCCCTGACCTCGAGATTTTCTTTGGAAATCAAATTACTCCTATTTTCTTTTCTCCGTCCTGGGTTATATTATTCCAATTCCCAAACTCTCGAAGTCCGTTTTTGCATTTTAGCAAGAGAACATTGAGAAATCCTAACAGGGTTTCGATCGGAACCTCGAGATTTTTTTGGGAAATCAAGAACGGAAATCTCACCACCTTTTTGATTCCCCTGAATTTATACATTTTTTCTTGAAAATGGGAGACTCTTTTTATGCCTCTGCTGCGAAAACAAAACTCTCTTTTTTCATTTAAGTGACTTTAGCGTGTAGATATAAAGCAAGTTGTATGTGAACACAAAAATCGGATTTGCGATACTGGTGACGTTGATTTGGGTTTAAATGGGTTTTGCCTTTAAGATAGTTGCTCATTGAGAGAGAGAGAGAGAGGTTTAAATGGGTTTTGCCTTTAAGATAGTTGCTCATTGAGAGAGAGAGAGAGAGAGAGAGGCCGACAACAATGGCTAATTGGAATCTCAAAGGTTGTGTTTGTTTGCCTATTTAGTTTTGTTTTTCAATCATTATCCTATTTTTTTCTTCAATTATTATCCTATTTTTTTAATTATTATTTTGTCATCCCTCTCTATCTCTCTCTATTCATTACCCATCTCTTCAATTGTTACCCTATTTCTGTCTTTTGCGGGTTTCAATTGATGAAGTAGTTCAAAACATATGCTTCACTTGTTTGGAAGAGAAGACAGTGAGAAAAGTGGAGAAAAAAAGGGAGGGATAATTTAGGCATTTTGCTAACTAGATTTTCTGAAATTAGCCAATTCCGTCATGTTTTGGATGGCAAAGTAACAGAAGGGGGTAGTTCAATATTGTCAGGTAAAGTAAGGGAGGTGAGTGATATTTCAAAAACTTCAAAGGAGGCCTTTGCTTTTGTCAAAAACCTCAGGGGAGGTCAGTGAAATTTACCCAATTCAAAAATAAACAACTATGCTAGCATTGCCTGAGGTTGCATATATATACTCCAGCAGCCGGTGTATCACCCCTTTCTTTTTAGGGTTTCATCCCTACCTTCTCCCTACCTAGTTAGGGTTTTTCCACTTTTGGTTCCTAGTATTCTCATCCATATCTCAGACTCAATCCAGTTCTCTCGTTTTCTCCCACACTCGCCTCCGCCCGTGACCTCTGTTTCGGGGAGGTGGGGCCGCCGCCCTCCATGGCCCACCGGCCTCCCCCCACTCTGTGTCTTGCTGGCCACCCACCCTCAACCCCAGGCCGGCCACCAGATCAGATCTTGTTCCCTCAACCTCTTCCACCACCTTTCTCGTTTCACCGCCGCCAATCTCCCTCGCCACTCCTTCCTCACCTCTTAACCCCCATCACCTCCCACCCTCCTCTCCACCATTCTTAACCCCCATTTCTCCCCTCACCGTGGGTCTGTTTTTTGGTCAAATCTAACCGTGGGTTGATGTTGGGTGGCTTGTGCCCCCTCCGGCGAATAACGACTCCAGAGGCCGACGGCGGCGGCTATGGTGCTTGGTTCCTCTACCGGGGAAGCGGCTTGATAGCAAACTCGGTCTCACTCGGCAACTCGATGGTGCGACTCAGTGGGGCAACTCAGTGGGCCGAATCAGTGAATATCTCAATGTATTGAGCTTCTCTCTAGCTGTTTTTTTTTTTTTTTTTTCCTTTTTAGTTTGTTTCCGTTGTGTTGGGCTTCTTTTTTTAGCTGTGCAAAACTCTTATGCGAGTTTGAATTGTTGTCCACGGCCATGATGCCGTCGAGATTTTATTTGCGCTTTCTTGGGTTTGAGCTGGGGTCCGTTGAGATTCTCTATTATCTGGACCTAGATTGGTTCCTAATCTAGGCATTTCGTCGGTTTTGCTTCTGCAGGGGGTGCTTGATTCGAAGTCTTGGTAGTTTTGGTTCATTCTTGTATCTTTAATGGAATCTGTATTGCCTCCGGACTTTTTATGGAATGAAATTGACACTTTAAAAAAAAAGGTGTTGCATATAAATACTCTGTTATATGCTCCGTTTCTTTAACATATTAGGCTTCCAATTCCAACTGGTAATAAAATATTCTCTCTCCCTCTTCAAATGCCTGTTTGAGAAAGAAACAAAGATCACCTTTTCACCCATTATTGATCTTTTAGGCAACCAATATTGCTTTGCTGTACGTGCATTCTAGTATTACATTTACATGCAGATATGTAAGATTAGGAAGGGTTCTTTCCGGGTTCCTTTCTCTTAAACTTGATCTTTGCCAAAGCTTTTCAAGATCCCAAAATTAGAGTTTTGTCTTTTTTTAAAACATTTTTCACCAAGCATTTGTTAATTTCGAAATTATAGTGTCAAAATACCGAGGCCCCGTACCTCAATAATTACAGCTAATGCTACTGACTTTAGCTTGAGGAAAAAAAAAAAACAGAGAAGCGATTTCTCGTTACCTTCTATAAAACCAATACTCCTACTAATATTCTTGTCCCTTGTCAAATTTTCTACAGGGTGAAAGGATATGTATATTCTGACGAAATACTACTCAAACTTCACAAGAACGACTTTCTCAAATCTATCAACACTAGAGGATGGAAGCCGTTATAACGGCGGTATTTGTTGCTACAGCTTACGCAATTTGGGATGCCTTGCGTAAGAAATATGGAACAACGTGACACAAAATATGCATGTAAGTGCATTGGTTTTTTATTATGTAAGATATGACCATAAATTTTTTGAGAGTTTGTGCCACTTTTCAATCACTTGTATCTCGTATTGCATACTGTTTATGTGATTTTGAAAACATTGTCTAATACAAATTAATTGAGATTTATTAAACAAGATTCATATTGAATATAAAATTTATTACTGATTTAAATATATAATGAGTTTTTTACTCGGTTAGAATAGAACGAGAAACTATTGGGTGTTCCACTTTCTTTTTAAAAATTCTTTTTGAAAAAGAAGGTAATTTCAATTTAAAAAAATATGTGTTTACGCAAATAATTTTCCTACCAATATGAATTTTGTTTGATAGATCTCATTGAGATCTTTTAAACAATGTAAAAAAAATTGGAAAATTATTTTTCATTTTCATAATATGTGAGTTTGAAATTACATTCTTTTTGAAAAGGAAAGTTTAGAAAGAAAACGGAACGGAGAATGGGAACGGAGCGAGTAATTGTACAAACTTTTACCCATTAAGTTTTTAAAATGGACACTTATTAAGAGACCGTCCGAAATGGACTATTATTTGGGTGTGGAGAATTCACTACGCCCCACCAAATGTAGTACTCCCTCCGTCCCTTTTTAAGTGTCCTGCTTCGTAACTCCAACTTATTAAAAAGACATCATCATTACACCTTTCACATAAACTTTTTCCTCCACTTTTTCTACTTACCCATCATCATTACACTTTTTACTCACTAACTTTTCAAAATAAAATCTACTTTTAGGGACAAAATAGACAATACACCAACTTTTACCCCTTAACTTTACAAAATGGACACTTATTAAGGGACAACCCAAAATGGAATACTGGACACAAAAAAAGGGACGGAGGGAGTATATAAAAACAAATTTTTCGAGTCTGTTCGTTTTGAGCCTAATTTTTGTGGTTTTTCGATTAGTATGAAAAGTAAAAAATTACTATGACTTTTACCCAAATATTTTTTGAAATATCCAAGATAAAGCCGGCATTTTGGGGTTTTTTTTTTTTGGGATATTTGGACTTTATCTTGGATATTTTCATAAATATTTGGGTATAATTTTTTATTTTTTCAATTCTTCTCATCTAGACGAATCAATAATCCACAAAAGTTTATTATAAAATAACAAAAGCGAAAAAAATTCGAATAAGAACAAAAACAAAAAAAGCACAAATTCCCAATCAGTTAAGATGAGAATCAAACCGTGTGGGGTTGCTCAATTGCTAAAAGTCTTCCGCACTATGAATTAAGGAGTTGATTTTCGCACCCCAAATTGTCAACTTTGGAGACGCCAGACACGCACATTTAAGATGGTTCACTTCCACCACAAATTTCCAATAAGTTAAGATGGGAATCAAACCATGTGGGGTTGCTCAATTGCTAAAAGTCTTTAGCACTATGAATTAAGGAGTTGATTTTCGCACCCCAACTTGTCAACTTTGGAGACGCTGGACGCGCACAATTTAGATGGTTCACTTCCACCACAAATTTCCAATCAGTTAAGATGGGAATCAAACCGTGTGGGTTGCTCAATATATTGCTAAAAGTCTTCAGCACTATGAATTAAGGAGTTGATTTTCGCACCCCAAATTATCAACTTTGGGGAGGCTGGACGCGCACATTTAAGATGGTTCACTTCCACCACAAATTCCCAATCAGGAGGGGACACAGTACAATAAGAGACGTTTCTTCACATTTGAACATGCAGCAGTTGCCCTATTTATAGAGTACTGAACAGGATAAAGGAGAGCAAAAAGGGGGACCATCAGTCGCCTCAAAACGACGCAGTTTTGCGTTGTCTCGAGTCCCAGTTAAATGGGAATCAAACCGTGTGGGGTTGCTCATAAAGTCTTCAGCACAAGGAGTTGATTTTCACACCTCCAAATTGTCAACTTTGGAGAGTGCGAAAATTAATATGGAGCTTATCTTCTTTCTCAACTATAAATACCCTCCAAATCCAAAAACAGACGCACAAATCAGTGGAGAAAGAGGGAGAGGAGAGCAAAAGCACAATGGTGATTTAGAGAGAGAAACTTAGGTGGATTTCGGTTTTTCACACACCCGAACGCCAATTCGAGATATACCAGCTTTAGCACGAGCACGAGCACCTCCAAACCAATCCCCAATCACCCGAAGTCAGCCCTGGGGTTCTCGGAGCCGTTGTCTTCTCGGTTTAGCCGAAAATCCAAAAATCGCGTTTTAAGCTTTTCGGTCGGAATCGAGGTAGATTAATTACTTCCCTACTCTCTCCTAAATATATTATGCGCTTACGTATTAGTTTTAACATTCCGGAGTGGAAGAAATTGAACCAAATGTCGCACGGCCGAAACCAGTGGGTTTCCTCTGTTTTTCTCGGCAGGAACAGTACCTTTATTAAAATTTCAGTCAACCCCTTTAGCTTTTAAATATTATGTTTCGGCCCAATCAATAATCATAAATCGTATTTATTAGAACTGAAAAAATTGTCATAATGCTTTGACTAGTATTAAATTAGCATGAAGTTTAATATTATTATTTTCTAATTCCTTATTTCTATGTATATAATTTACTTCAAATAGTATTAAATTAGTATGAAGTATAATAACCCCATCAAAGACTTGTTATATTGGTTGCCTTATGTATAACAAAAATGCTACTTGCACAACCGTTGTGTTAGTTGTGTGCGTAATTCTGATCGTCCAGATGCATTTGGACGGTCTAGATTTTATAAAAACTCTTCCAAGGAAAAGTTTAACTTTTATGGGGAAGATCTTGAGCGAATCCTGGCCATTTATTATAGCAATGGATGGTGGGAGATTAGTTGTATATTGTGTTTTACATAATTGTTGTATGTGTAGCATTTTTGTTTCAATTATTCTAGAACCACACCCAAATACACACCCATAAATACAAGAGTATAGGCTCCACACACATTAAAATGTGCAATGTGTGTGGGTGTGTATTTGGATGTGTAAAATGAGTGTGGTTATAGAATTATTAATACTATTTAGTACTATCATGGGCGGGGCACTTAAGGACAAGTGGGGTCTATTGACTCCACTCACTTTGATTTTTCACCAAAACATTAGTTTTTTTGCAACCAAATTTTTCTAGGGCGCCGCTATTCGCAGCCCTTTATTTTCTTCCATAGCCCACTACATTTCGATAAATGGTTGTTGAAAATCATAAATAACATTTCGGTAAATTGCTGTTGAAAACAAGATTATATTTCGGTAACTACATGTCGAAAATATGTTCAACTTTGGGTAAACAACTGCCGAACATACACTTTCAGTAAATAGCTGTTGAAAAAAATATTATATTTCGGTAATTGAATGCTGAAAATATATCTCAATTTTGGTAACTAATTGTCGAGTATAATTGAAAATTTTTAACGAGCTATGGGAGAAGATAGAGGGCTGCGAATAGCAGCGCCCTTTTTCTATTTTGACCTCACTAAAATTGCCCCAACTTATTTTAAATGCATAAAAATCCAAAGCCTTCTTTTCTTTTCAAGAAATGGTAGTGCTAGAAGCGAGACTATCATACATTATTTTAAACATATGACAAGTTTTTTGGAGCCAATTATATATATAACGGTTGTGCAAGTAGCATTTTTGTAATTGAAATAGTATTGCTAAATACTCTGTGTATGCTCTGTTTCTTTAACTCATAGGCTTCCAACTGGTAATAAAATATTCCTCTCCTCAAATGCCTATTTGAGAAAGACACAAATAGGCCTGTCAATGGACCGGATTCGATCTGAAAAATTCGATTCAAATGCAGATCCGAATTCGATAACGTCGATCCGATAATCCGATCCGGTAATCCAAATACGGATCGGATCAGATCGGATTAAATCCGATATCGATCCGAATCCGAACTTTATTTTTAAATTATTTTTAAAAATAATCAGTAAATTTTTTATTTTGAAAAAAAAATGTTTAAGAAGTTGTATTTTTATATTTTACTTTTTTTCGGAAAATATTTTTTTTTGAAAAAAAATTGTATTTTTTTGAAAAATATAAATTTTTTTTTTGCTAAAATTTTTTGAAGTAAAAAAGTTTTCAGATAAGATTCGGATTTTGATGTAATAACTTGTGAATCTTCGTGAAATTCTCTTAAAACATATATCCATCCTTCATGAATGAGCAAACGATGCAAGTTGCCTGGAGTGGTAGCCCAATAGCAGGGATTTTGTACTATCATGTATTTGATTGGGGTTTAAATCTCAATAATTACAGCTTACCGCTACTGACTTTAGCTTGAGGGGAAAAAAATCAATTTCTCGTTACAATGCTATAGACCTTGTATAAGAACAATACTAATATTCTTGTCCCTTGTCAAATTTCCTACAGGGTGAAAGGATTTACATATTCTGAGGAAATACTCAAAAACTTGACGAGAACGACTTTCTCAAGTCTATCAACACTAGAGGATGGAACCCGCTGTGACCACGGCAATCATTGCTGCAGCTGCAACAATTGTTGTAGCCTATGTGACAGGTCCATTATATATTTCAATTACTCTAGGTTTTATTTTATTTTTAGCCAATTATTCAATCACGGAAAAACATCTTATTTTTCAGTATTATAGAGATTTCATGGATAATTTTTCAAAATTTTCCGTACTAATTCAATGAGTTATTTAAATGGTGTGAAACAATTCAAAAAATTTATTATCCAAGATATAACCCTAAAATTTCTGGACAATTATTTAGGGGTGGAGAGAGTACGCATAATGTCACACTAAAATTCACTATGCCACACCAAAATGTAGTGTATAAAAGCAAGTAGGATATTGAGACTGGAAGAGGAATGTGAATGGAAATCCCCAACTAAGCCCAACTAAACATGGAAATGGGAAACAATCTATTTGCAACCTGCATTCTATTCTTGTGTCTGTTCCATTCCAAAGAACCAAATGCACATCCAAAGAATTAGCCTAATCTACAAATTCCTAACCAAATTACTTCTTGATTTTTCTTGTGATTTCAGCTGAATAGAACATTTCATAGATTAAAAAGCAAGTCTAGATAAACGATTGAATATGTGTGTCTAATTTGTGCAGCTAGATATACAGCTAAATATACAGCTAAATATATGGCTAAATACAGTTGAAAAGATGGAAGATCGATTTCAGCGATTGGTGGATGAAATGGAAGCTAAGAAAAAGGCCTATTGAAAAATGAAGTGCCTTTCAGATGTGAATGGCTCCGTAATCTGAAACTTTTACCACTTTTCTGCTCCTCTATTTTATCTTGCTTCTATGTGAAATTGTTGCCAGTAAGAACCATAATTACATGTAATTGGAATAAATTTGCACGTTGTGTTTTCATTCAATTTGTGAATTTAACCTGAAAAATTTTAAAAAATGGTTGCTATAGGAGAATTGATTCTATAGTCTGTGTTTGGTCCGTCCCAAGTCACATATTCTTTTGGCAAGACGCTGTCCTCTCAATCTTCACTCAATGCTTTCATTCTCGGTTCTCGCTATCATACGTTTTACTAGTAATTTAGAACATTTTTTGAAGGCGCCTTCACACCTCCGCTTATGTTCATGCATGCAAAGTAGTACTTAGACTCCAACCACAAACGCGAACTTACGGACTTGGCCTATCACGTCGAATAAACAAGAAGGTAACACGACAATCTTCATTTTGACGTGGAGAGATGTCTGCTCTCTTCTATAATTCGTTTCCCTGCTTAATTTTACAGTATTTGCACTTTACTGAAGTCTGGAATCCTACATTTCTTAGTCATTCATCAGAGAAAGTACATACACTGTTCTCGGTTTGTGGAGCACACCAAATGCAGTGTTGCTTCTATGAGTAAGAGATCATTGTATACCAAGGGACAGACGTCCAAAACTTTGCAAGTGTTAAAACATCTAACTCAAAACCAATTGGTTACGAGGGGAGAGTTCGCCTAGGCTCATATACTAGTTTTGGAGGTTATAAATTAACCAATGCGGGACAAACTCTAATAGTAAGCACATAGGATGAAAGAAGAATCTTGGCTTAAAGATATTGTCAAAACCCTAGCCTCAATCAACAATCGGCATTTGTATGTTTCATTCCAGTTTCTGTTTTTCCAGAAGTCTGGTACTGCTTTGTTTGTGTTACCATTTCATTATCACGAAATAAGTAGTTCAATTCTGTTAAATAGTCTCAGAATTCCAGCAGCACCTAAAGTATACATGAATACTAGATTTAACAGCAAACAAAGTGCAAAATAGGATCGCAAGATTCGAAGCATGACAGTGTCAATCTGATTTGTATCTCTATATATAAACACATGGAGAAAATTGAGCCCATGGCTCAAGTATAAATGCAAGAAACCTCTACTTCAACATCTTTTGATTTACCTCCTCATATCCATTCCATCCCTGAAGTACGTGTTCCGTTTCGAGTCTACCAACCTTTCTCTCCACTCTGTCCATCCTTCTCTCAAGTGAGTGAAGTTGCGCGATGACTTCTGGTCCATCTTCAAGACGAGACCAAAACAGGAAAAAAGAAAAAAAACAAAGTTTAAGTAAGATTACCCAATAGATCAGGGCTAAAAGATGCCATAATAATTCATTCTTCGAAGTTCAGCCGTTAGGGTACATTCTTCCATACTTATTTGTTTCAACTAAATAATACACAAAACAGACTAGCTGTCACTATCATTCTGAAGTATCTTGGTCTTTCTGGTCTAAGTTCATTGGATCATATACTCGTAAATATTTCCTTCTTGGAAACCAAAGTAGGGAATCATGTGATTTTCCTATTGAAGTCCATACGAGGATAGCGGACACATACACGGAAAAAGATGGAAAAAAAAGAAGGCAAGTAAAGAAAGCAGCCAACTTTGAATATATATGCATCGTACAGCTAACTTTCTGAGCATGTTGTGGAAAATTCTGGGCATATAGCCTTTCTGAAATTTCATAGGACTTGGCTCATATCTAATTTCTCCCTCTTGTTAGGAACTGATACTACGACGAAAAATAGCAGCCACAAGACAAAGTAACAAAACAAAATAAAACAGGCCCTCATCGTCACTCACCTGCATTCTCACTCTTGGCAGGCTAAACCCGCAAAAAGAAAAGAAATAGGTCGTATCATGCATTAGATATATGTTCTTCAATCAGTCAAACTATTGAAGTACCATACAGTTGTTGAGTTTTCATGTAGAAAGTATTAATAGAGTCGATGCGGGTTCACCAGAGTGGTCGACCCATCAGTCACGAAGGATCCAAAGTACAACGAAGAAAAAAGGGAAGCAGTTTAGCAGCAAGAGAGAGGCTTTGGGGTCTCTGAAACTATAATACAGAAGCTCAAAGAGAACTTCATGGAAAGAAGGAATTAGATAGCACAGCCTATTATTTCTAGGGAGTCAAGCCATAATATGGCCGTGTGGAGATATCCACAATATGTATGTGAACAATAAAGATTGTAGCGGTCTATGAATGTAATATCAAAGCCGACACTCCATTATTTCAGCTAATCGTTTGGAATCAAGGATCAAAAATGAATCGTTTGGAGATATCCACAATATGTATGTGAACAATAAAGACTGTAGCGGTCTATGAACGTAATATCAAAGCCGACACTCCATTATTTCAGCTAATCGTTTGGAATCAAGGATCGAAAATGAATCGTGTACTTTTTTTTTGTGATTTTTGATTAGTAGCTGATCATTTGTAACATGGAAGACCGAAGCTAAAATGTAGTCCACTCATGTCACAAAAGGTTAATTACTTTGAATTAAACACGAAAATTTACACATACACACAAAAAAAAAAAAAAAAAAAGAGGCATTACCCCAATGTGTCGTCGGACTAGAATCATTCTTCTTCTTGTCACCATTTTCCTTTAATGCTGAAAAATGGACAAAAATGAATAGTCATTTCCTTACTCGTTTATCAAAGAGTCTTGTAAACTAGCAGCACATCATTCTTGAAGTAGGAGTATACAACGGCATATGATTTCTCCACCAGAATGAGACTAAGTAACCGTGTTAATGTCCATCAAGTTGTTTTTGCAACTTCATATAAAATTAGTTGAGGCTGGTTATGATTTTTTCAGCCTACAATCTGAGATTCAGGTCACTTTTATGAAAAAAAATCTGAGATTCGAAGTGATATAAAACAAGTTGAATATTGAAAAATCCAAGAGTTGACATGAGGAATTTTCCTGCCTCTTATTCCAAGAATCTATCACTAGCACATCTTTTTAAATTTAGAACCCAAAAATTTGTAAAGATAGATGTGATGTGTCACCTGCAAAAAAGCTGAAAGTGATAATGAGACCGTGCGCAATGATAATTATTATTTTTTATTTTGGTATGTTGTCTTGGTTAGCTTGGAAGTGGAAACATTTTAGACATGTAAGGGAAACGACAAAAGAATTTGGAAAAGTTCGACAATATTGGGAAACAAAAAATAACGCCCATAAAAGTGTTACTGCATTTTAATAACTAAGTACTTGAACAAGTTGAGTTCCATTCATATCAGGAACTCATAAACAGAAAGATTAAAGGCTACTTCCAATTTTGGTATGGTTTGTACTCTTTTAGTGCAATTATGAATGTTTGGTACAAAACGTAAAAAGTGGGGTATTTCGATGAAGTTACATTTTGATTTTTTGAACCTTTTACACTTTGGCCTCTTCTATGGAGACCACTTGAAATTTTGTTCTTTAATTGTATGACTTTGGGTTGTAAAACTTTGGCTAAAGTTATTGGTTTGGGACATACTGAGCTGAGTCTACCTTTGCAATACTAAATAGTGCAAGGTTTATTTAAGGAAATATTGTCTTGTTCGATACATTGTTAGTACTTAGTAGTCCTTCATGGTTGGTTCTACCTAAACTTGGCTGCATAAATAATACGACCATTCCTCCTATGTGATGAACAAGGAAGTGATTACAAGTTACTTGTTTGAAACCTTAAGACTAGCTTAATTATGTGAAGTTGCTTGTCATGGTTATTATTATCAGGTGCTTATGGCTTAAGCAAGATAAACCCTAGATTTTTTTGAACTAATATTGAGATGTACAACATGCACAGACCCAATTATAAGCAACGGTAGGCAAATATCAAGTACGTCTTCAGAAGGACCTGTTAGAAGGTGCAGAAAAGCTACAGTGATGGAGGCAATGCCGGTGATGATTGCCACGACGATGGTAGGATGCATAGTGTTGATAAACCTCAGAAAGTCACAATATGCAATTACTTTCACCCTGCAAAAAGGTTGAAAAGTTACAAAACCATTGGAAGAAAGGCAACGTAAGTGATGGATTGTTTCTGCAGAATGAAGATATGAATTTAAGGAAGATTTGATGTTAGAGAAAGACCGCATGAAGATAATAACTTGGCAGCACTAAAGCGAAAAAAATGATTAATGTTTCCCTTGTGGTGCCCAGCCAAATCCGACCAAAGGGAAAATCATGATCAGACAAGAAGGAACATCCTGCTGTCTTATCCATACGACTTCCCACGACCGTTCAAAATTTGAAGGTTGTTATGCTTTTAATGTCCTATTTTGTGGTACTTGAAGATTTAATTTTGAACCATCATTCACTTTTAACCGTTGCTGCAATCTTAGTAGGGGGAGTTGGAGACAATGAATGACTATCCAATTCTATTATCAATGATCACAATTCCATGACGCATTCAAGTGAAAGAAATCCTGATGAACGAGAATGAAGGGTAGCCAAGTGGTAAGGTGCTCCCTTTACCAGGATAAGATCCTGGGTTCAATCCTCACTGTAGGGTCCCATTCTCTACCCTCTTAGATAAGGCTAGTGTAGATTTCTTCCCTGTACACACCCCCCAAAAAAAAAAATCCCAATTTCCAAAGCCAAGAACTTGACGATCTGGATAATAAAATATACTGAATAAAAATCGAAAAGAATGTAATTCGGACATATGTTGAAAAGGGAGAAAAGCTAGAAAAAATTGGACAAAACTTAACAACTTGAGAACTTTATATACGAATTGCAAAAATGCTGATATCTTACTCTTGAGATGCTATAGAAAGCGGCTACACAGTTCTCTGATCGACGATCACGACTCCCCTGCACATAGGAAACAAAAATACTAAATACCCACAAAGACAGCACATAGGCCCCATATACATAAATCACAGGAAATGAGAGTAAGCTTCATGGTTTGGCAAGAATGCAGATAAGAACTAATCCAGTGAAAGCAGAGACAAACTAAACTCAAACGCATACCCAAAGGCACGTGCATAGACAAAGGGGGCGAAACCAAGTTGTAGTGCCAAGAAACCAGAAATCTTGAGTACTTTTTTCCTCGTTTGGCAAAAGATCAACAATTACAAACTGATATGATCCTTATAAAAAGGGAACAGAGGCCTCTTACCAGTTGGTCTGCGTGAAAGAAAGAGGGTAGTATAATATTAGCTGCCTCAATGGCAATTCAACCGTGGGAAAAAAAAATGGCAATTCAACCACCAGTCCACAGGTGACAGTTGTAATCTTGTGAGCCAAAAGCTTAGAACCGTGTAGAGATTTTCTTTTTCCAGTTGATAATCGAAAGATCTGATAAAAAAAAGAGAGAGTTGATAATCGAAAGAAAAGCTTCTAATTAAATACTAATTAAATTACGTATGATAACCTCAATTATAATATTATCTAATGATTTGTTGGAGCAATTAGATATTAACTACTGTCGATTTAGGGCCATTTGGAAGTTTTAGTGAGGTCACAATTATACTGAAATGGATATTTTTTGTGGCAATATTGCATGGCCATTGAAATCAACTTTTACATCTCCGCGTAATTATTCAGTAGTCTTGGGGGACCGCCATAAATATGTGCGGTGGAAAAGGGTGGTGGGCACAAGGTGACGGTATCCAAAGACCACCAAATAATTTTTCGACCCAATGGCTCCGCTGTTGTCGATCCATGCCATTGAGTCTAGCCTAACTTTTTAGGGGCTTTTTGACATGGTCGTTTTGGTTTTTTTTTTTCTTGTACTTTACAAGATTCGGGTCAAATTTCTATGCCATATTTATTGTCCCGACAAGAGGAAAATAAAAAAGTGCAAAAA
This sequence comes from Rhododendron vialii, assembly GCF_030253575.1. Lineage (NCBI taxonomy): Eukaryota > Viridiplantae > Streptophyta > Magnoliopsida > Ericales > Ericaceae > Rhododendron > Rhododendron vialii. Next base: position 31,778,912 of record NC_080565.1, on the reverse strand, counting down.
CATACCAAAGTTGAAAAAAGATTGTATAAGACACCACAAAGACCCAAAAAATCGAAAAAAGTCAAATTTTTGGGTCTTTTACGTCTTCTTGGATGATCTTTTTTCAATACCGGTATATGTTTTTATACTCTTTTTATTCCTCTCGTTAAGACAAAAAACATGGTATAAAATTTTGATCCAAATGTTGTAAGATTAAGCGAGAACAACCAAAAAAAACTGTGCCAAAAAGCCCCCGAAAAGTTTGGTCAATCTTTCCTTCTTTGATAATGACAGATAATCAGTAAATGATACTCTAGAACTTAAAAACAAATCTCCCTACTTTTTTGAGTTCCTCCAAATTAAGAATCATAGGAATACTGTACATATGTGCCACAGAATCCCCAAAATCTTCTCTCCTGACGAAGTTTAATCTTCTCAATTTTTTCTTTAATTTGGCTAAAAAGTTGAGTGAAACAATCATTTGACACAGAGCAGTACTTAAATGAACAAACCCAAATTTAAGGATAAATATGAGTTAAAAAGCTGCATCAATGACATAAGCTTAGGTTTAAAAATTACAAGCTTCCATTATTTCAGTTACAGAGAATAAATTCCTTGCTTAGAGTGAAAAAAATGAATAAAGAGTTTTTCACTTCAACGAGTCTTCAATTTGCCTACAACCCAAGTGGCTATTGCGACTTTAAGTGCACTGCCACCAGCAATGGGATTGTTGGACACCATATACCATTAGGAAACTGCTGATTGTTTATCCATCCGAATCCCATCTAGAACATAGGCCAATCAACTCACGTACCTTGATCTTTCATATGTGGATTTCGCCAATCGTTGCTCACAAGAAACAAAGTATTCATATCTGGCGTCCTAAGCATTAGATTGTATATTCATTAGGACACCAATGCTTGTGAAAACATCAGTAGGTTCTGGAGCTGCTGTGTTTGAGATGAATATGACCCAGTTGAATATGCTTCCTCTTAGGAATGCTGTGGTTCTGAACTTGATAAATTGTATGAAACGTCTGGTTTACCTCTACAAAACTATGGCCGGGAATCTTTTTTTTCAACTCTCTTTCTTCCATCAACTTTCTCAATCTTGCTACATCTTCCCACCTACCAGCTTCAGCATACATATTGGCCATAAGGACGTAAAAGCTAACAGTTTGAGGTTCCAATCTGTAGAGTCGGTCAGCAATAATCTCTGCTAGCTCAAGATTGCCATGGATTCTACAAGCACCAAGCAGAGCTCCCCAAACATCACTATTCGGCTCACTTGGCATGCTATGAATAAATTCGTAAGCCTCTGCTAATTGGCCAGCTCGACCAAGAAGATCCACCATACAAGCACAATGCTCTAAACCAGGTCCTATTGAGTAATCTTTTCTCATGCTTTCAAAATGCTTCCTTCCTTCTTCTACTAAACCTGAATGCCTACAAGCTGTCAAAACAGCCATGAAAGTGAAGCTGTTTGGCATAATTTCTTCTTCTTTCATCTTTGAGAAGAACTTAAGAGCATCGTCCACATGCCCATGAGATGCACAAGCCCCTATAATCGAAGTCCAGGATACCACACTTTTACGAGGAAAACTGTTGAAAACACCCCTGGCCAAGTCTATGTTCCCACATTTTGCATACATGTCGATTAAAGCATTTGCGATCGAAACATTGGTTTCTAGGCCTCTGCTTCTCACAAGTTCATGTACCCATTTTCCAGTATTGAGTGCTCCCAAATTAGCACAAGCTGATATGACAGTCACCATTGTGATATAATCAAACTCAACGTTCTCGATTTCCATTCTATGGAAGAGCTGGATTGCATTCCCACCGGCATTGTTCTGTTCATAGGTAGCAATCATGGAATTCCATGAGACTAGGCTACGGACAGGCATCTGATCAAACAAACATTTGGCAGTATCTACAATTCCGCACTTGCCATACAAAGCTATCAAAGTGTTGGTCAGTGAAATATCCGAGTCCACCCCCAGTTTAACAGCATAACCATGAACCAAACTCCCCAAGTTGAAAAACTCCAAACCGGCACAGGCAGGAAGAACACTCACAAGCGTGACTGCATTTGGTTGAGTTCCCAAAGCTATCATCTCTCGGAAAAGACCCAAGCCCTTTTCGAAAAGCCCATTTTGTACATACCCCGCAATCATTGAAGTCCAAGAAACTATGTTCCTCACAACCATTTCCCCAAAAACTAACTCCGAACTTAAAGTCTCCCCACACTGTGAGTACATTGTAACCAAAGAACTCTGCACAAACACATCCAGATCGAACCCGTTCTTAATTACATTGCAGTGTGCTTCCCTCCCTTCCCTCAAGGCCGAGAGGACTGCACATGACCGAAAAACGAAAGGAAAAGTATATCTGTCCGGTAACAACCCAATTCGATGCATGTCTCTATAGAGCATTAAGGCCTCTTGACAAGGACCCAGATTGGCGTAGCCTCGAATCAGGTTGTTCCAAACGAACACATCCTTTTCAGGCATTACATCAAACATTTGGCGTGCATAGTCCATTTTTGGAGCCAAGGAGCAGGCTAAGGTGATGAGTTTGGTCGATAACAGAAGGTTTCTGTGAGACCCATTAGCGAGAACAAGAGCATGGATTCGCTTGAGGTCCGAAAGAGAGGAACAAGAGTTCAAAAGGTAGTTAAAGGGATTCAAGGGAAGGGAGTGGTAGTTTTTACGGAAGTGAGAGACAGCAAACAAAATGGGTTCAAGTTTTGTACAACTGGCTCTGTTGAAGGAGGTGAGGATCATTAGCTTGACATCCCTTGTAACAACACTTGAAATTGTTCGATGAATTTCTTTCAGAAAGGAAATAAAAATGCGAAAAATTTGAATACTGATAGATGTAGATTGAACCTAAATTGGGCCAACTGGCCCAACATGCAAAATGATATTGCAATCCTATTATACCATTCCGGTGAACCAAATGGCCCCTGAGAAGAATTAGCCTAATATAGATTCCTAACCAAATACTTTTTACAAAAATGCTAAGGACACATCATGTGTGGCACAAATCAGTCACACTTCTCTCACATACAGGTGGGACCTACTCAAATACTTTTACAAAGATGCTAGGGGCACATCATGTGGGGCACACTTTAGTCACACCTCTCTCACATACAGGTGGGGCCCACTATTTTGGGGGCTGCACCTGTATGTGAGAGAGGTATGACTGAGGTGTGCCACACCGATGTGTCTCTAGCATACTTTTAATAATTTCATTCTTGAAGGTAAGAAAATAAACGATTGTCCATAATTAAGGAGTAAACCAAATTAAACCTAATCAAACCGAGCATTGTGTCTCTGGGCAGACCATGAACTGATTCTGCCCTGGCTAAACCAAAATTTATATAGGAACCAAAATGCCGACCAACATTGATTAAATTATCATAACATTTCGCAGTATTGGAATGTGTTGAATTGAGACCTCTTACATGCTTTATAATTTAAACATAAAGAGTAAGATTGTAAAAACTACTCCCTCCGTCCCTTTTTAAGTGTCCTGTTTCGTAACTCCAACTTATTAAAAAGACATCATCATTACACCTTTCACATCAACTTTTTCCTCCACTTTCCCTACTTACCCATCATCATTACACTTTTATTCACTAATTTTTCAAAATAAAATCTACTTTTAGGGACAAAATAGAAAATACACCAACTTTTACCCCCCTAACTTTACAAAATGAATATTTATTAAGGGACAGCCCAAAATAGAATACTGGACACAAAAAAAAGGGACGAAGGGAGTAACATTTTTAAATCAATTTTAAACACATTAGTCAATGCTCTGCATCAATTAAATCAATAAAAATCCAAGCACACCAATCAGTTAGAGTTGGCTCAGAGCTAAAACTTGTGTTGCTGCCACTTTAAGGTGGGTCCCCCATTATTTAACCCTCAGAAATAAAAACATCAAAGATTTGATCAACCACTTACACAACTTCAACTGAGCTAATTTTGTACAAGGTCACTTAAAAATTTAGATTAAAATTTTTGAACGGTTTGGATTATTTGTGTGGGACTCAAAAGTTAACCCCCACACACCATTCGTACATTTTTGGTAGCCAAAGGTTCACTACCACTGGCGTTTTCATTTCTTTATATGGCGTATGGAAAGTTATGTTCATACGCATTTGAAAATGACTTTTTTATATCCTGTTTGTTTGTCAACTTTGTGATTCTCAAAATGTTTGTCCATTAACCCTGAGGCTGAACACTCATCCCCAGTTGATCAATTGTGTGCTATCTCCCAATTAAAATCTCAAAACGAAAAATATCACAATCATGTGTGTATATATACATACATACACGTGACCATGTCACAGAAAAAGTATAATTATTTCGAACAAAATGCAGACACACAAAGAAAGCATTCCATCAGAAAGAAAAAAAAAAAAGAAAAGAAAGAAAGAAAGAAAGAAAGAAAGCACAGAAGGATAATTATTTTGAACTGATGCAAACAAAGGAGTATCAATCTAACTCTCACAAACTTTGTATTTCATAAACACTCAATTGTATTACACTGAGAAACTGTGTTTCTCAAACACTGTCTCACACATTTTGACTGGCCACTTTTATTTTGCATACTTGCATATTCAGATTACAAGCCTATTTATAGGCTAAACAAATCACAGACGCACAAAGATAGCATTCAAACAGGAGAAGAATCACAAAGAAAGCATTCAAACAGGAGAAGAAACACAAAGAAAGCATTCCCCATGCATGGGCATGTTCAGCAAATCCAGAATCAAGATGCAAAACGTTTACGACATAAGAAGATTGAGATGCTAGACGACCTAGCAATTGTGTGTGGGAATGTTCAAGCTACTGGTGGATGGGCATGTTCAGCAAAGGATCTAAATGCTAACTATCCGAGGGAAACTAGTATTTTAGTGATGATGAGTGTTCACCTATATCAGATTTCAATGACACTGTGGGAGGAACACTTATGTGACATTAGCACAGGCAGCGGAAATGGATTTGCAACTCAACAAGGGAATACTGGTAGCCAAAAACCAACACTAGGCAAGCGCAGCCATGGATCTTCAAAGCCACTGACATGTCGCTCAAAGAAACCAAAAGGTGCAGACTGCAGAGCTTGTTGCTGAAACAATGGCTGCTGTAATTTCAAGTGCTTTTCTCTCGTTACATTACACTTTGTATGTTCAGGCTTTATTAATAGTAACTACTACTGGAAATAATTTAATATCTTTCCAATTCCTGTATTCCTGCATATGGATAGTGCGATCTAATTTCTTTTGGGTTCAGGTTCAGCCTGTTAATTCTGTTACATTCTTGACTGCTCCTCATCCCAGATCACATTGTTCTCATGACAGGGGTACATCCTTTCGCATTAATCTATTTCGTTTTAACAAGTTCATTGAGTAGGTTTCCTGACCTTGCTAGTTCAGGTCAATGTTTTGACATATCTCTGCCCCTTCTCGAATGGCATGGTAGGTAGTGTACCATTATGAAAGTGCATTCTTGATTTGGATGGAAAGAATTTTGACGGTGCTGCAATAATTAAATTTGACCTAACATATCCCAAGTTTAAGAGTTCTTAATATCTTTCAAATGTTTTTTTTCAACAAGCTTGTTTGTCAGATGTGTTACTTTGTATAATGCTTCGAAGAATGTTGACAGGGTCCAATGAATCGGGAAGTGAAGATATGGACCTTAGCAAGTGAAGAAGGCTGGCTGCTCCCTAGTGGTGCTGAAGCATGGCATTTTACTCAGACATTGGATTTGAAGAGTTCATCTGAATCTCGAATTGAAGGGCCATTCCTTAATCAAGTTGTGGTCCAATCCGGACGCAACCCGAAATGGATAATATTGCTGAGTTCACTGTAGCCATGCCGGTTCTAAGTTTTACGGGGACTAGTGATTTATTACTTCAGGGCGAACAGAATGTTCAAGTTTATTGTGTCCAGACACAGGCTATTCAGCAGTAGATGTGGAACAGATTGGTAGCGATGGGAAATGGCAAGGACAAGTGGAATAATCTGGGCCTGTTTGCGCTGCTATGTTGGCAACATGGCACATATATATGGAAGGCGAGGAATGACTGGATATTCAAGAAGTCTTGGATGGATAAAACGAGAATCAGTACTGCAAAAGTGGTGGAGGAGTTTAACGAGTTTTGTACAGCGACAAAGAAATCAAGGGATGAGCGAAGAGAGGGAATGGAGGATCCGACACAATCGTGGAGTCCACCGATTCAGGGAGGTCTCAAGATCAATATTGATGGTCCTTTCGATGCGGTCAAAGGTAAAGGGGGCGTGGGTTTTGTAGTCCGAGATGAGTGGCAGTGTTCAAAGTTTAGAGGCCATTCCTATTCCAAGAGCAAAGTCAGGGGAAGTTGTTGAAGCATTGGGGTTCAGGTTGGCTCCAGTGGTGGGAAACTCTTATGCAAGGATGAATTGGGTTTTGGAAGGAGATGCTCAAAGTATAGAGAGGATGCTGCAAGGGAAGTACCAAGTCAAAGGCAGTATGGAAGCTGTCATCAGTGATTTACTTTAGTTAATTGTTTATACTCTTGTTAATTTAATTTTGTTCCTCTCGCGTACATGTAATAGGATGGCCGATGTTGTGGCCAAACATGCACTATCAATTGAACTTCCCGTAACCTGGCAAGGAGACTGTTCGAGTTGGGCTCAACGCGAAGTTTTGTCAGATGTTTCGTTAATGAATTCATGAATAAAGTGATCAATTGGCAAAGAAAAAATTCCGTGGGTGGCGTAGCTACTAAGATCAATGTAGTCAACAACATCGGGAGCGCACTTAGGTGCCAGAAGAAGGAGGTGAGAAGTTCAACTCCTATACTCCTATTCTAAGTTTCTAATCTAATTGTTCTAACGAAAATCCTATAGGTACCGACCGGTACCATAGGAAAATCGCAGGGACGGCCGCGCCGGGCCGTCTTCGGCCACCGGACGGCCGATCCGGGCCGTCCAAAAATTTTATTAAAAAAAAAAGGAGGGGGCCCTCGCGAGATTCAATGGCATTCGACGCATGTAGGTTACTTGATCCAAACACTCCATTTTCATATATATATACAGTCCGGATCCAATGAGGGATCCGTTACGGTACGGGACTCCCCTTTCCCGATCGAATTGCGACGATCCGAGCCGCTCAAAGTGCGCAGAACGTGATTTTAAGGGTAGTCGCGAGAAATCAACAAAAAAAATGATCGGGAAGGGCTTGATTTGAGCAGTTTTTTACTGAACCGTTCAATAAAAAACTGTTTGGATCAAGCCCTTCCCGATCATTTTTTTTGCTGATTTCTCACGAGTACCCTTAAAATCACGTTATGATCACTTTGAGCGGCTCGGATCGTCGCAATTCGATCGGGAAAGGAGAGTCCCGCACGGTAGCACCGTGCGGGACCCCTCATTGGATTCGGACTGTATATATATATATACACGAAAATGGAGTGTTTGGATCGAGCACCCTACACGTGTCGGCTACTATTGAATCTCGCGCAGGCCCTTTTGTTTTTTTTTTTAGAATTTTTGGACGGCTCGGATCGGCCGTCCGGTGGCCGGAGACGGCCCGGCACGACCGTCCCTGCGATTTCCCTACGGTACCGATCGGTACCTGTAGCACTACTATTGTTCTAAAATACCGACTATCGCTGATAAAAAGACAAAATATCTATATCTCAAAGATACCCAATTACGAGTGATAATGAAGCCAAACCTACAAAATGGGATAAACCAAAATCAAAACGAACAAACCTGAACAATAACCACAACCACAACCCCCATAGGACGAGGCACAACGAACACATCGATTCAAACCCCAAATCATCAAGATAACCAAAGCAGCAATTTCGTTGAGAGTAAATCACAGCCTGATCGCGACCTGCAAAGAACTAGCTAGAGCTAAATCCGTAGATTAGGCACACAACCTGCCAATGAGTTCTAAAACACATTTGAGTCCTTTTCATAAATAATTTTAGGGATGTCTTTACCAAAACTTAAAATAGTAATACGTAAACTTAAATTCAAAGCTGTCTAGAGCGAGCAATAGCACACAAATTACAATACCACCACGTGTGTAAAGCCTTGAACAACCATTAATTACAACATAAATTAAGTCTTAATCACACTTTATTAGGTCTACATGCAAGAGCAGAAAAAAGCAATTAAACAAACTTGCAACTCTAATTTATCCATTTCTTCGATCATCAAGCTCTGGCCATAAGATTTCCATCCCTCTCATGGATCTCCTGAAAACGATGAAAACCGTTAGCGTAACCATTTCCTAGTCTTGACCCAAGCTCTGATATCATCCACAAAAGCCTTGATTTCCCACGGACATTGAGAGTTATCATCCTTGAAGCAGTTCATAAGTGCTAGACAATCTGATTCAAAGATAACTTCTTTGTAGTCCATCTCCACTGCTGTACTACAAGCTATGCGAAGGGCCCAAAACTCTCCGTGTCCGTGGGAAATCAAGGCTTTTGTGGATGATATCAGAGCTTGGGCCAAGACTAGGAAATGGTCTTTCATTTGGTGTAATAGGGAGATTAAATAGAGTTGCTCACGATTTAGCAGATTTTTGTGTTGATAGAAATTTTGCATTTCAAGCAGGATGTTTACCACCTGCTGTGGAAGTTTTGATTTCCAAAGATGTAAATCATTCTTGAGTTTCTATAAAATTGTGATCCTTTCAAAAAAAAAAGGCTAGTGTGTGGGAACTCGAATGACAACTTACATGTTTCCAGGATATACATGCATATTTAAAAGCAAAATTGTAGCTCAAAATTTGTAGGGCCCTACAAATACTGGAAAAAAAAACCCTTACAGATATCGAATTGAGCTAATTTTTTAAAAGAACTCATAAAAAATATTTTAAGAATAACTTGCGTTTAAATCATTTTTGTGGGATCCAAAATAGGCACCACAAAATCATGCCCATTTAAGAATTTTTTTTTTCCACGTTGAGTGGGGTTTTTCCGTTAGCAAATTGGTAGTGCTGTTTCAGAGCAAAACTAAGATTGGATGTGGCATCATGGGGTTCCTTGGATTTCTCAGAGTAAATCTTAGCCATTAAATGGACAACAATGGATAGTAGGAAACTGGATGGAATCTGAACCTGCTCAGTGATTACTCCATCTATCCCAGCTTGTTCACCGCTATGAAAAGTTGTGCAATTTTTAGATTTTTTTAAAAACAATTTAAAGAACGACCATCCATAATTTTTTTGAATTGCTTAGCACAAAATTACTTGATGAGTTCTTTTATTTTATGTAAAAAAAAAAAAAATTAAGCATTACGCACAAAGTATTTAGCTTTTTTATTTTAAAATTGCCTGATTTTTCCGAGGGAGCGACCAATTTGCAGAGGAGGGAGCATAAAAAAAGTGTTTAACAGCTCAGTGTATCAAAATGGTCATTTTGCATCTCTGACTCAGTTTTTGATTTTTTTTTTTAATTTGCAAAAAGGATGGGAGGGGACGACCGGTGTAGTAACTCCTATTGGACTTGACCATAGGGGTTCCCTGCCCACCAGTTGAATGTCTAATTCGAGTCATAGTTACAGTACGTGAGAACAGATCGTCACCACAACACCACCTAAGTACAAAATGACATGCGTACCACCCCTGTCACTAGGGAGACTCGAATCCGAGCCTCCGCTAGGGGTGTGGCATACCTTGCTATTCAGGCTACCACCATCGATGGTTTTTGAATTGGATTCTAGATTCAACTCCTAACAGCCCGTACAACATTCGTATGATGTTTATAATTAGGCCGTAATTTCGGTGGATCCGAGGATCCTGAAGTGCTGCGGGCACATCACAAGTCTACTGTCTACTCATGTCACAAAAGGACAATAACTTAAAAAAAATACACAGACACGTAAAGAAAGCATTACCCATTGGTCGATCATCCTTCCTCAGTCGTCACGAAACCAGTAGTGCGGCGTGGGATCAAGTTGAGGTGGCATTACCCATTGTTTGAAATCTCCTCCATGAAACCAGATCTGCAAGTTGGGAATTTTTAAAGGGCGGTGTGGTAGAAGTAGTGCGGCGTGGGGTCAAGTTGAGGTGGTATTGGTGGATATATACAAACGCCTTTTTACGTTAAGACAAGGCCATTGCAATTAAATAATGTGACGGCCATGTGATGCCAAATGGGGGTTCTGGCCCTTCTGGGGTGCGAAAAAATTTTTAAATAAATACACAATTGTATGTTATTTTCTTCAAAAACTCTTACAATAATATCATTTTACATTTGCCGTTCAAAAAAATTATCTTTTTACATTTATATTGTCGTAAGAGCATCAACAGTGGAATAAGCAAATGTGAATAATTAAAACATGCCACATCAGATTTTGATTATTCATTTAGAGGTTGCTAAAGTTAGTAATGTCAAATTCCACATTGGTTATTTTTGCCCATAATCAAAACCGATGGGCCCTCCAAACTTTTTCCCTTATTTCACGCATATTTTTTGAAAAAGCGGTTTTTGAAGGAAAAAAAAAACAGTTTATGTTAGAAATAGTTTTTCAAAAAACACACTTTGTTCACTTAAAAACTGTAAATATAATTTTGAGAAATTTTGAAAGAATTATATTTACACAAATAGTTTTGAAATTTTAAAAACTATAAATACAGTTTTTTAAAAACAGATTTTGTGTAAAAAAACAGTTTTCTATAAAAGAGTTTTGAAATTTCAAAAACAGATTTTTGAAAAACACACTTTATTTACTTATAGTTATTTAAAATTTTTGAAAAATTTGTTTTTTTGTAAAAAAAAAAAGTTTCTGAAAAAACATAAAAAAAATCTGAAAGTTACAGTTTTTTAAAATTATTTTTTGAAAACATTGTTGAGAGAGAGAGAGAGAGAGAGAGAGAGAGGAGAAGAGAGAAGGTTTTTGTGTAATGTTGGTGTACTTAATTGAGAGATAAAATTTGGTTATTGACAAAATATTGCTAGCTTTGATTATTAAAGAGCCAAAATTTGATGAGTTATTAAGAGGTTGCTAGATTTGGTTATTCCAATGTGAACACTTTTTTGATCAAATATTGCTAACTTTAACAATTTTTTATTTTGCTTATTCCACTGTGGATGCTCTAATTATATCTTTTTAGTTTGATTTTTTTTGGTTATTTTTGTACTCTTATCCTTTTTTAAAAATATTCATGAATATGTATGGGGCTCAATATAGGGAATTCGCTTCGAGCCTCGAAAATATATGAACCGGCCCTATAAACACTCAATTGTATTACAATTTTACCATTGCGGATGCTCTAAGTTGCTAAGAGGTTGCTAAGTTTAATTATTACAATATAATTACTTTTTTGAGCACACATTGCTAACATTAGTAACCTTTTAACTTTAATTATTACATTGTGGATGCTCTTAGAAATTGGGTTTCTCTATCTTACACTCTCTCACACATTTTTTTTGGTAGTGAACAAAAAACATAAATTACGAAATAGAAATAAGTCTGGGTATTTAACTCCTACAAAGTCTGCATTTAATTGAAATAACAAACAAGACGGGGAACAACATTAAAGCAACTACAGTCGCGGATGCATATTCAAATTACAACCAACATTAAAGCAACGGAACAACATTAAAGAAAGCATTAAAGCAACGGATGCATATTCAAACTACAAGAAGCACACAAAGATACTGTAGCATTCCAACAGCAGAAGAAACACAAAGAAAGCATTCCCCAAGGGTCCGTCAGTAGTAGTAGCAGCTAGTTGTTGCATCGTTGCTGCCGTTGCGGTTGTCGTACAACGGCAGCGACCTGCCGTTGCGATTGCGGTTGGCGTACAACAGCAGCGACCTGCCGTTGCGGTTGTCGTGGTACGCCGTGGTGGAAGTGCCCAACCTCGTGCCCTTTCGTCTGCCTCTCATAGTGATCGTGATATTGCATCGTCGTAGTCCCCAAGGGTCTATCAATAATCGTAGTAGCTAGTTGTTGCATCGTCGCTACCATTGTGGTTGGCATACCTGCCGTTGCGGTTGTTGTATAACGACAACGACCTGTGACCTGCCGTTGGTGTTGTGGTTGGCGTACAACGGTAGTAACCTGCCGTTCCGATTGTTGTGGTACGCCGTGGTGGAAGTGCCGGACCTCGTGCCCTTTCGTCTGCCTCTTCTCACAGTAATCGTGATATTGCATCGTCGCATTCTCCAAGGGTCTATCAGTAGTAGTAGTAGCTAGTTGTTGCATCGTCGTTGCCGTTGCGGTTGTTGTACAAAGGCAGCGACCTGCCGTTGCGGTTGTCGTACAATGGCAATGACCAACGACCTGCCGCTGCGGTTGCGGTTGGCGTACGACAGCAGCAACGTGTTGTTCCAGTTGTCGTGTTACGCCATGGTAGAAGTGCCGGACCTCATGCCCTTTCGTCTGCATCTGACTCTGCATCTCACAGTGATCGTGATATTGCATCGTTGCATTCAACAAGGCTCTATCAGTAGTAGTAGTAGCTAGTTGTTGCATAGTCGCTGCCGTTGCGGTTGGCGTACCTGCCGTTGCGGTTGTCGTACCAGCGACTTGCTGTTGCGGTTGCGGTTGGCGTACAATGGCAGGGACCTGCCGTTCCGATTGTCGTGGTATGCCATGGTAGAAGTCCCGGACCTCGTACCCTTTCGTCTGCCTCTGCCTCTCACAGTGATTGTGATATTGGACCAGATGATGGATCTCTATCACCTTTATCTTATTCTGTGATATCAAATCTAGATATGCTGCTCCAATAAAAGTGGTCAATAAGAAAATGATTATTTCCTTATTTATCAAAGAATCTTGTAAATTAAATTTCCAGCACCATCATTCTTGAAGTAGCACTAGTATAGGAGTACTATACAGACATATGATGATCATGAATGAGACTATATAACAAAAGCACCCGCGTTAAATGTCCATCGATATATCAAGTTGTTTTTGCAACTGCATGCGCATACGAGATTAGTTGAGGGTGCAGGTTATAGGTATTTTAGCCAACAATCCAAGATTTTAATTGTTGGTCATTGGTCGAGGCTTAATTTCGAGGACCAACCAGCCAATCTTATGAATGTTTTTAACTATATATATAAACAGAACTCAAAATTAATATGCATAAAATTAATTTAATCCCTCTTCCCTTTCTCTAATAGTGCACTTATGAATGTTGGCTTGGCGGCAATTTCATTTTTTAGTACTCTTTGATTGAAACATAGGCATTTCAAGTACCTCTTTCTATGGAAACAAATTGAAATTTTGTCTCGCATGATGTATATATGCATGTCTTTTACTGGACTTGTAAAAAATACTCTGACTAAAACCAGTGACGCCAGAGGCCAGCTAGCTAGCTCCAGGAGTCCCCCTTAATTATTATTATTATTATTATTATTATTATTATTATTATTATACTAAACAATGCAAGGTGGTTTTGTTAAGCAATTTTGTTTAATTTGTTGGATCCATTTTATTAAGTACCTGTAATTAAGAAGGCCTTCATGGTTAGAATATCTAGCTAAAATTGGTTCCAAAATTACTATGAGCATTCAATATATATCCCGTGGGATGAACTGGCAGGTGATTATTTTTAATCCTTAATTTATAAAGATGTCTGATGTTATGTATTCAAACTTAATTTGATATTGGACTAGTTTAGTTTATTTGATATACAATTTATAAAGAAGGTAGGTTAGGCCAACTTAGGGATTAGGGAGATATATAGTAAGGACTAGGGAGATATTTATTTTGTAGAAGAAAATATTAATGTAATAGAGAAATACTACCATGTAATTAATTAATTAATTAATTAATTAAGAAAAGAGAGAAAGTGGAGGCTAGTACGGCTGGGTTGACTTATTTTATTTGATTTGGATTATGTTATGCCTTTTGTGGAATATCATCAGGTTTAGGTGCTTTTTCTGGATTACTTATTCACCTTAACGAGGCGATTGAAAATGTTAGTACTAATCAACAATATTATGACCAAAAATTAAAAAAAATCCTCAATCGAAAGACAAAAGTAATCAAAAGAAGATCTACTTGGGCTTATTTCTGTCCTTTTGTGAACTTTTTTCGAGTTTGGTCCATAAATTTTTATTTTATTTTATTTTATTTCTCCAACTAGACGAATGTGAAAAATTGATCAAATGTTCCGACCAAAGTTTACAATAAAAATCACTAACAATGCAAATAAAAGGAAAATAAGCTACGTACGTGCGGCAGTCCAAGATCCCCCTTCCAATTGTAAACGAAATCCATATTATTGATGTTGTATATAATGAACATGACATTATCAAATTGCACAAATTGTTCTTTCTCCTTACCTTTCCAGACGGTTGTAATGCCTGTGATGATAGCCACAATGATGATAGGATCAAACATAGTATCGTTAACAAACCTACGAAAGTCACAATATATATGTAATTACTTTCACTGCAATTAAAAAGGTTGAAAGATTTACAAACACATGAGATCAGAAATGCAATATAGTATATAATTGACGGGTTGTTTGTGCATGCATGACTAATATAAGGATTCTTTTTTTCATTTTTTTTTTTGAAACAACAATAAATATATGGATTTAAGGAAGATTAATTTTAGTAGTGCTAGCTAGAGAACGACATGCAGCATATATATAAAGCTAATTAATTAACTCTAGCTTGCTGCAGCTAGCATTAAGGCTAAAAAAAAAAAAATTGGACTGAGTTTAATAAAATGTTTTCTTTGCCGAGCAAAAAAAAAAAAAAAGGCTAAAAATTGGACTGAGTTTTCTCTTGTGGCACGTACAAATACTCCCATAGGGAAAAGCATCATATCATCAGAGAACACCTCCATTTGTTGTACTATATATAATTTGGAGAGAACATTAATCTATTTCAATGATCGCAATCCCATGACGAATACAAGGTGAAAGAAATCAATCCTCACGAAATTGAATGACACAGATATAAGAAATAAACTAAAATGTGAAAATCTTATAAAAAATGTACCTACACAAGAAAATGAAAATATGTCATATATATATAATACAACCGGATCAAAGAGGTCGCTATCTTACTCGTGCGATGCTGGCTGCAGAAAGCGACTACGTACACAACACAGTTCTAATCGACCATCACGATCCCCTACACATTAAGAAACAAAAGCTAAATACCCACAAACACAGCACATATATAGGCCCAGTACGTAAAAGTCATAGAAATTAAAAGAGATCAAGCTTCATGGTTTGCATTGCAAGAAAGTACAGATGAAAGGGAAGAAACCAAGTGTTAGTTCCGAGAAATTAACTAGAAATCTTGTGGTATCTAATATCTTTATCCTTCTAAAAGGGGAATACATGCTGCAGGATTAATATTACCAGTTGGAAGCTAGTTGAAGACCAGCTAGTGCAGACTATGTGAAAGAACACACAACATATTTATAGCCTCCATGCCACTTCAATCCCAAGTCAATGGTCAGCTAGTGGTTCAAAATTAAGGGGTGTTAGTGTAATGATTGGATTTTTTAATAAGACGACCTCTAATTAAAAAATCCCAACCCAAAATACTCCTAAACTTTCAAAATTATCCTTGCGTACCCAAAAACCTGTTTTCCCCAAAAATTTGAACTCCCTTCTTCCCCGTTCTCACAGCAGCAGCGGACCATCACCACCACCTAAATATTTTTCAAAATATTTGAGTAAAAGTAAAAAAGGTTTACTCTTCCGATTCCTCTCATTGAGATGAATCAATAATCCACAAAAGTTTGGCGTAAAATTAACAAATGCGAAAAAATTTAAATAAAGACAACAAAGAATCCATCTCAAGGTTGGACATTTCAGTTGGTAAAAAACAAAGAAAACTGAGAACTGTTGCAAAAATCCTTCTGCCCGCTTTGTAATATTGGTTTCCTTATTAAAAATAAGGTCAATTTTCTTATATTCGATCCTTCCGTTGGACATTTCAATTTTTGCAATAATAACGAACTGGAGGGATTGTCCAATGATTTAAATGGTCTTGCAAATTAGCATACTTAATTAACTCAATATTTTTAATCCAATCAACTCAATATTTTTAATCCAATCAGATTCAGGTCTAAATAACCTTCTTTATCATAATATATTAAAGGTGATAGTGCTTATATAAATCATTCTTCCCATGATTATGCACACACAACAACCCCCCAACCCCAATATTTGCATTTATGAAGATATATACTTTATTAGGGCATGATCACGATGGAATAACTCATATTAGCACTAACAACTAACTTAAGCTATCATGGCTCTGATACCAAACAAGGGAAGGATCGACTATAAGAAAACTAACCTTTTATTTAGTAAGGAAGCCAATATTACAAAGCGGAGAGAAGGAAGAGCGATACAATGGATTTTAAGAAAGAGAGGAAAATCCAAAACCTGCTTAAACAACCCGGCCTTATATAGGGGATTCTGAAATGCAAATTACACTCAAATTTTTAAAAGATAGAGATGGGGTATGATTGAATGTTGAAACGATCACGATGGTCCATCGGAAGAAAAAATGAGTTGACAAAATTTGCAAAAGAAGCATGATGCTTAAAATCATGCATCTTAAGCAACAGGAAGTTGGGCCGTCACAACGACATCGACCCCTTTATTAGTAATTTTCGTTTATACTAAGGGTCCGATTGGATGAGATATTAGCAAGGGGCAGTAGTTATGCCCCCTTATAAGGATGTGGGCCCAGGGCTAAGCCCTAGTTTTGAAACGAAAATGCTGCCGATATTATTTCAGTGACCTTTTTAGCAATACCGACTACGGGGGGGTTAGGGGGTATTATGTTAGGCTGGGGTTTGAGGTGTCCATAAATAGGGCTGCAAAACGAACCGAGTCGAGCCGAGCTTTACGGTGTTCAAGCTTGTTTATTAAGTTTTTAACGAACACGAGCTCGAGCTCAGTGAAAACTTAACGAGTCGAGCTCGAGCCGAGCAGGCCTTGGCTTGACTCGAACTCGAGCTTGTTCACGAGCCTTAACAAACCAACGAAAAATGTATATATATCTTCGCATAGGCCTAATACAACCAAAAATATTTTGATTGTGAAGGTATATATCTTTTATTTTCCTATGGAGCGGGAGTGTACTGATGTGCGTGTCCTTTCGCTTTTCTTGGTTGACTAGAAAGTGAAAACGGAAAGAACAAATTATGAAATAACAATAAAAATTCTAAACTTAAGTATATATACCCCGGCTCGGGAGCCGAGCTTATCCTAACTCGAGCTCGGCTCGTTTACAAAACGAGCTAAAAAAATCGGCTCGAGCTCGTTCATTTAACTTCCGAGCCGAGCTTGAACGAGCCACTAACGAGCCGAGCTACGAGCCACTCGCGAGCGGCTCGGTTCGTTTGCAGCTCTATCCATAAATTATCCTCCCTAATCCCCTGAAAATTAAACGTTTTTAACCCTCCTTATCCCCCTTCTCCCAACCCCCAATCTGCTAAGGTTTTTTTTCTGGAGCGACCAACAAAAAATAAGAATAAGAAGAAGAAAAACAAGAACAGATCGGAAAGAGGAAGGATCGAACCAGTGACCGTAGGCTCGTAGCTGCTGTTGCTACTGTTGTGTTGCAGCTACTGTTCCTGCTTCGTCTGCCGTTCTCTCTTTCTCTTTCTCTCTCTCCCCCTCAGCAGTAAATTGGGCTAGAGTCCACAAGCTGTGGCCTATTGGAACATTTAATCCGGGATATATTTCTATCACGTTCAGGATCCATTATTTTAAAGTGCTACAGTCTTAGGTCCAATAATGAACAAAAATATCCCAAATACGTACCACCGTGTTTCTATCTCGCGTTGCGCCCCCGCCTCTCTGTGTCGCTGTCTGTCTCTCTCTACTGTGTAGCAGCTACCAATTAAAAAACAGGGCCTTAGTCCTCTCTCTCTGTCTCTATATCCATATAATATATAAATATATATTGGGGTACTGTAGTTCTACGTAATAATTAAGCATATTAGACATTTTAATTTCAATAGTTGTGAACCAACGCGTGGAAAGATAAGGCAGAGAGAGAGAGGGCCGGGGTGGGTTCCTCCCCACCCCATCCGCCGCCCCCTTTTCCGCCTCCCCCTTCTTCCGGCTCCCTCCCCCACCCTCTTCCTTCCTCCTCTCCACTCAATCCCCCATCTTCGGCCTCTCTTTTCTTTCTCCTTCTTTTCTCGTTGAGTTCAAGGTTGTGAGGTAGTTGAGACTCTCTCTTTGGGAGTTGAGATTTCTCATTCTCCCCTCCAATTTTAAACTCAGGAGTTAGATCTGGAGTTCTAGATCTGATTTTTTTTGGAATTAGCTTTCCGACGACGAAGACGGCGTCTGCACGGCTTCTGCCTCCGGTCTGCGGCGAGACGAGTTCGAGTTAGAGCGGTAGGTCATCCAGCCCTCTCATCTTCAATCTCTCTAACCCCTCATCATGAGTGTGTTCGATGGGTCCGGTTCAGGCATTGTGGTTCCTTGCGGGTTTTTCCTTTGTTTTCTGTTGTTTTTTCCTGTATTTTCTTTTCGTTAGTTTTTGTATTTTGAAACCAGTAGTGTCCCATTTTTGTACTATTTCTGTTTTGATTTTAATATAATGCATTGAACTTGTTCGTAAAAAAAAAAAAAGATATAGTTACGTATAGTACGTGGATTCTAGACCACACTTTCTCTCTCTTTCTAGTCTCCTCCACCCATCCCAATCGAGTAGGGCTTCAAAAATACACCTCCCAAACTACTCTTTACACTCACTATTGAATTTTGACATTTCTCCATTTTTTTATGAAACACGGACAAATAACATTATTTGTTAAGTTCCGTTCCGCGAAAGACTTGATTTTTAAATTTTTTTTTATAAGACAAGTCATTCTCGCACAATACATTGCTTTTAATTCAAAAAATAAGTACTTATTTAAAAAATAAATATTTATTTAATTAGTTGAACGAGGCCATAGTATTCGAGTTGTGCGCACCCAATGCAACTAGATTCGAATAGACTTGTGGTGCCCAAACATGCCCATGAGATAAAGATTGAATCTCCTTTACTAGTTCATTACTTTTCTTGAAAACGATTTTTTAGAAAAGTTAAATAAATGTGTGTGTATAACTTCATCTATATCTTCATAAATAGTGAAACTGTATTGTTCTTTTTAAGTCATCAGCATTTTGTAGATATAAAGTTATCTGTTTTTTTTTTTTAAATACAAAGATTAGACTAGCATATATAATGTTACCTGTTGCTTTATTCTACGGAGAAAAAAGAATAAATTTGAACACATAACTATATCTGGGATAATAAAGAGTAGCGATTTGGAAAGATAATTTTATCTAGGATAATAAATAATATGAAATCAAGCAAACAACCCTATTTGTTGGTTTTATTCCGATTCTGTAGTGTACATATTTGGATAGATAACTCTATATTTGATAATAAAGAAGACAAATTTTTAACAAATAACCATATCTGTTAATTTTATTAATTGCAATTGTACATAGTGCAAAATTTTGGAGAGATAACTATTTTTGTTGGTATTTTTTGAAAAATAAACAGTATAGATTTGGACAAATAACCATATCTGGTGCTTTATTGCGATGAACTGAGTACAAATTTCGCAGATATAACATTATTTGTTGATATTTTTGGTTATATTGTTGATATTTTTGGTCATATTATTGATATTTGAGCAGATGACTATATCTGTTGGTTTTCTTGCAATTATTCAAAGCACAGATTTCGCAAAAATAACCATATTTGTTGGTATTTTGTGATCTAAAGAGAATAAATTTGGACAAATAATTATATTTGTTGATTTTATTGCAACTATACCAAGTAAAGAAAATTTAAAAAATTGGTATAAATGGAGGTATGTTTTAATTTGGTGTCACATATAAAGAACATATACAATGTTATATGTGTGTTTTTCTTGTCACATAAATAATATAATATGAGTGTTTTTCTATTATTAAGATGATAAAGTAGCACATATGAAGTCATGTCTTTTTTTTTTTTGGCACACATAGCATTATTTGTGTATTTGCTTGTGTGACGAGGTAATACATAAGGTTATTTGTTTGTTTTATCATCACACTTTCTCTATTTTTTTACATATAATATTAGTGTTTTTTTTTCCTTCTCGCAGAGGTGATCGCCTCTACTGGCTCATCCTGGCTTTGCCCTTGTGAGTCCTTATCATTGAACAAGTCTTCCTCTGCAATAATGTTTCTAGGGTCGTCCCCGAGTTTCTAAAGTGGATCTCATTCGTGCGGGTGATCAGATGGGTATTACCCACGTTGTATCCAATGCTCTGAGCGCCTTGTCAGTCCATATCATTGAATAAGTCTTCCTTAATTTCCAATTAGAATGTTTGGGGAAGATCTGTACACAAGGAAAGATTACTCTTGGAGGCAACATGATAAGGAGTGAGGTTTCCAACTTTCAAAAGCCATTGAAGTCAACTTAGCCCAACAAGTTGTACCCAACGCTCTCCAGTACCCTTGGGATTCAACTTATCAGCCCAACTTGTACCCAATGCTCTGCCCTTGCAAGTCCATATATATCATCGAATAAGTCTTCCTTTCTCAGAATAGTATTTTTATGATTGAACATGGTCTATGAAGAGCGTCAGCTGGATGACGGAACAGAAAAACCTAGGATGTAGAATATCATAGCATTAATGATTCAACTGATTTGGATTCCTACATGTTCCACTCATGGGTTACATCATTATATGATACAAACTAGCGTTTGTGGCTGTTCGATGCACAAAATAAAAAAAATTCCACTGGTTTATTTTTAATCGAACGGGAAAAAACGGTATTTGATAAAAAGGATAATTTAATATTTTATTCGGTCCCATATTTGATGTACGCTAAGATTGATTTTATTTTATACACTGAAAGACGTGTGATGAAAAATAAATTTGAAGTACTATGTGATTGTGCCTAGTGGCATAGAATAATTTTTTCTCTCTCTTTCTCTCTCTCTCTAAACAAAAAAAGTGAAAAATCCAAGAAATTAGCACTCCAAAAAACAAAGGAAAATGAGTTTGAAATTACACTGATTTTAGAGTGCCTGCATCAATATTTGGAGTGTCAATATTATCAACTTAAAAATGAATTCTCTTACTCCCTCCGTCCCTTTTTAAGTGTCCTGCTTCGTAACTCCAACTTATTAAAAAGACATCATCATTACACCTTTCACATCAACTTTTTCCTCCACTTTCCCTACTTACCCATCATCATTACATTTTTACTCACTAACTTTTGAAAATAAAATCTACTTTTAGGGACAAAATAGACAATACACCAACTTTTACCCCCCTAACTTTACAAAATGAACACTTATTAAGGGACAGCCCAAAATGGAATACTTGACACAAAAAAAGGGACGGAGTGAGTACTTTTTGAGTTTCCCGAAAGTAGGAAGCAAAGGAGTACATACATATATTTGAGTGATACCCCAAAATCTTCTCTCCTCTCAAGGTTTAAAATTCTCAATTGACGATATAATTTGGCTATAAATTTGGGAGAAGCAATAATTTGACACGAATCATTCAAATGGACAAAATGCAGATTTTTGAGTTTCCCGTTAATCATATTGCAGTGTGCCTCCCTTCCCCTCAAGGCCGAGAGGACGGCACAAGACTGAACAACGAAAGGAACCCAATTCGATGCATGTCTCTATAGAGCATTAAGGCCTCTTGACAAGGACCCAGATCGGCATAGCCTCGAATCAGGGTGTTCCAAATTAACGAACACATTCATCCTTATCAGGCATTACATCAAACATTTGGCGTGCATGGTCCATTTTTGGAGGTGATGAGTTTGGTCGATAACAGGAGGTTTCTGCGGTACCCATTAGTGAGAACAAGAGCATGGATTCGTTTGAGGTCCGAAAGCGAGCAACAACAGTTCAAAAGGAGTTAACGGGAAGGGAGTGGTAGTTTTGACGTAAGTGAGAGACAACAAACAAAATGGGTTCAAGTTTTGTACAACTGGTTCTGTTGAAGGAGGTGAGGATCATTAGCTTGACATCCCTTGTAACGACACTTGAAATTGTGCGATGAATTTCTTTGAGAAAGGAAATAAAAATGCGAAATTTGAGTACTGATGGATGTAGATTGAACCGAAATTGGGCCAACATGCAAAATGATATTGCAATTCTATTATACCATTCCGGTGAACCAAATATAGATTCCTAAGAGCATTTACAGTAGAATAAGTAAAATAAAAAATTGTTAAAATTAGCAAAATTTGATAAAAAAAAAAAGTACTCACATTAGAATAACCAAACCTAACATCTTAACAACTCATTAAATTTTAACTCTTAAATATTCAAAACTAATAATATTTTACCAATAATCAAATTAAGTGGACCCGACCTTAAACAAGTTACCACAACCTGGAGGCCTCTACTTGGGCAACCTGCGGGTCTTTAATTGGTTGGCTAAAAAAACTGGGTGCATGTCAACGCGCCTTCTCTCTCCTCTTTCCTCTAGGTTCTCTGCTTTCCTCTTCAATATTCTTACCGTTGCTTTCTCTTTGTACCACAAATTGAAGGTTGTCCCTCTCAAAGGAAATTCAATTCACCGTCGCCGGATTAAGATACCCATCTTCTCTCTTCTTTTTCTTTTCTATATTTTCAGTAAAGTGACAAATTACAGTTTCCTTTTCTATATTTGATTCTCTGTTTCCATCGAAGGATGAAAGAAGACAAAATAACTAAAATGGTAGTAGGCGTGAATGGAGGGGAAAACAAGGGGGCAAAACAGCTGGAAAGAATTGGACGTGAGGGAACAGCGGGATAATTTTTGGGGATGAAATAGGCGTGAATAATTTGGAGGGAATGATAGCTGGCTAGTTTTGATTATAGACAAAAAATAATCAGTGTGAAACTTGGCATTGTTAACTTTAACAAGCTCTATAATGAATAATCAAAATATGTTGTGAAATGTTTTAATTATTCACTTTTACTTATTCCACTGTTGATATTCTAACCAACCATAATTAAGGAGTACTATCCAAAAATTCTACATGAAAATAACCGTACGGTATCTGTAAGTACATTATAAGTATTTTTTATGTATTTTTGTGGGTCCAAAGTAGGTCCCACACAGTGTGTGGTGGAAAGTTGCGGTGGCCTCAGACTTTTTGTAGAGACCGTCCCAAAATGCGACATGGCACTCTGCCTCATAGGGGTGGGTCCCACTCGTTTAACCCTCACAAATAAAAACTTTTAAGATTGGATTAGCCCCTTACACAAATTTCCCTGAACTGAATCTTTTATTCAAAAAATTATGGTCCCACTCATTTAACCCTCACAAATAAAAACTTTTAAGATTGAATCAGTCCCTTACACAAATTTCACTGAGCTGAATCTTTTACAGGGTCATTCAAAAAATATATATAATTTTTTGAACGGGTTGGATTACTTGTGTGAGACCCAAAAGTGATCCCCACACACCGTTTGTACATTTTCGATACCCCAAGATTCAGTACCTCTAGTGTTTTCGTTATTTTATACGGCATATGGAAAGTTATGTTCATACGCATTTAAAACATGAGGTTTTTTTTTTTTATAATCCCTCCATCCCGTTTGTTTGTTTATTTTTTGACTTTTGTTTGTCTCAAAATGTTTGTCCAGTAACCGTAAGGCTGGACACCCATCCCCCAGTACCTATAGTGTTTTCGTTATTTTATACGGCATATGGAAAGTTATGTTCATACGCATTTAAAACATGATTTTTTTTTGTTTGTTTTATATTCCCTCCATCCCGTTTGTTTGTCTATTTTTTAACTTTTGCTTGTCTCAAAATGTTTGTTCAGTAATCGTAAGGCTAGACACCCATCCCCAGTTTGAATTGTGTGCTATCTCAGAATTAAAATCTCCAAAGGAAACTAGGAAAGTATGACATTCATGTGTATACATACACACACACGTGACCATGTCACAAAAGGATAATTATTTCGAACAAAACGCAGACACACAAAGAAAGCATTCTAACTGAAGAAAGAAAAAAAAGAAGCACAACAGGATAATTATTTCAAACGGATGCAAACAGAGGAGTATCAACCTAACTCTCACAAATTTTGTATTTCACAAACACTCAAGACCGACTCATAGAGTAAGCCGGGGAAGCGGTCACTTTCGGCCCCCAAATTTTGGTCCAAAATTAAGGCCCCACTGTAATATAATTTACTTATTACTATTAGAATGTTTTCAAATAAATACACAATTGTATGTTATTTTCTTCAAAAACTCTTGCAATAATATCTTTTTACATCTACCGTTCAAAAAATATATCTTTTTACATTTGTATTGTCATAATTGTATCCTTTTAGTTTGATTTTTTTTGGTTATATTTGTACTCTTATCATTTTTTTAAAAAATTCAAGAATATGTAAGGGGCTCAACATAGGGAATTCGCTTCGAGCCTCAAAAATATATGAACCGGCCCTGCAAATACTCAATTGTATTACAATTTGAGCATCCACAATGTAATAATCAAAATTGGATAACCAAAAATTGCCATATCACCTTTTGATTATCTATTAATTTAAGACATTGCTAAAGTTAGCAATATAGAGGTCTACATTGTTTATTTTTTGTCCATAACCAAAAGTTGGCAAAAATCAAATCTAATGGTCAATTTTTTTCTTCACAATCTAATGGTTTACATTAAATGACATGCTAGTAAAATAAGTGAAAGCGGAAAGCATTTGTTTAAATCCATAAAGTGATCAATATTACTACATACACAACCACTTGCCAAAGTGGAGAGTGAATTTCACCTACCAATAAAGCATTTGCTTTATGGGAGTGAGCTTCACTTTCCCAATGATAGTTGTACTTGATTGAGAAGATGTGGGATCTAATAAATTTGATTATTGACAAAAAGTTACTAGTTTTGATTATCTAAATGCCGAAATTTGATGAGAGTATCCCCATTGTAATAAGCAAATGAGTGAGATAAGCAAATTTAACAAGAATGCTAAAAAAATATCCCACATTGTAATAAGCAAAATTACAAGTATTTTAGCAAATAGCCAAATTTCATAATCAAACTTAACAACTTTTACCAATAACCAAAACTTAATAATCAAACTCAAAACTCAAATCAAAATACCCCACATTAGAATCGTCTCATCGAGACGAATAATTTGGTGTGATCGAGTGCATGATTAGAACTCATTTGCGATTGGACAAATGTGCATTATGTGTTGTGGGAGTTTTTTTTGGTTAGAGATACAAAAGTAACCAATGTGAATGTAGAGGTTGTTAAGTTTAATTATGGACTAAATGGATAATCAAATGTTAACGTGACACATTTTGGTTATTGGTTTTGATTATTACCATTGCGGATGCGCTGAATTGCTAAGTTTGATTATTATAATGAAAGTACTTTTTTTAGCACACATTGCTAACTTTAGCAATCTTTTGGTTTTGATTATTACATTGTGGATGCTTTGAGTTGCCAAAAGGTTGCTAAGTTTGATTATTACAATGTAAGCTCTTTTTTGAGCATGCATTGCTAACATTAGTAACTTTTTATTTTTGATTATTACATTGTGCATGGATGCTCTTAGAAACTGGGTTTCTCTAGCTTACACTCTCTCACACTTTTTTTTTTTTTTGGTAGGGAACAAAAAAAACATAGATTACGAAATAGAAATAAGTCTGAGTATTTAACCCCTACAGAGTCTGCATTTAATTGAAATAACAAACAAGACACGGAACAACATTAAAGCAACTACCGTCGCGGATGCATATTCAAATTACAACAAACAAGCAACGGAACAACATTAAAGAAAGCATTAAAGCAATGGATGCACATTCAAATTACAACAAGCACACAAAGATAGCATTCCAACGGCAGAAGAAACACAAAGAAAGCATTCCCCAAGGGTCCATCAGTAGCAGTAGTAGCTAGTTGTTGCATCATCGCTGCCGTTGCGGTTGGCGTAGCTGTCGTTGCGGTTGTCGTACATCGGCAACGATCTGTCGTTGGGTTGCGGTTGGCGTTACAACGGTAGCGACCTGCTGTTGTGGTTGTCGTGGTATGCTGTGGTGGAAGTGCCGGACCTCGTGCCCTTTCGTCTGCCCCTGCTTCTCACAGTGATCGTAATATTGCTTCGTCGCATTCCCCAAGGGTCGATCAGTAATAGTAGCTAGTTGTTGCATCGTCGCATTCCCCAAGGATCGATCAGTAATAGTAGTAGCTAGTTGGGATCGATCAGTAATAGTAGTAGCTAGTTGTTGCATCGTCACATTCCCCAAGGATCGATCAGTAATGGTAGTAGCTAGTTGTTGCATCGTCGCTGCCGTTGTGGTTGGCGTACCTGCCGTTGTGGTTGTCGTTATACAACGACCAGTGACTTGCCATTGCGGTTGCGGTTGGCTTACAACGCCAGGCCGTTGCGGTTGTCGTGGTACGCCGTGGTGGAAGTGCCGGACCTCGTGCCCTTTCGGTTGGCTTACAACGGCAGGCCGTTGCGGTTGTCGTGGTACGCCGTGGTGGAAGTGCCGGACCTCGTGCCCTTTCGGTTGTAAGGGTTGTCGTGGTACGCCGTGGTGGAAGTGCCGGACCTCGTGCCCTTTCGGTTGGCTTACAACGGCAGGCCGTTGCGGTTGTAGTGGAACGCCGTGGTGGAAGTGCCGGACCTCGTGCCCTTTCGTCTGACTCTGCCCCTCAGAGCGATCGTGATATTGCATCGTCGCACTCCCCAAGGGTCCATCAGTAGTAGTAGCTAGTTGTTCCATCGTCGCTGCCGTTGCGATTGATGTACCTACCGTTGCGGTTGGCTTACAACAGCAGCGACCAAGTATAGCAGTAGCTTGTCTCAAATCTCGATATGCTGCTCCAATAAAAATGGTCAAAAAGAAAATGATTATTTCCTTATTTTTCGAAGAATCTTGTAAATTAAATTTCCAGCACCATCATTCTTGAAGTAGCACTAGTATAGGAGTACTATACAGACATAGGATGATCCTGATTGAATTTACAGACATATATATATAACAAAAGCCCCGACGTTAAATGTCCATCGATATATCAAGTTGTTTTTGCAACTGCATGCGCATACAAGATTAGATGAGGGTGCATGCAGCTGTTATAGATATTTTAGCCAACAATCTAAGATTTTAATTGTAGGTTATTGATGGAGGCTTAATTTCGAGGACCAGCCAGCCAATCTTATAAATGTCAAACTATATATAAACAGAACTCAAAATTAATACGCGTAA
Organism: Rhododendron vialii; assembly: GCF_030253575.1. Classification (NCBI taxonomy): domain Eukaryota; kingdom Viridiplantae; phylum Streptophyta; class Magnoliopsida; order Ericales; family Ericaceae; genus Rhododendron; species Rhododendron vialii. The sequence continues at coordinate 31,751,718 of NC_080565.1, read as the reverse complement.
AATTAATTGAATCCCTCTTCCCTTTCTCTAGTGCACTTATGAATGTTGGCTTGGCGGCAATTTCATTTTTTAGTACCCTTTGATTGAAACATAAGCATTTCAAATGAATGTATACATGCATGTCTTTTACTGGACTTGTAAAAAATAATCTGACTAAAACCAGTGACGCCAGAGGCCAGCTAGCTAGCTCCAGGAGTCCCCCTTAATTTTTATTATTTTATACTAAACAATGCAAGGGGGTTTTGTTAAGCAATTTTCTTTAATTTGTGGATCCATTTTATTAAGCACTTATAATTAAGAAGGCCTTCATGGTTAGAATATCTAGCTAAAATTGGTTCCAAAATTACTATGAGCAATCAATATATATCCCGTGCGATGAACTCGCAGGTGATTATTTTTAATCCTTAATTTATAAAGATGTGATCTGACATTATGTATTCAAACTTAATTTGATATTGAAGTAGTTTAGTTTATTTGATATATAATTTTCTTTTAGCTTATAACTAGCACAAGAAGGAGAAGGTAGGTTAGGCCAATTTAGGGATTAGGGAGATATATAGTCAGGACTAGGGAGATATTTATTTTGTAGAAGAAAATATTGTAATAGAGAAATACGACCATGCATGTAATTAATTAATTAAGAAAAGAGAGAAAGTGGAGGCTAGTACAGCTGGGTTGACTTAAATTTTATTTCATTTGGATTATGTTTATGAATTTTGTGGAATTTCGTCAGTTTTAGGTGCTTTTTCTGGATTACTTATTGTAGGGAGGTATTCCCGAGCACGTACAATTAGTTGCCGAACACGTGATATTCGGGAGCACGTGGTAAAGTACGACATTACTTACCGCCGGGCGGTTCGGTGAACAGCGATATGGACCAGTGATATGGGAAGTCATTGATCCATGCAATCTATTTGGCAAAATTAAGGGCCAATGATATGAGAAGTCATGGCTATAAACTGACTGTTCGGCAGTTAGAGACATTCCGTTTACATTGGATCAAGTTACATGTGAAGTAGTTGGTCCAAGCAGACTGTTCGGTTATGATACAGCCGAACAGATGATGTAAAGAACCTAGCACGTGATACGAGTGATCACGGGTTGAAAGCAATGCAATTGATATCCGAATAAATGGTATGTGGGACCATAGTTTGAATATAGACAGGACGGTCATCCTGCTAAACAAGTGTTCGGCAATATGGACCAGTGACGTGAGAAGTCAACGGTCCAGGAATGTTGTATGGGCTCAAGGACCAGTTACATGTGAAGTAACTGGTCCAAGCCGTCTGTTCGGCCATGAGACGGCCGGACAAAGAAGGAGCTCCAATCGAGAGTATGAGCAAAGGGAATACTCTGAAAAATTCCAGAATAGTCATGTCCCGTAAAGGAATAAGATCTCAAGAATATAGGATCTGAGAAAGATACCCAACGAGTATGGGATGTTCGACTTGATATGGAAAAGAGTCCTACAAGGATTAAAGTAATGAACTGATAAAGGAAACGAGAATCCTTGATATCCTGGGATTCCTATACGATTTAGGAATCCTAGGGCAACACGGATGCTTGGCCAGCAAGCATACGTGAGTCTATAAATAAAAGGAAAACCTAGAGGTAAAAGCTACGCAATACTTTGCATTCATGCTATCCTACTGATAATTAGGGTTTTAATCGCTAGTACGTGATACTAACTTTGGCATCGGAGGGCCTTTGCCACGAGAGGCAGAGGCATGCTCACCCCCTGTCTATTTTGCAGATTAGGGTTCCGACGACGAATTAGGGTTCCGATGAAGAGGCAAGAGAAAGCCGTTGCAATCCAGTTGATCAGAAAGCATCAATTGTTTTCATCCCCCTACAATTGGCGCCGTCTGTGGGAAACGAACCAGTTTCCTTTTGAAAAATAAGTACGATGGAAGAAGATCCAGCTACTCCATTTAGTCCGAAGGACCAGTTGGGTGGGGGAAGAGATAAATCCCCACCAGGCGCTCCGAGAAAGCCCACTGGTAGACATGACAGAGGTAGCTCCAAAGAAAAAGGAGACAAAACTGCTACTGGCTCCACGAGAAGGAGTAGGTCTCATCGAAGAGAAGAGTCAGTTACCCGTTCAAAGAACATACACGATGATGGCGATGTCCTTGATAAGAAGAGAAGGGAAATCGAGGAGTATGCTCGTTTAATTAAAAAATGAGAGTATGAGATACAGGAGTTACAGCGGGTACGAGAGCACCCAGAAGATTCTGGACTCTCTCGTAGGCATTCCCAAAGAGATGGAAGGACACTGGTAGTCCATAGGCAGACCCATCCACGAAGAAGAAGAAGCAGAAGTCCTATCATGAGGCGTTATGAGGCTTCTCCACGAAAAAGGGGAAAAAGAAGTAAAAGCCGAACAGAAGAGAGAAGGGCTTCTTCACGAAAAGGGAGAAGCAGAGACAGAAGTTCCACCCCCGAAGAGGAGGGAACAAGGAAACATCATCGAGACAGGTATGAGAGACCTGATGCTGATTGGGCCAAAGCCGCGGCTCACAAATCCAAGGAGTTTGAGGATGGGACAGTGACTGCACGTGAAGCAGCACGTAAGGCATTAAGTAATATTGCGGCCTCCCCATTTACAAAGAGGCTACAGAAGGCTAGGTTGCCGAGCAGAGTGAAGCACGGTGCATTCGTACTTTACGAGACAAATACGGATCCCGTGGCTCACATACAGCATTATCAACAGGCTATGTTTATGCATGAAGTGGATGATTCCATCTTGTGCAAGATGTTTCCCTCCGGTCTTGGCAAAGTGGCCTTATCCTGGTTTCATAAACTGGCCCCACGATCCATACGTGGGTGGAGGCAGTTGGCCAAGGAATTCACTGCTCGGTTCTTGACGAGCAGAAAGGCTCCAAAGACCTTTGAAAGTCTTTCCACCATGAAACAGGAGGAGAACGAGCAAATCAGAGATTATGCAAAGAAGTACTGGGAAACTTTCAACGAGATTGAAAGTTGCAGTGAGGAGTACGCAATTGCTACCTTCAAGACTGGTTTGCCTGTTCGGGGAGAGCTGCGCCGATCATTGAATAAACATCCAGTAGCCACTTTGGCTAAATTGATGGAATGAATAGAGCAACATGCCAGAATGGAGGATGACATACTCCGTGAGGATGGCAGGACAGTTGCCGAACAGCCGAAGGTGCCGGCCAAAAAGGTGGAGAAGCCAGAGCTCAAGACTTATAGAGAGAGAAGGGAATATGGGCAGGCTAAGAAAGAGCCGTACAAAGATAAGCAAGCTCCTGACCCAAAAGCTTTCTTTTCTATCACTACGGTTTGGAAGGAACCAATATATAGGATTCTTTATCGAATAAAGAATCAGTCGTATTTCAAGTGGCCCCCGAGTCTAAACGGAGACAAGGATGCAAAACGTGCTACGAATCAGCACTGCAGTTACCACAAAGATTGGGGCCATATGACAGAGGATTGTGAGATGTACAAGAGGCACCTTGATGATTTAGTCTCTCGAGGCTATCTCAAGGAATTTATCCAAGAGGATCCAAAGGAAAAAGGGAAAGCTATGGAGCTGGGTTACAAACAAAACCCTAAAGGTGTGATCCATATGATACATGGGTTGGCTACACCTTATACGAGGAATGAGGTGAGGCTATTGCAGAGGCAAGTCAAACACGATCAGCATGTGATGCGTTTGGGAAATAAGAGAGGACGAGAGAATGATGTGTGCAATGAGAGCATAGCATTCACTGACGATGACTTAAGGGAGGTCCAAATACCCCACAACGATGCATTGGTCGTAACCCTACGAGTTGGAGAGTATGACATCGAGAGAATTCTAGTGGACTCGGGGAGTTGTACAGAGGTATTGTACTATGATGCATTCAAGAAGTTGGGGCTGGCCCAAACAGACTTAGAACAGTCTACAACACCTCTCATTGGGTTCGGTGCAGGAGCAGTCTGGCCCCTAGGGAAAGTAACGTTACCTGTTCGGGCAGGGTCAGTGGTGTTGAGAACAGATTTCCTAGTGGTCGATGTTCCTTCTTCCTATAACGCGATTATAGGGAGGACATGGTTGCACAAGATGAGAGCAGTCTCCTCGACTTATCACCAGATGGTGAAATTCCCAGGTTCAAATGGGATTAAGGTACTTAAAGGCAACCAGAAGGTGGCACAACAGTGTTTGATTTCCATTATCAAAACTACCCCAAAAGTCCACCATGTTCATACGTTAGAAATACCTGATCAACCAACTATCGAGGATGTTGGAAGAAGTCCGGCTGAAAAAGTGCTTGAAGGATTGGAGAAGATTCAGATCAACGAGACTGATCCTGAAAGATATTTTCTAATTGTAGAATCACTACCGGCAGACAAAAAAGCTGAATCGATAAAATTTCTGAAAGAGTATATTGATGTTTTTGCATGGGTGCCAGAGGAAATGCCCGGGGTGGATGCAGATGTAATCTGTCACCATTTAAACATTGACCCTCAGCACAAGCCGATCATTCAGAAAAAACGAAAGGCAGCCGTGCAGCATATAGATGCAGTGATTGAGGAGGTCGATCGTTTACTGGAGGCCAAAGCAATACGTGAAGTCTATTACCCAAAATGGTTATCCAACACCGTTGTGGTGAAGAAAAAGAATGGGAAGTGGCGTGTCTGTGTGGACTTCACAGACCTAAACAAAGTGTGCCCTAAGGATAGTTTTCCTTTGCCCAGGATTGATCAATTGGTTGATGCAACCTCTGGATACGAGCGAATGAGTTTTCTCGATGCATATCGAGGATATCATCAGATTGCTATGTTTAAACCTGATCAAGAGAAGACTTTGTTTATCACACCTCGAGGGTTGTATTGCTACAGTGTTATGCCGTTTGGGCTGAAGAATGCTGGGGCAACATACCAAAGACTTGCAACCATTATGTTCAAAAAGCTCATTGGAAAAACTTTGGAAGTTTACATAGATGATATGGTGGTAAAGAGTCGAGAAAAAGGAGGGCATATTACTGACTTAAAAGAAGTATTCGAAATCTTAATGAAGTATAAACTAAAACTCAACGCCTCAAAGTGTGCGTTTGAAGTTGGTTCAGGAAAGTTCCTGGGCCATTTGGTAACCATGAGAGGGATAGAGGCAAACCCCGATCAGATTGATGCCCTACAAAGACTACAGAGTCCCAAAACTACCAAAGAAGTCCAGAGGCTGACTGGAATGGCAGCAGCACTTAACAGATTCATCAGCAGGTCAAGTGATAAGTGCAGACCCTTTTTTCAATTGCTGAAAAAGAGTGAGGGATTTGAATGGGGAGCAGAATGTGAGCAAGCTTTTCAGGACCTGAAGAAGTACCTGGCCAAACCCCCATTGTTATCAACACCACAGCCAGGTGAGTATTTAATTCTGTACTTAGCTGTTTCCGAGCATGCAGTAAGTGCAGTCCTGCTGAGGGATTTGGGGATCGAACAAATCCCTATTTATTATGTTAGCAAGACATTGTTGGATGCAGAGACGAGATATGTGCCTTTAGAAAAACTTGTCCTGACACTTAGGACAGCTACAAGAAAATTGCCACACTATTTCCAAAGCCATAAGGTTGTGGTTTATACTGAGTTTCCAATAAAATCATTGCTACGAAAGGCAGACTTTTCAGGAAGGATCTCGACATGGTCCGTGGAGTTAAGCCAGTACGATCTCGAATATCAGCCACGCACAACAATCAAAGGCCAAGTGTTGGCTGATTTTGTGGCAGAAATTTCACCCACTGTGGCTCCCCTACCTCCTACGAGAAAGGAACAGGTGACTGAGACATCATCCATGAAGGATCAACCTTCAGTCGAACAGGATCCCACGGAGTGGAAGCTATTCGTTGACGGATCAGCATGTAATACTAGTTCTGGAATTGGGGTAGTCCTGTTTCCTCCTCAAGGAGTTGTGATTGAACTATCTGTTCGGCTTGGATTCAGTGCAACGAATAATGTAGCTGAATATGAGGCACTCCTGGCTGGATTAAGGAGTGCAAAAACCCTTAAAGCAGAACGGGTTAGGGTGTATTCTGATTCCCAACTTGTGGTAAATCAGCTGTTCGGCGAGTATGAAACTCGAAATGAAAAGATGGTGGCCTATGTGCAGGCAGCCAAGGACTTGCTTGATACCTTCGAGAGGGTATGTATTGAACAAATAAGTTCTGAACAGAATGCTCATGCAGATTCATTAGCTTGGTTGGCTGCGGCTGTTCCTACTGAGTTCAAAAGGAGGGTAGCAGTCGAATATCTGAATGAGCCGAGCATTGGGAGGAATGTAGACTTGGTCTTGGACGTGAACCAAGGACCAAGTTGGATGGACCCAATCATGGAGTTCTTACGAGACGAGATACTACCATCTGACAAAAAGGAGGCCCACAAAATAAGGGTCAAATCTGCTAGGTTTTGGTTGTCCCCAGAGGGTAAGTTGTACAGGAAATCCTTTACAGGCCCATATTTACTATGTGTACATCCTGAGATGGTACAAAAGTTCCTTCATGAAATCCACGAGGGAACATGTGGGAGCCATGCTGGAGGCAGATCTATTGCCCACCGAGCAATTACTCAAGGATACTGGTAGCCACACATGCAAGAAGATGCAAAGGTGTATGTGAAGATTTGTGAGAAGTGTCAAAAATTCTCACCAATGATTCGAACACCCGCCGAGGATCTCGCGCCTTTGACAAGTCCCTGGCCTTTTGCTCAATGGGGGATGGATATCGTGGGACCATTGCACAAAGCAACTGGGAATCGAAAATTCCTGCTTGTAGCAACTGACTATTTTACAAAGTGGATTGAGGCAGAACCACTGGTCAAAATCACTGAACCTATGATAGAAAGGTGTGTGGAAAAGCATCATCACTCGCTTTGGGGTCCCTTACTCATTGATCACAGACAATGGATCCCAATTTCAGAAGAAATTCAAGGCTTTTTATGCTCAATATGGAATACGAAATTATTATTCTACCCCAGCCTACCCTCAGAGTAATGGGCAAGCGGAGGCGTCTAATAAAACTATCCTTGATGGAATCAAGAAAAGATTGGACAAAGCTAAGGGAAAGTGGCCTGACGAGTTACCATTAGTTCTGTGGGCTCACCGAACAACGCCTAGGAGGTCTACGGGAGAGACCCCCTATTCATTGGCCTATGGAACAGAGGCTGTCATACCTTTGGAGGTGGGTCTGCCGACCAACAGGACCGTTTTGGTTGAAAGTGGAGGCAATGACAGAGCCCTTCAAATCGAGCTTGACCTTGCCGAAGAGAGGAGAGAAAAAGCCTTGGTACATCTTGCTTCTTACCAAGAACAGCTGATGAAAAGCTACAACAAGCATGTTCACCCTCGAGAGTTTGGTGCTGGGGACCTCGTACTATGAAAAGTGCTCGGCAACACCAAGGTGGCCAATGAAGGCAAGCTGGGGGCAAATTGGGAAGGTCTGTATCGAGTGACTGAGATTGTAGGCATAGGGGCCTATAGATTGGTAGATTTGGATGGTAATCCAATTCTGAGGCCTTGGAATGTCCATAATCTACGAAAATTCTTTGTTTAAAAGAAGCATTCAGTTCTGTTTTAGATTTGCACTACGTGATTGTGTGGGAATTACGAATATAATTCCCTTGTTTTATATTTTAGTTGCAAGGGGTACGAATAACGCCCTCTTGAGTTTTACCGATTATGAATAAAATCACTTTTTTAGTATAATTGTTATGTTCTAATCTAGAATATTGGTATTTGTTTTAAATACGAACTACGAGATTAGTTTCCCTCATTCGTATTGGAGAGCAGGGTATACAGTTCAGTACGTGAAACTGAAACACAAGTACGAAACACTTGTGTGATGTTCTAAGTATGTGATACTTAGGTGTTTTTGTGTGAGTACGTGATACTTAACAAGTATGAAACACTTGTATGGATTTTTAAAGTACGAGAAAACTTAAACGTTATCCAACACACGAGTAGTTCTAAGTACGTGATACTTAGAAGTTTTTGTGTGAGTACGTGAAACTTAACGAATGCAAGTACGAGACTCTTGTAAATGTTTATTGGCATGGCTTGAAAACATAACGAGTATATGATAGCCACATTTATTCAAGTACGAGAAACTTAAAAACGTTAAGTACGTGAAACTTATAAATATATGTTCTTAAGTATGTGAAACTTAAAAGAACACCTATATCATTATATGAACCTTACAAGTGTTTGTACAAAAATACTTGAAAGATTTGAAGACGAATACAAGTATGAATACACTTGTATGTACTCAACTTGAAAACAGTACGAGACACTGGAAAACAAATGTTTTTAAGTACGTGAAACTTCGATTCAGTACAAAGAAATCATGTTTGTAGGATCTGCTCGAGTACGAAATACTTATGCAAACAAAACATATATGATTAAACTGGATCAAAAGTATGAAATACTTAAATAAAACTGATTTGCATCTAAAAATGCAAAAAACGAGGGAAGCCGAGCAAAACATAAGGTTATGCCACGAAGGGCCGAATACCTGTGTTAAACAAAGTATTTGATTGTACTGATGCCTCTCAGGGCCAAAATATGCTTATGGTCACACAGGACCGGCAACAGTTTATATACTTACCAGCTTAGTCCACATTTTGGACCTCTGGAGTGTTAGTGTTGATCTCAATATCAGCACCATCTTCGACTACATTCTCTTCCAAGTTAATGGGCTCAATGGGTACATCCCGAGCAGGAGCTTCAGTAGGGTCCACATCCGTGGGGGTATCTTCCTCAGCATTGGCAAATTCTTCAATTTGCTGTTCAAAGTCTTCCTCTGGATGTCCTGCTGGCTCTTGAATGTCTTCAATGTTCTGAGCACGGGTGCTAGGCAGCTCGTTGTCAACCCAGAAGGGTGAATCCTCTGCAACCCCTAGTTTTGTCAGACAGGCTTCCCAGCTGGCAATCCAGATCTGGTTCTGTATAGCTGGCATCTGTTCCACATAACTAGCTGTTGTGGCATCATAGCCCTTCTGGTAGCCGTCTTCATATGATGCTTTCTTGGTGCTGTCAATTTCAGATAAAGCCTGGTTTAGGCTCTCTTCAGCAATTTGCAGCTTGCCCTTAGCACCATTAAAATCCGCCTTGGCTTTGTCTCTTTCTCTTTCAAGACGAGCAACTGTCCGAAGAAGTCGAGTGTTGTCGTTTAGCAGTCTGATCTGTTCGGCCTCAGCTTCTTTGTACTTTTGCCCCAGGGTTACCATTTTTTGAATGAACTGGCAAAAACACCGAATGGTAAGTGACAGGCGTAGCAGTATATGATATGTGGTACACGAAATGTACATAAAGACTTATATGAAAAGATTAAGTCACATTACCTTGATACCACTGACGAGACCAGTGGAGACAAGCCGATCAGGTGCAGCCTCAGATTCCTTCTGCATGTCTACAGGAAGCAGTAGACCTTGGGCAAGGGCGAGTGTTGTTTCCGAAGAACTGGCACTGTCCCCAATGTGAACAGGCCGATCACCCTAATGAGATTGGGGGTCCAGCTTTCAGGAAGCACTGGAGTACTCGAAGAAAGGGGTTGTTGGACTAAAGTAGCGGTTTGGGTAAGGGCGTCTCCAGTTTCTTCGCTCCTGGAACGTTTGTCCTGATGAGCATCGGTAGCCTCAACGGGACAATCTTGTTCCCGAGGAGAAGATGACGATCTTGCAGATCCCCCCTATTGCGACGTGAACGTGGGGGAGGGGCGCCAGTTGATGCTACCCTATTGGTAGCACCACGACCCCCTGAGGAGACAGTGAGTAAAGAACTGAGGTTAATGGGTTGGCGCATCATCGTACCTAGGGTTGGAGGTGATCGAGAGTATCCGGATGAGGACGACTGACTGGTACTTTGGAGAGGAACGGGTTGTTGTTCGGCAATGACTTGCCTACGACCAGACCTTCTGAGTACCACACGTGTTTGAGGTATACCGTCAGGAATAGCAATTTCACCTGACTGACCGACAAGAGTGACACCAGCTTGTAGCCTTGAATTGTGTGGTTGGGGAGCAGTGGATGTAGATGCAGCACTAGTGCTGGGGTGGGCAAGTCTTCTGTCGATGACCCCTCTGTACGAAGGATCGTACCCCAAGAGCACGTCGGTGTTCCGGCCCCGACCAGCTGTAGAAGTACCAGGTTCGCCTTTATATTTAAGGATTTTGTTGATGTCCTCTATTCGGACGTAGCTAGGCTCTCGTCTAGGACGTTTGTTGATGTTTTCAGCTGCAAGATCGGAGTTATGAAATCAAAATTAGACACATAGAAAGCTACAAGAAAGCAGTTAACAACCAAATTGCAAAGATCAAAAAAAAATACTCCCTCCGTCCCAAATTCTTAGGCCTATACGGTTTTACGTGCAATTTTCAATTGCTTATATCTCTCAATGTATATTATTTTTTATGTTTTTGAAAACATTGTTTTATAGAAATAATTGAAATCTATCAAACAAGATCCATATTGCATATTTTAAACAATATACATTGAGAGATATGGGCCATTGAAAATTACACGTAAAACTGTAGAGGACCAAGAATTTGGGACGGAGGGAGTAATAAGGAGCATACGTGGGTATCCCCATATATGGGGGCAGTGGAGACCCACCACCTGGCCATCCTCTCCTAGAGGCTCAAAGGCTCCAGTGACGTAAAGGAAATCGATCTCATGATCCCGAGCGGAGTCTGGCAGATTTAGCACGAGACGCTTGTCGGCCCTTCTAACTTTGAAATAATAAGTGTTATATTCAGGGTTTAGTACAATACTGTACCACCACTGAATATTTCAGATTCCTAACTGGGTCCTCAGAATCCTATTCAAAGCTATTACACCCATTATCAGCCTAAAGACGTTTGTTGATACTTGCATGGGGGTCAGACGATACCAGTTTAGGATCTGGCGGAGTAAAGGGTGAAGAGGAAATCGGACTCCACCTTCGACAATGGCCACAATTGGGATACACATTCTATCCCAAGAGCCATTGTCCATATCTGCTCCTAAGGGGGCGAGTTCGAGCCCCACATTATCAGGAATGCTATACTGAGACCTAAATGCCGTCATGGCAGTTGTGGTTTCACAGAGTTTCCTAAATTTACTGGGTCTAGGAGGGTTGTCATCTGCCATGAGTATATTCAGAAAAAGAAGAAAGGCTGGAAATGGGTACGAATTGAAACCCTAGAAACGACCCACAAATCTGAGAATGAGATCTCAGATGGAAACCTAAGTATAAGAGATGGAGTTAGAACGAGAATCTTACGAGAGTACTGTGACGACTCCCTGAGATGCAATCGAATTTGTAGACGGCGGCGATGGCGGAAGGCTTAGAAAGAGAAAAACTCAGAGCACGAGTTGTTTTTTGGGGTAAAAAACCCAAAAAGAGCCCTTTAAGGGGTTTAAGGGTGAGAGATGGAGACGAAACGTTTCCTCTCACGCCGTTATAGGTTAAAGTAACGGAAAGCAGAAACCGTTCTGACGCCGTTTCATAGAACGTCAGTTCGAAATTAATGCTAGGCATACGAAACGTGCCACGTTGAGTCATTTACCCCGAAATGGTATAATGACAGAGGCGCCAAAAGGCATCAATGAAATATTGAAATTATGACTGCACGGGATCAGAAGAGTCTGGTCTAAATAAAATTTTGTTTCTAAGCTTCATATATTGCCCCCAAATAGTGGTAACAAGATGAAGCTGGGGAGCACTTGTAGGGAGGTATTCCCGAGCACGTACAATTAGTTGCCGAACACGTGATATTCGGGAGCATGTGGTAAAGTACGACATTACTTACCGCCGGGCGGTTCGGTGAACAGCGATATGAACCAGTGATATGGGAAGTCATTGATCCATGCAATCTATTCGGCAAAATTAAGGGCCAATGATATGAGAAGTCATGGCTATAAACTGACTGTTCGGCAGTTAGAGACATTCCGTTTACATTGGATCAAGTTACATGTGAAGTAGTTGGTCCAAGCAGACTGTTCGGTTATGATACAGCCGAACAGATGATGTAAAGAACCTAGCACGTGATATGAGTGATCACGGGTTGAAAGCAATGCAATTGATATCCAAATAAATGGTACGTGGGACCATAGTTTGAATATAGACAGGACGGTCATCCTGCTAAACAAGTGTTCGGCAATATAGACCAGTGACATGAGAAGTCAACGGTCCAGGAAGGTTGTATGGGCTCAAGGACCAGTTACATGTGAAGTAACTGGTCCAAGCCATCTGTTCGGCCATGAGACGGCCGGACAAAGAAGGTGCTCCAATCGAGAGTAGGAGCAAAGGGAATACTCTGAAAAATTCCAGAATAGTCATGTCCCGTAAAGGAATAAGATCCCAAGAATATAGGATCTGAGAAAGATACCCAACGAGTATGGGATGTTCGGCTTGATATGGAAAAGAGTCCTACAAGGATTAAAGTAATGAACTGATAAAGGAAACGAGAATCCTTGATATCCTGGGATTCCTATACGATTTAGGAATCCTAGGGCAACACGGATGCTTGGCCAGCAAGCATACGTGAGTCTATAAATAAAAGGAAAACCTAGAGGTAAAAACTATGCAATACTTTGCATTCATGCTTTCCTACTGATAATTAGGGTTTAATCGCTAGTACGTGATACTAACTTTGGCATCGGAGGGCCTTTGCCACGAGAGGCAGAGGCACGCTCACCCCCTGTCTATTTTGCAGATTAGGGTTCCGATGACGAATTAGGGTTCCGGTGAAGAGGCAAGAAAAAGCCGTTGCAATCCAGTTGATCAGAAAGCATCAATTGTTTTCATCCCCCTACACTTATTCACCTTAACGAGGCAATTGAAAATGTTAGTACTAATCAACAATATTATGATCAAAAATTTTAAAAAGTTCTCGATCGAAAGACAAAAATAATCAAAAGAAGATACACTTGGGCTTATTTCTGTCCTTTTGTGAACTTTTTTCGAGTTTGGTCCATAATTTTTATTTTATTTTATTTCTCCAACTAGACGAATGTGAAAAATTAATCAAATATTCCGACCAAAGTTTACAATAAAAATCACTAACAATGCAAATAAAAGGAAAATAAGCTACGTACGAGCGGCAGTCCAAGATCCCCCTTCCAATTGTAAAAGTAATCCACATTATTGAATTGCACAAATTGTTCTTTCTCCTTACCTTTCAAGACGATACTTGTAATGCCTCCGATGATAGCCACAATGGTGATAGGATCAACCATAGTACCGTTAACAAACCTATGAAAGTCACAATATATATGTAATTACTTTCACTGCAATTAAAAAGGTTGAAAGATTTACAAACACAAGAGATCAGAAATGCTAGCTAGAGAACGACATGCAGCATATATAAAGCTAATTAATTAACTCTAGCTAGCTGCAGCTAGCATTAAGGCGAAAAATTGGACTGAGTTTTCTCTTGTGGCACGTACAAATACTCCCAAAGGGAAAAACATCATATCATCAGAGAACACCTCCATTTGTTGTACTACATATAATTTGGAGAGAACATTAATCTATTTCAATGATCGCAATCCCATGACGAATAAAAGGTGAAAGAAATCAATCCTCACGAAACAGAATGACACAGATATAAGAAATAGACTAAAATGTGAAAATCTTATAAAAAATGTGCCAACACGAGAAAATGAAAATATGTCATATATATATGGAAATACAACTGGATCAAAGAGGTCACTATCTTACTCGTGCGATGCTAGCTGCAGAAAGCGACTACGTATACAACACAGTTCTAATCTACCATCACGATCCCCTACACAATAAGATACAAAAGCTAAATACCCACGAACACAGCACATATATAGGCCCCGTACGTACAAGTCATAGAAATTAAATGAGATTAAGCTTCATGGTTTGCATGGCAAGAAAGTACAGATAAAAGGGTAGAAACCAAGTGTTAGTTCCGAGAAATTAACCAGAAATCTTGTGGTATCTAATATCTCTATCCTTCTAAAAGGGGAATACATGCCGCAGGATTAATATTACCAGTTGGAAGCTAGTTGAAGGCCTGTGCAGACTATGTGAAAGAACTCACAACATATTTATAGCCTCCATGGCACTTCAACCCCAAGTCAATGGTCAGCTAGGGGATCAAAAATTAAGGGGTGTTTAGGAGTAGTGTAATGATAGGATTTTTTTAGTAAGACGACCTCTTCATCTTTCTTTTTTTTTTCCTTTTTGGGAAAATAAGCTAATTTATTTTCTTAAAAAGTGGTTATTTTTCAAAATATTTGAGTAAAAGTAAAAAAAGGTTTCCGATTCCGATTCTTCTCGTTGAGACGAATCAATAATCCACAAAAGTTTGGCATAAAATTAGCAAATGTAAAAAAATTCAAATAAAGACAAAACAAAGAATCCATCTCAAGGTTGGACATTTCAGCTGGTAAAAAACAAAGAAAAACTGAGAACTGTTGCAAAAATCGTTCTCCCCGCGTTGTAATATTGGTTTCCTTACTAAAAATAAGATCAATTTTCTTATATTCGATCCTTCCGTTGGACATTTCAATTTTTGCAATAATAACGAACTGGAGGAATTGTCCAATGATTTAATTAGTCTTGCACATTAGCACACTCAATTAACTCAATATTTTTAATCCAGTCAGATTCAGGTCTAAATAACCTTCTTAATTATCATAATAAGTTAAAGGTGTGAATGGTCTCTTTAGATAGCACATCTGTCAATTATTTACCAGTCAAGGCCAATGTAACGCCCCGAAAATTCGGAGATATTACAAAAATATAAAAATATTATTTCACAAAAGAAATTCATTGATTTACTGCGTCACTATTTCAAAAGCATATGTCATTATATTACATCCGTTTCAAATAAATCAAAATATTACATTTCCAAATAAACTTAGAAGCTTCTAAAATAGAGTCAGACATAAATTAATCAGAGCGACTATGCGCACAAAAATCAAGATTTTCAGCTTCTTTCTCAATAGAATTGAACTCGATTGAATCGTACGACACTTCTATTCCGTCTTTAGTACCTGGCGTTCGAGTTACCAGGGCAACATAGTACCGTGAGCGATGACGCTCAGTAGCCAAAACTTACCCGAACCCATAACTTACAAGCAATATATAGGAATATAATTGACATGCATTAACAATAACATAAAAGAGAACAATTAACTTTTCTTTCATTACTATCCTTTAACCTATGTGACATCTCGGATCTTATCCACAGATCCGTTCTTACCTTTAACCTCTGGCACAGACACGTGTGGTCCGACTCCCCTTTTCCAGATCCGAATGAAAGATACCTAAGTTATGTACTCGGGTATCCCATCTACGACCATAAGTTCGGATAAAACTTCACCAGATGCGCACGCGAGCATATTCAAGTTCGGGTTGTGACACAAGCACAATACCACCCTTATGACCCGTCCCAACATCCGAGAGCCAATCACCACCATGCCGTACCCAGGGTTTCATAAATCAACACTTTCAACAAATCACCACCAATCATCCTTCAACAATCCAATCCCCGGATTCCTTGTCCGAAGTCACAATCACAGTCTCTCACTTTATTCAATTTTCTTGTCCGAAGTCACAATCACAGTCTCTCACTTTATTCAATTTTCTGTTAACCCTATTTCAACGTCTAAGAAGATAAGTCTGCATCTCACAACCAACCCAGGAACCTATTTGTCCAATCTATTAGTACAACAATATTTCACACAATTGAACATTTTTATGAATATGCTGACAAGCTAACAATAATCAATCTTTCGATATTAACAAATCATGTGGTAAAACTACTCATGCAATAAAATTTATCATGCCATAGGATTATTCATGGAATTATATTAATCATGCGTTTAAACTAACACCGAACCGAACTATTCAAATTAGGGACTTATAATATTACTCCGTAACTTTTACTACTTAAGGGTTAGGTTTATAAGCTTTTAAATCACGAGAGGCTAAACTGTAATTCTCCAAAACAGTTTTAAAAGAAAACAGTAGCTATTGCCAACGAAAACAATGGGTTTCGGCCGGATTGACCGGCGACGTCGGGTTTAGTTATTATCGTACCGAAACACGAAACAATCAATACGAAACATAGTTTATATTTAGGTAAGTTCAGACTATCTCTTGCCTGGCGAACGATTTTCGGAGAGGTTCGGTGGCGGGGCGGAGCTGCGACCGGAGCTCGGTAAGTGGGTGACACGGCTGGCTGTGATGATGGAGCTACAGCAGCTGGGGTTTCGGTGATGGCGGTGTCCGGCAGCTGGTGGCCTCGGTGGAGCTTTTGGTGGTGGTTATGGTTCTCGGGGGTGAGGAGGTGCGGTGGAATGATGGTGGACGGAGGAGATGAAGGCCGAGAGGTGGCTCGGTGGTGGCCGAATGGTGGAGGTGCCGAGAGTGGTGGTGCTCGGTGGCCAGAGGTAGCTGATGGACCGGTGGGGGGATGGCTCTCTCTCTCTCTCTCTCTTGGGGATGGGGATGGGGATGGGGATGGGGGAGGAAGTTGGTGGGGGAACAATAATGTTGGGTCGGGAGTATTATAAGAGCATCCACATCCACGTCAGGATCGCTGCTCCACTTCAAAACTAAAGTAACGATCAAAACAAAAAGTGTGGCGCTGCATAGACTGGGTTGGTTTTCCGTTCCGCTAAATAAGTTAAGTGATTTATTTTTTTATTTTTATTTAAATTTTTTTTGTATTTATTAGTTTTTCATCAGTTTTTTTAAAATTATTGCATCGTCATAACAAGAGAAATTTAAAAAGTAAAAAATTATGATCGAAATCAATTTTTTTTGAATAAAAATAAAAATAAACAGATTTTTTCATTTTTATTCAAAAAAAAATTTGATTTCGATAATAATTTTTTACTTTTTAAATTTTTTTCGTCATGACGATGCAATAATCTCCAAAAACTTGACAAAAAATTAATAAATACAAAAAAAAATTAAATAAAAAAAAAATTAAATCACTTAACTTATTTAGCCCAATGGAATTCTAAAGATTGGGGAACTTTGCTACACTTCTCATCTACTCATCCCACGAGGCACTGTTCACCCTTTCACCCTTTATTCAATAGTTTATTATTTTAACTGTGAATTAAAAACAAAGACAAAAACCTGTCCCCTGCAGAATCTTCATATCTGCATCATGTTAGCCAGTGAAGTTACTAATTCTGGGAGAATTTTGGACAAGGCTTAGTATTTTGGGCAAATTCTCCGAAACCCTAGCTTTGATACCATGTTAAAGCATCCCACTCAATACCAATTGCTAATGAATGGAGAGGCCGCCCAGGCTCATATACTGATTTTGGAAAAGATAATTAGCCGACAAGGGACAACTCCAACAATAATTAATCATGTGCATATGGCTTAAGAAAGAAATATAGCCAACCTATTTCATGTCCATTTTTAAGATTCCTGTGGCTGTGGCAAAGGCTATAGAAAAACTACAGAAACAATTCTTTTGGGGTGATACAGTGGAAAAGAAGAGGTTGCATCTGCTGAAGTGGGAAACCGTAGCAAAGAAGAAGGAGTTTGGTGGGCTGGGAGTAAGGAGAGTGATTCAACAAAACCTTGCTCTACTATCTAGATGGTGGTGGAGATTTCATGAGGACAAAGACTCTCTATGGGTCAAAGTTATTAAAAGGAAGTATAACCTAGCTCAGGGGGATTGGCTACCTCAACTGCCTAGGACAGGTCGAATCACCAACATCTGGAGAGATATTTGCTCTCTAAAGGATCAATCTTCTTCCATTGCCTCGGTTCTTACTGAGGGCTTTAGAATTCAGGTTCATTCTGGGCAAGAAACTTTATTTTGGGACCATGTATGGTTGGGGGATAGGACTCTCAAGGAAGAATTTCCGAGACTCTTTCTTATCTCTAGCCAAAAAGTCAGCACGGTCAGTGCAGTGAAGGAAGGGTCAGGGACTTCGCGTTGGTCGTTACAGTATAGAAAGAGGCGGCTAAATGTGTTTGAGAACACCCTATCAGAGGAATTGCATCGTCGACTGGATTTGGTGACTCTAGATCATGCCAGAAGGGATGTGCTTCAATGGAAGTGGTCGGTTGATAAATGCTTCTCATCAAAATCAGTGTACACTCAATGGGAACAGATTGGTCAGACTTCAAACCAAGTTCTGGGTGCCCTTTGGAAGAATCACTGCCCTCCTAAGGTGGAAATTTTTTCGTGGTTGGCGATCCAGGAAAGGATTCCAACAAGATCAGTGCTATCTAACAGGAATATCATTCAAGAGGGTCAATTGTTATCCTGCCCTTTGTGTTCCCTGGATATTGAAACTCCGAATCACCTGTTATTGCATTGTCAATTCTCTTGGAATGTCTGGTCTATAATCTTGGATTGGTGGCATGTATCGTGGGTATGCCCAATTTCGTTGTCAGACCTGGCCCTATGGTGGTTTGATTCCAGGTTTCGGAACTTAGAGAAAAGTGTGTGGGAAGTTTCCTTTTATGCTACGGTGTGGTCCTTATGGTTAGCTCGGAATAACTATGTGTTCAACAATGCTATTGCGAGTATTGAGGAGGTGGGGGAATTGGTAAAAACAAGAATCGCAATGTGGATGAAAGCTAAGTTCGCGATCAAGATTTATTCGGTGGAGGAGTTTAAGGTGTTTCTTGATGGTATTCGTAGGCTAAAATTGTAGTTCTTGTTGAGGTTTGAGTTCATTCAACACTCTATTGGATGGGCTCCTATGTTTGCTGTATTTTTGTATTTCCCTCGATGTACCCTTTCGAGTTTTAATTAAAGTTTCGTTTGCCGAGAAAAAAAGAAAGAAATATAGCCGCTAGATTATTATTATTATTATTATTATTTTATTTTTTTTATTGACATATAAGTGGGATGGACAGCACGCACAGACATAATTATATGAAGGAGAAGCCAAATATGAAGTCTGTCTTTAGAAGCACCTGGTATCAAGGTCTGTATAAGAACTACACTGACGGTTACAAAGCCGGCTATGAGTGCCTTGGCCGCTTGATTACGCATAGTGTTGATAGACCTAAAAGTCACAATATGAAATTACTATCACCCTGCAAAATGGTTGAGATTCTTGAGAAGTTACGAAAAAATATATGAGAAGAAATGCAACATAAACGACGGGTTGTATGTGCAGAATGAAGATATATAAATAAGTGGAGAAGCCGCTCAGGCTCATGTACTAGTTTTTGAAGGTTATAATTAGCCACTATGCGACAAACCCTAACAATTCCCCGCACGTGCGACCCCTGACCCGCTTTTGAATAGGTAAACAAACAATCTATCACATTGGGATCACAATGAATGAAGAAACAAGATGCACTTGTGGCATCGGACAATCAATCAAGAGAATCTTGTCCAAAAATCTAGTTCTGATACGATGTTAAAATATTCAAATCCAAATCAATTGGCAAGGAATGAAGAGACCACCCAGGCAATAAATGAAGAGACCACCCAGGCTTTTGGGGGTTATAATTAACCAATATGTGGGACAAGCCTTAACGTACAGCACGCAAGGAAAACAAAATGCAATCACGGCCATTGCTTATAACAATATATAATGCAATTAATGTCTTATTTCCTGATACTTTAGGATTTGATTGTGAACCATCGATCATGCATATTTACCGGCAGCTGCTATCTTAATTTAGTAGGGAAAGTTGGACAGAACAGTGAACAAATACCTAATTCTACTATCAACGAATGCATTCCCACGATGAATCCAATCAAGGTGAAGAAGAAAATAACGATGAACAGAATGAAAAATATGAAATAAACCACGATGTAAAAATCTTTCATTCATAATAAACCCCCATAAGGAAATGAAAATATATGTCGTGAAAAAATGGATAAAGAGATTTCCAATTTGCAAGGCCAAGAACTTGGCGATTTGGAAAGTAGAATAGAGTGAATAAAGTTGGAAAAGAATGATATATTTGCAAACGTAGAAAGCTAGAAAAAGTTTGGCAAAACTCAACAATTTTAAAACTCAGTATACGAACACTCCAATCCAAAAGAGGTTAATTGTTACTCCTATATATATATATATCCTTACTCCTGAGATGCTGTGGAAAGCGGCTACACGGTTTTGTTGCTATCTTACTCCTGATCGAGATGCTGTCGAAAGCGGCTACGCAGTTCTTGAATCACAATCACGATCCCTGACAAGAAAACGGATAAGAAACCAACGTAAGGAATAGACAAACTAAATTCAAAGGCACGTGAATAGACAAAAGGGAAACCAAGTTTTAGTTCGAAGAAATCTCTGGTGATTTGGAAAAATTAAGATCAACCATTAATTATTACAAACTGATATGAATCCTTCTAAAAGGGGAATACAAGCAGGATTAATATTACCAGTTGGAAAAAGTTGAAGATGCAGATTTTGTGAAAGAAGCTTAGCTAGCACAACATATTTATAGCCTTCCCCACTCAATGGCACTTCAATCCCAAGTCCACTGGCGAAATGGTCAGCTAGCTAGCTAGCGGGTTAACAGCTAGCGCGTCAAAAACTTAAGGTTGCATTTAGGACGAAGACGGGATTGGGTTTTTATTTTTTTATTAATAAAGAGGACCTTTTCATCTTCCATTGTTTTTTCATTTTCATATTTTTAGAAGTAATAAGAATGAGAAGTGTTGAGGTTTTTAATATTCTGGCATGGAGCTATTTTCCCGCGGAACCTCTCCTCAAATGCCGTCTCCACAACATGGAGTTCGGATTATAAAATCGAAAAAATTTCAAAAAACCACTTGAACTTTAAGCCAATTCTAAAAAAAAATACATGGACTATGAATAATGATAAAAACACATACGAACTTATCATTTCGTTAACAATTAGCCCCCGCCAACCCATTCCATTAATTTATAATGAATGGAGCTACTGGCATGCATTAACATTCCTTTTTCTTTTAATTTTTACTTCTAAAAATTACTTTTAACTCTTTCTTTTTTAGTAGTAAATAAATATGTAATAATTTTTATTTATTTTATTATTTACCAAAAATTACTTTAACCCCCTTAATTTTTTAACTTTCAGATTTAGAATGTAAAAGGTATGAGAGAGAGAGAGAGAGAGAAAGAGAGATGGGGGGTGGGGTCTAAAATGACATGAGGTTGGTAGAAAAAGGAAAAAGAAGAGATATTAATTCATGACATATGTTGCATGAAGGTACAAATTAAAATATGGTGCACTTAAGAAACAAAACTTCTGTGATGCTCCCAAGTGGTATGGGAGCATCATACTCCCATTGAATTACAACCATTGGATTGAAAATAGATAAACCTCAACCCTTGGATTGAAACCAAAAACTAAAACATGGGTGGTTTTGTTGAAAATGAGGTGGTTTTGACCAAAAAAACGAAGAATTACTTACCACAGAACAGGCAATTTATACCATTTACTAAGGCAACACTTACCATTGTATAAGGTAACACTTACCACACAAACAGGCAACGCATACTACAACCGGTTGGTCAGGTAACAAGTTGCCATTAAGTAAAAAAAAAAGGTATCTGATTTTTTGGCGGGAAAATTTGCAGATTTTAGGGATTTAAATATTAGAAGAATTATCTAAAAAATATAAAAAAAAATTATTTTAATTGGTTATGAAAATATAAAAATTTGAAAAATATTTTCCATAATTTTCAACTGACATTATAAATGTATTTAATTGATTAATTTTTAAATAATCCTTTATTATAGATATTAGAAGGTATCTGAGTTAAATAACTTAGTTTTAAATATTATGGAAAAAACAAGATATTTATTAATATTTTGATAGCTTACAAATATAGTTAATATATATTATAAAATGACGCCACAAGTTGATTGTTACAACAACATTGTACGATAAATATATTTTTGTTTAATAGTGATTGAATAATTTTGTAGAATTCTCTAGTATTTAATGAAATTAGGCCATTCAAATTCATTAATATAGTTTATAGTGATCAATATGATATATTTCACAAATCTAACAACTAATAGTGTTGATACTAATATATTTGGCAGCAATCAATCAACGAGAATTGATTCATTTGTAATTGATTTATCTGATTATATGTTCAGCCAATTGGCAGATGTGGTAGTTAACAATGATGTTGAATGATAGTGATTAGTGAAAATTAATATAATTGTCTAAAGTAAGTTGACTAATTTGTTTAACTGCTTAACCACAGATTTATCTATTTCAATCCTTCAAGTTACACAATTAGCAAATTTGAAAAATGGTTATTTGATGGTTAACATTGATCACTTAACAAATGAAGGAGTAATAGTCCTTGAGATTAACATTGATCACTTTGCTAATGTAAGAATAACCACTAGTGAACTAGTAAATTGAAATATCTCATTTATTTGATCCTTTTATAAAAGTAATTTTATTAATATGACTGCTTTTATTTAATTTATCATAAAAGTAATACAATATATCCAAATAAAATTTAATGTGGTAGGTAATAAGACATTAATGGGTAATAAGACATTAATGGTGATATACATTAATGTATACCTACCCGTCATTAATGTTATACTTACTATAGAATAAAGATTACTTACCAAAGAATATGGCTAGAGATACCACAAAAACTGAATTTTTACGACGGACTAATATTCATTGATAAAACTTACCATGTGATTGACAATACTTACCATGAAATAAGGGAACAACGACTACATACTTAGACCAGTTTTACCACACAAACTTATTCACGGTTTGTCAATTGCCCTGTTTACCTACCACCAATTATGACATTAATGGTACTAGGTTTCTCCACACCTACATTAAACCCTGCAAACTTATCCACTCTAACTCCTCTAGCTCCCATTCATCTTTCCTCTTGTCCAAAAAGCTCACATTCATCTCTTCTCTTGTCCAAAAAAATGAAGATTTAAGAAGAACCTCCATAACAAGTTGAAGAAGCTCACCAAGTAAGTTTTCTTGAAGAATAAACTGAAATTAGTTGTGATGATTACCTCATACCAACTTACCAAATGATCATAAGTTGAAAAATCTCGAATAAGAGTTTCACAATAATCTAATGAAGCTATTTTTACGTTTTTTATGGTTATACTTACCATTTACTATGGCTTTTTATACCTCTTTTTATTGTATTTTTACTACGGATGAAAACCATATTTAGAAAATATCAGGAGAATAAGTTCTCTATATTCCTGGTAAGTATATCTAGAATTTAGTAAAAAACCATTTTGTTATGGTAATTATGATCATGGAAATGGTAGGTAATCTCCATAGGTAACAGTTTTGCTTGCCATACCGTTGGTAATATAGTATTTGTGGTTAACATATGTATGTTAGTTTTTACCATTGTAGAGAACAAGAAAATGTGGCAATTGTAAAGAATCTAGTCACATAAGAACCAAATGCCCCAAATTAGTGCATGGAGATAATCTAGGAGACATGAATGAGGATGAAGACACATATGAATCAGATGTGAGCGTTATTCACCAACAATCATTTACCGGGCGAGACTCGTCGATATATCATTCAGCCTTTATGCACACTGATTACACAATCAATAGTTGTGAATCCAGTGTCAACCCTAATTTGGTAAGTCTCTTACTATCTAGTTAGTTGATAGACTATTATTTATTTGTCTATTTACTAATTTGGTAAGCCTCTTACTATCTAGTTAGAACTTATCTGTAGTCATGGTAAGACAGTGAGTACGATTATTGAAATGGTAACAATGCCCAGATTTTAGCAAGCATACCCTATTTATATGGTAAGTATTGCTTTGGCAATGAGAAGAATGCCCAAATTTATGTAAGTTATTGAGATGGTAAGAATCTCCATATTTTAGTTAGGATACTCTGTATAAATGGTAAGTAATGCTATGGAAATGAGAAGTACGCCCAGATTTTTGTAAGTACTGTTATTGATATTGTAAGAATTCTCAGATTTTAGTAAGCACACCCTGTATAAATGGTAAGTAATGCTATGAAAGAGTGATAAAGCGGAAAGGAAAAATATGGTGGGACTTGGGAGCAATAGCAGCATGTAAGGATGCAGTAGCTATACTTAGTACGGGTGACAACACATCGCCCACCTGAAAACCAAAATTACTTTTTTAGAGATGGCATCTAGTTCGGCCTCCATTACTGATTAATGTGACTAGGAAAAACTTTAACTTCAGGCAAGAGCGTACTAGAAAAGATTAAGCAAATAAAATGAAGAGGAAAACTTTGAGCAAGAAACTCAAATCCTGGTCAATTAAACTTGAGAAGGGTCTTTTAAAAGCCCATGACCAATGTACAAGAAGAACAAAGAAATTTACAGAAGTTTCTCAAAAGAAAATAAGTGAACTAAAGCACTCTATTGAAACTTTCAAAACTTTAGTAGAACTCGTTATTGTTACCTGCCAAGTTCTCTTTTCTTCTACAAAGACAACTCGTCTGAATTCCCAGATTTTTGTAAGTACTGTTATTGAAATGGTAAGAATTCCCAGATTTTAGTAAGCACAGCTTGTATAAATGGTAAGTAATGCAATGGAAATGAGAAGAGCGCCCAAATTTTTTTAAGTACTGTTATTGAAATGATAAGAATTCCCAGATTTTAGTAAGCACACCCTGTATAAATGGTAAGTAATGCTATGAAAATGAGAAGCATGCCCAGATTTTTTGTAATTACGGTTATTGAGAGCATAACAATCTATTCATGGCACACCAAACAATATGGTACAAAAGTGACATGGGTAGCAGACATAACCGAATACATAGCTTAAACCAAACCATAGCAGCCAACAACAGTTCAATAGCAAACAGCAGTCATAATAGAACAGAAGGCAGCCGTAGGAGCAAAGCAGCAAGCAGCACAACACCTGGACAGCAACAGCAGTTCAATAGCAAAACAGCCATCCAACAGATTACCCAACACCTGCAGCAGAAGAAATAGCAGCAGCAACAGAAAACTGTCCAAAATAGATCACCATTACAACGAGCTGTTACCATTACAATAGCAGCAAACAATAGAATGATCTAAATTGAAGGCAGTATTTGCCATATCAAGTTTACAACAAAAGCCACAAAGGCACCTCACATTCATCAAGTTTACAACATGATTGAAATCAAGTTTACAACAAAAGCCACAAAGGCGCCGTGGTATCAAATTATCCTTCTAGTGTTGCGGTATTTTTCTTGAGCCTTTCGGATGACTTCATTCCTGATTACGTTCTCCCCGCAAAGGATCAAGTCCAAAATCAAGTTGTTCCTACCCTCTTCAGAAGTGAATCTCAACTACATTTAACAAAATAACCAAATATTAGAAATAATGAGTGGTCCAAACGAATTGTAACTTGTGGCCATTAAAGATACTCAAAGTCTCAAAAAGACATACAAGAAATATATCCATCCATTACAAGGATGCTTTGGAACAGCATTACGGTCTTCTTTTTTATACTTTTAGTATGAATCTAGTTAGTTGGCAGATCTACACACACCAAATGCAGAGAATGGCATTAATTTGCAGACTAAATAAATGATCAGTCGGGGTTGTGTTCGTTTGCAAACCTCTGTATCTGAACATTGACCGGTAGAAGGAAACAAAATGAGCATTCAAAGTGCGAAACGAAAATTCTATGTGTTCTGTGTCATCTGTTTGTACAGTTTAGGAGTTCAGGTACCATTTAAGTGTTAACATACAGTGGCCAGTGTCCGGTAATTTACAAATTATAAGGGACTGATTTTGATATACCGATATTTAAGTTACCTCTCTAAGCAGATGCTATGGGGCTCTATCCGAACTGGTTTTTTTCTTTTTGAACGGCCTATCCGAACTGTTTTTGCTGTGTTTTCAGCACTCAGAGTCATAACCTTTGTGTCTAATGTACTTACTAGTTAGTACTTTTAGTGCTTGCAACCTATTAATCATAAATTTTGGAGGAGAATGAATGTTCAGTTCCGTTCTTGTTTTATTTATTTATTTATTGGCTTATTTGTTTTGTTTGTTAGGATCACACAGACCCGAAGGGAATGAGCAACCAAAAATGCCCTTCAATCATGTACACCGTAACTTAATTCGTTACAGGAATGAGCCAAATGGAAGCCTGTGTTAATGCGACCATGTCAATCAATTCCACATCAGGACCAGCACAGTTGAATACAGACTCACAAGCCCTAAATTCCTTATGGTTGGCGACTGGCCCCAAATTCTAGTTTTCCAAACTAGTGGCCACTCCTGTGCTGTAACCGAATGGATTTCTTGACTCCTATAGCCACAAACCACAAAATGCTAGGGCTCTCTGTGATGTGTATAGGGCTGGGTACGTGCATGTATACGTATAGGGGTGTCTCTGTGTGTGTGTGTGTGTGTGTGTGTGTGAGAGAGAGAGAGAGAGAGATACCTCGCAGAGTTGGGGGAGATCGCAAGAGAGAGAGAGAGGGCTTTCGTCGTTTGCTCAGTGGGCTGTGGAGGTGCAGAGGTTTCCGTCGACCGGAGAGAGAGGCAGGAGGCAACCGACTCCGATTTCGTCGTCTGCATTAGGGAGCCGCGGACTCCCGCGGAGGTGGATGCGCGAGAGGGGCGTCAGGAGCGGAGGGGAGAGAGAGGGCAAAATAATTAGGGATTTCAAAAAAAATTCACGTACATAAAACTGGTGATAGAAGGTAACTGGGAGAAAGAGGGAGAGAAGGACTTCTCTGGCTGGGATTAAAAGTATTTGATCCAACGGTTCAGACAAAATGGGAGTATGGTGCTCCCAAACCGCTTGGGAGCA
Organism: Rhododendron vialii; assembly: GCF_030253575.1. Classification (NCBI taxonomy): domain Eukaryota; kingdom Viridiplantae; phylum Streptophyta; class Magnoliopsida; order Ericales; family Ericaceae; genus Rhododendron; species Rhododendron vialii. The sequence goes on along the minus strand of NC_080565.1, from coordinate 31,725,012 downwards.
CCACAGCCGGACGCCTTAAGAAATCTTCAACATTAAAATACTAGTACTACAAACAGTATGAGAGAGAGAGAGAGAGAGGCGTGTAAAAGGATCTCGTTAGCTATGAACTTTTTGGAATCATGTGCTTAGGAGGACTTGACGGGGAAATCAAGTTAGACAGGACCTGTCTCGAAGGCGTCTGGCTGTGGTGCTCCCAAGCGGTTTGGGAGCAGCATACTCCCATTCTCTCTGAGCCGTCAAATGCTATGGATTTAATCTCAACCATTAATATAGAACTTCCACCCTCTCTCATTCACCTCCTACTCCCGGTTACCTTTGGCACTTAAAAACTTTCCCAAGCCCTAATCCTTTGCCCTTCCTCCCTCCCGCCTCTCTCTCCTCACGCCTCCACAATCAAAAGAGGCAAAAACTCCATAGCTCCCCAAACGCAGCTCTACAGCTCCTCTTCCCAACCACAGCTCTACGGCTCTTTCTCTCCATAGACACCCAGACGCCTCTCTTTCTCCTCTGCTCCTCTTTTTTTTTTTTTTTTATCAGTCCTCTGCTCCTCTGAACAATGGTGGAAACCTCCTACACCTGCTGACCTCCACAGCCCTAAGCCAATGACAAGGTAACTCTCTCTCTCTCTCTCTCTCTCTCTCTCTCTCTCTCTCTCTCTCTCTCCATTGACAACAATGGGTTTACTCCTAGTCTGCCACTCTCTCTCTCTCTCTCTCTCTCTCTCTCTCTCTCCATTGACAACAATGGGTTTACTCCTAGTTTGCCATACTAGGGTTAAAAATGGGTTCGTAAACCTGCACCCCTTTGACAGCCACAATGGGTTTGTAAAAACCCCAACACGTCCTAATGTGCTGTATGCCTGTATCCATAGAAAACCTATTTTACCAAGATTAAATTGAAAGTATCTTTCCCTGCTAGTGAATCACGTGGTTCAGTAGAAATTGCTAGAAAACAGGCGTGAATGTGTTCCGGTTACTTGCATAAGCAAAATAAAAGATATTTGAGAGAAAAAGAAATTGCAATGTACAGCATATTTTTTACGTAAAATTGTTTTGCATTTTTTGTCACCATTGTTTCATGCCTAATCCTTTAACCACAATTTGCCAATTACTAAGCAGATTTCAGTGGGAACCAACTCTCTCTCCTAACATTCTGAGCCAATATTCTATGCTAATTAGAAATGGTGTTGTAGTTAATTCCAACGTTCCCTTCCAGCTGAGATGACTTGGCTAGGTCAAGTAACTTTTTTCCATTCATTATGATTGCTTTAGTGCTGAATGCTGATGAAAAGTTAGGCATGATTTCCACTTTTCGTTAACAAGTTGGTTTGTAATTTGTCTGAAGGGGTACTCTTCTAATACTCCCCCAAAAATAGATAAGTTAATGACAAGAACAAAAAACGTGAAACAGAGCCCATCTCAAATGCATTTTCTTCCATAGATGGTGCGTAGGTTGTTATATGATGTGATGATAAGTGCTATCTGCTCTCGCGCTACGGCGCGAGGGTTTGAGTGGGGAACTCTGGATAATCAGTCATTTCACAAAACTAGCGGGGGCGAGGCTGCCGCCTCTTGTCTAATACCTTTCCCAAGCACTATTGTAAGCGATTGCTAAACAACATGACCTTAGTCGTTGGGTATAGTGAAAACAACGGGACCTTAGTCATTGGATACAGTCAAAACAGTGGGTCCTTAGTCATTGGATATAGTAGAAGTTAGGACTTTGGCTATGAGTTCCACATTGCTCAAAACGATATGTTGGTCAGAAAAAAGTTCATGTGGTGGGCATTTCCTTGTTTTTGCGTCTGATGTCTTTTTCTGTTTTTACTGAAAGTTTCTGTACTTGAAGAGTGTTATTGATTGAAATTTGACGTGCATTTCTCTTGCTATTTCTGGGTTTCAATGAATTTTATTGATTTGGATATTAATGACTTCTTCCCAAAAGTTGCATGTTGATGCTGAATATGATGAATCTTAATACTAATGACATCTAGTTTTTGTTTGTAGTCATTCATAGCACTAACTGTCAATATGGTGGATCTAGTCGATACACAGAGATACTCGAAGAATTGGAATGGGTGTACATCCCAATCAATGATAACAACATTCATTGGTTTATGTGTGTCGTAAATTTCAAACATGCAATTGTATATGTACTTGATTCATTACCTTCTCTGAGCAAACCCAAAGTACAAAACGAGAAGGTCCTTCGTGTGCTTCAATACTTGGATGATCTAATTCAACACTTGGGGAATAATGGATGTGTCAAGAAAGCCCATAAGCTACCAATTAAAAGACTGAAATGGCTTCCAATTCAAGAATCAGGTAGCGATGATTGTGGCGTGTACACTGCCAAGTACTTTGATTTGAAGCAATTTAATAAGGAAGAAGCCGCTAAGGTATGAAATTAGTCTTTTTATTCATCTTACGATTACAATTCGTTTGGGCCACTCATTACTTCTAATCTTTGGTTATTTTATTAAATGTAGTTGAAATTCACTTCTGAAGAGGGTAGGAACAACTTGGTTTTGGACTTGATCCTTTGTGGGGAGAACATAATCAGGAATGAAGTCATCTGAAAGGCTCAACAAAAATATCGCAACACTAGAAGGATAACTTGATAGCAATTGGAGTTCTTTTTTATGACAAATGTAGTTAAAATTCAGTTATGGAGACAAACAATGATCTGGCAAATGTTGCCTTTTTGTGAACTTGATGATATGGCAAAATTCTACCATGTTGTAAACTTGATGAATGTGAGGTGCCTTGGTGGCTTTTGTTGTAAATTTGATATGGCAAATGCTGCATTTTTGTAAACTTTGTGGCTCTTGGTGTTTGGTAAATGGTGATCTTGGTTAGTATCTTTTTGGTGTTGTTTCGTGTGCCATGAACAGGTTGTACCATTTCAATACCCATATGTAATTATGTACAGAAATATGGGCACACCCATACTTACAGAAATTTTGGCATACTTCTTATTTCTATAGCAATACTTACCATATAAACAGGGTATGCTTATTAAAATCTGGGGATTTTTACCATTTCAATAACCGTACTTACAGAAAATCTGGGGACACCCATACTTACAGAAATCCGGGCATACTTCTCATTTCTATGGCAATACTTACCATATAAATAGGGTATACTTACTAACATCTGGGGATTCTTACCATTTCAATAAACGTACTTACAGAAATCTGGGCATACATCTCATTTCCATAGCATTACTTACCATATAAACAGGATGTGCTTACTAAAATATGGGGATTCTTACCATTTCAATAACCGAACTTACAGAAATCTGGGCATACATCTCATTTCCATAACATTACTTACCATATAAACAGGGTGTGCTTACTAAAATATGGGGATTCTTACCATTTCAATAACCGCAATAATCAAACTTACAGAAATCTGGACATATTTCTCATTTCCATTGCATTACTTACCATTTGAACATGGTATGCTTGCTAAAATTTAGGCATTGTTACCATTTCAATAATACTACTCACTGCCTTACTACGACTATAGATAAGTTCTTATTCAGATCATTGCCCTAGTTTTACTGAATTAAAAGATTACAATAAACTTCTTATCCCTCTACTCACTGACTTAATACAAACAAAATGTTACATTTATCCTTCACAATCCTTGTCTGAAATCATCTTCCCATCCTCCAATGTTGTTGCCATGGAACTGGGCTTGCACACTATCGGGATTTGTTGACAGTTCAACTTTGAAAATTAGTGAATGGACAAATAAATAATAGTCTATCAACTAACTAGATAGTAAGAGGCTTACCACGAATACAGAGAACTTATTCTCCTAAAACTTCCTAAATACGATTTCATCCGTAATAAAAATACCATAAAAAGAGGTATAAAACGCAAAAGGCAATGGTAAGTATAACCATAAAAAACATAAAAACCTAGGAAGCTTTAGATTATTGTAAAACACTTATTCGAGATTCTTCAACTTATGATCTTTTGGTAAGTTCGTATGAGGTAATCATCACAACTACATTCAGTTTGTTCTTCAAAAAAACTTACTTGGTGAGCTTCTTCAACTTCTTATGGAGGTTCTTCTTAAATCTTCATTTTTTTTTTGGACAAGAAGAGAGATGAATGGGAGTTAAAGGAGTTAGAGTGGATAAGTTTGCAGGGAGATAGAGGAGTTAGAGTGAATAAGTTTGCAGAGTTTAAGGTAGGTATGAAGAAACCTAGTACCATAAATGTCATAATTGATGGTAGGTAAACAAAGCAATTGGCAAAACGTGATCAGTTTGTGTGGTAAGAATGGTTTAAGCATATAGTCGTTTTGCCCTTATTTTATGGTAAGTATTGTCAACCACATAGTAAGTATTATCAACGAATATTAGTCCATCGTAAAAATTTAGTTGTTGTGGTATCTCTAGCCTTGTACTTTGGTAAGTAAACTATTTTCCATAGTAAGTATGGCATTAATGACGTGTAGGTATACATTTATGTATATCATCATTAATATCATATTACCTACCACATGAAATTTTATTTGGATCTATTTTATTACTTTTATGATAAATTAAATAAATGCATTTATATTAATAAAATTACTTTTAAAAAATGATCAAATAAATGAGATATTTCAATTTATTGGCTCACTAGTGGTTACTCCTACATTAGCCAAGTGATCAATGTCAATCTCAAATATTGTTACTCATTCATTTGCTAAGTGATCAATGTTAACCATCAAATAACCATTTTTGAAATTTGCTAATTGTGTAACTTGAAAGATTGAAATAGATAAGTCTGTCGTTAAGCAATTAAACAAATTAGCCAACTTACTTTAGCCAATTATATTAATTTTCACTAATCACTATCAATCAACATTATTATTAACTACCCTATCTGCCAAATATGATCTTAATTGATTCAAATCGTTTGATCAATTGGCTGAACATATAACCAGATCAATCAATTACAAATGAATCAATCTTCGTTGATTGATTGCTGCAGAGTATATTAGTATCAACATTATTAATTGTTAGATTTGCAAAATATATCATATTGATCACTATAAACTATATTAATGAAATTGAATAGCCTAATTTCATTAAATACTACCATAAATTTAATTAAGAATCCTACAAAATTATTCAATAGCTATTAAACAAAAATATATTTATTGTTCAATTCTGTTGTGACAATCAACTTGTAGCGTTATTTTATAATATATATTCATTAAATTTGTAAGCTATCAAATTATTAAATAAATATCTTATTTTTTCATAATATTTAAAACTAAGTTACTTAAATATATCTATAATAAATGACCATTTGAAAATTAATTAATTAAATACATTTATAATGTCATTTGGAAATTATGAAAAGTATTTTTCAAATTTTTTTTAGATAATTCTTCTAATTATATTTCATAACAAATTAAAATTTTAAACTAGATTTATAAATGAACACCATTTTTCAGATAATTCTTCTAATATATAAATCCCTAAAATATCCAAATTTTCCCACCAAATAAAAAGTTACTATTTTTTTTTTTAATTTCATGGTAACTTGTTACCTGACCAACCGGTTGTAATAAGTATGCATGTTTGTATGGTAAGTTTTACCTTATGCAATGGTAAGTGTTGCCTTACCAATAGTAAGTATTTCCTGTTTCTGTGGTAAGTAATCTTCCATTTTTTTGGTCAAAACCATATCGTTTTTACCAAAACCACTCTACTTTTAGTTTTTGGTTTTCATCCAACGACTGTGATTTATCTATTTTTAATCCAAAGGCTATAATTCATTGGGAGTATGGTGCTCCCATACCACTTGGGAGCACCACAGAAGTTTTGGTCTCGAAGAAGTCCTTAGGAACAAAACAAAACAAAAATAAAGTCCTCCATGTGACAATGGATTACGTATAAGGAGAGCGGGGGCGCGGACATCATCGTGGTTGGTCGTGGAGGACCTGGAGGTGGGATAAAGAACAAGATAGCCCCCTTTCCATAAATGACATATACCCATATATACAAGGCCTAAAAGATGGGTTACAAAGGATAAAAAGTCCCTCAAAAATATTCTAAAAATATTTCATAAATGAAAGGTTGAAAAAGTTACAAAAATCTGCAGATTTTTCAAGCAGTACCGGTATTGGCACTTCCTCAGTACCGGTACCAAAGTTTTTGGACGTTTTGGACAACTTCTGGACTGCCAGTACCGGTACTGAAGAATTCTCAGTACTGGTACCCGCTAGGCAGATTTTTGGACAACTTCACGGGCTCGCTCCAGAAACTCCCAAACTCGGATTTGGATGTTCTTTAGACCGTTGGAAAGCTTGTCGAATCTACTTTCTAACCCAAGTGGTTTAGATCAAAAGTACTTTGTACATCAAAAATTATGACGATTCTACCCTCAGCTAGTCAAAAGACGTATTGCTTTGGTAAAATCCTCGCATCTCCCTCACTTCCCTTGGGCATCCCGATTAACCTCCAAACCATCTTTTCAAGCACCACAACGGGGTGGCACGTGACCTTGAGTACTTAGTTGCACCTAGAGCATTCCTTGGCATTCAAATGTGCCTTATATATACAAATTATCTGAAACACACAAAACCTACCTTACGTGCAATATCGCTATAAAAGCTAAATAAACGCAAGTTAAAACAATGTAAAACGGGACTAATCACACCAAATATCTACAATATTAGATGCTCATCACAATTCATCTATTTGACATTATTGGTTGGAGATGCCATTTTAAGTGTACATTATTCTGTTCAGCAATGGGATTGTTGAACAGAACAATGCCGGCTGGTGGCAATGCAACCCAGCTCTTCCATAGAAAGAAAATGGAGAAGGTTGAAATATTTGATTATGTCACGATAGATAGATATATATATATATATATATATATATATATATATATATATATATGGGAAGTGTCACTCTTGAAGCCAATGTTTTGATTATGTCACGCTTGTGCTAATTTGTGAGCACTCTTTTTTTTTTTTTTTTTTTTTGAAGATGTCAATTTCATTAATCACAAAGCCAACGCGATACATCAGAATCTAGTAGGAATTGCAATTTGGGTGGAATACAACTCGAAGAGAAAATACAATTTCTATTAAGACAATTCGCAGCAAGCCAATGCGCAACTTTGTTGTTCTCTCTACAACACCAAACTGTTGGAAATATGCCTTGAATTTGGGATGGTAGAAAAGATATTTGACTTCTTAAAAGATTTGTTTCTTTGTTAGTTTAGACTCTGGGTGCGAGAAATTTTGTTTGGGCAAGTATTAGTTTTAGGAAGGACTCTGTGACTATAAATATAGCCTTATTCTTTTCATTAGGTTTTGGACTTCTTGAGTGAATCCCTTTGTAGAGGCCTCTGAAGGGTCTTTCATGTTGAATATTAGATATTAGGGTTTTGGTTTATGCTCTATTGGGTTCCACCTAGGGTTTTAATATCCCTATCGGGTTCCACCAGAGATTTGTCCCTAAATATCTATAATTGGATGCTTCAACTAGAGTTATGGGTATAGCCGGTTCTGTGTGTTATCTCCCCGTTTATAGTGGATCCTCTTGCTCTTTTCCCGTGGACGTACCCAATTAGGGGAACCACGTAAATCTTGTGTTCTTGATTTTCGCTTGTTATTTTGTTTATATTCTCAATTTCGTGTTCGGCACAACAAACTGGTATCAAAGCTCCGGGTTTTCAATTCGAGGCTTTCGTTTTCCGCTGTGGACTGTGCAATTGGTAATCGTTTCAATGGCGACTTGTTACAAAGTTGAGAAGTTTGTTCAACAAGGATTATTCAAGGGTTTTTTTGTTGGAGGAGATGTATAAAGTTTGTCAAGAGTTTAAGGAGGAGACAATATTTATTGGTATACTCGTTCGGTAAGTAACTCCGTGGTGGAGTCGGTAATTAACTCCGTGTGGAGTTTGAGCAGATCTTCGTGTGTATCCGGGAGGGATGCGTTGAGTGAGAGGTGCCCGTTGAAAGATAGAGGCTTAATTTGGAGGCATGTGCGGCTGGGTTTTCTTAAGTCGCGTTTACAAGGTCAAGCAGGTGTGCTTGAGCCTTGCTTATTTGTGCAGTTAGTGATTGCCCCGTGGGGGGCTTTTGGGGAGATGAGCGATTGAATGAGAGGATTGCCTATAATGTTGAGTTCGAGGGAATTCAAGTCAAGATGGAGATTTGTTGGAAATATGCCTTGAATTTGGGATGGTAGAAAAGATATTTGACTTTCTAAAAGATTTGTTTCCTTGTTGGTTTAGACTTTGGGTGCAAGAAATTTTGTTTGGGCAAGTATTGGTTTTAGGAAGGACTCTGTGGCTATAAATATAGCCATATTCTCTTCATTAGGTTTTGGATTTCTTGAGTGAATCCCTTTCGAGAGGCCCCTAAGGGGTCTCTCATGTTGAATATTAGATATTAGGGTTTTGGTTTATGCTCTATTGGGTTCCAACTAGGGTTTTAGTATCCCTATCGAGTTCCGCCAGAGATTTGTCCCTAAATATCTATAATTGGATGCTTCAACGAGAGTTACGGGTATAGTCGGCTCTGTGTGTTATCTCCCCGTTTATAGTGGATCATCTTGCTCTTCTCCCGTGGACGTAACCAATTAGGAGAACCACTTAAATCTTGTGTTCTTGATTTTCGCTTGTTGTTTTGTTTATATTTTCAATTTTGTGTTCGACACAACACAAACAAAGGACCAATTCCTAGAGCTAGCTCACTATTTGATGTCATCCACGATTGCTCTAATCTCCCACGGACCAAAAGATTTGGGACCCTTGAAGCAGTTTATAAGATTCAAGCAGTCCGACTCAAAGATGGCTTCGAATATGTCCAGTTCCATTGCAACGCTACAAAGATATTCTAAGAGCCCAAGCTTTAATGTAGATGACTTAACAGGTGACTTGTATAAATGCATAATGTGGGAACATAGATAAGGCCGGCCGGGGTGTTTTCATACGGTTAAACTGCAATAACAGATATAGGTCACACTCAAGAACTTCACAAAGATCACAATTTTAGTAAAGATGTTATAAAGAATTGTAAGCTAATTTTTTATCTTAGTTTAACTTTAAAAAAATGAGATAAGAAGTTGCGCTTAATACTTTCCCCATCTCAGTGTTGTTAAAACTGTGATTGCATTTAGTACATCATTCGCGCGCCTTTTTTTAAAAAGCGAGATAAAAGATCAGTGAAAGCCACCCTTAGAAAAAAGCGCGATAAAAGAGTGAGAGCCAATTTCCACCTCCAGAAAAAAGGCAAGATAAAAGAGTTTACATCATTCGCGCACCTTTTAAAATAAGTTAGATAAAAGATCAGTGAAAGCTAGTGATAGCCAATTTTTAGAACCAAAATTTGGAAAAATCACGGTTTTTTATAAAAGCGTGATAAAGAAATTGAGAAAGTGTTTAAATCTGAGCATTTTGAGGCCCTTGGGGTGTGGGCTTAGCCCATTATGTGTTTTACGGGCTTTAGCCCTTGAATGTTTTTTTTGTCTTTCTGGTGTTCCGTACAATTTTTGATTGGATGCTCGAAGTATTCTTTGTCAAGTTTTAATAAAAATTTTACCAATAAATTAAAAAAAAAGAAATTGAGAAAGAACTTTTAATCACACTTTTACTAGTAATAAACTGATATGGTTGGGTCTTTTCTGGTTTTAAAAAAAAAAAAAATACTGATATGGTTGGATATTTTATCACGGTTACTAAAAAAACGTGATCGAAATTTTTTCTCTTCAATTTCATTTTCTATTCCTAACCGTGATTGAAAATAGAAGGAAGTTTTTCAAGGAGTTCACATCCCAAGACCGATTCCCTAGCCTTCTCATGCTCCCACTTGAATTGTTGCATTAGTCACGCTTTTAAAGTAGTCTTTTATCATGGGAAAAAAATGTGATCGAAATGAATTTATCTCAGGAAAAAGGTGTGATCGAAAACTGGAACATACAATCTGCGCATTCACTTTTTTTCAATAGAAATTAATTGTTAACGAAGTCAATCGATCTATTCAAATTTTCAAGGTGGTTATTGTTTGAATAAAAATATTTTTAAGGACATGGTACGAAATATTTTATCCCATAGTAACAATTAATGTGAACCGAAGAAAGAATATGCATTTTAATTTGAAAAGACGACGGGTATGGATTCCTTTCTTAGAGATACCTGTTTGTTCATAAAAAAATAAAAAAAATTTAATGAAACGCTCAGCAAAAGATAAAGTTAAAAATATCTTGAAGTGATGTCTTATAGAAAAATATCTAGAAATTAGATCATCACAAATCTATTTTCAAAACGTCTAGATTAACTCCATCTAAACAAATAAACATAAAAAAATATTATTTAAAAAATAGCTGAGTAATTATTGTTAGGACGTACATACGCAATAAAAACAAATTCATCAGCTAGAAAATGTCTAATTAATATGCAAAAATTTAAACTTGCTCAAACAATTTTTAGGCACTACAAAGGTAGTAGCATTACACAGAATTATAATTAATATAAAATAAACAAACTTCGAAAGGTACGAAGACTTATAAAAGGTGTGTATATATATATATGTTAATTAAATATTTGACATTTTCTCTTGAAATGTAATTTGGTGTGGTGGGTAAGTGTTCTGTACCGCTCAGGAGATGTCGTGGGATCAAATTCGAGCGGTAGCAGATGTGAGGATTTTGAAATTAAAAAACTGATTGTTGTATTAGTCACATTTTTTTGGAAATTAATCTCAATTTTTTAAAGTTTTCTACCACGGGTAAAAACTGTGATTGAAACGAATTTATCTCACCTGTATAGGCCACGATTTTCAACCGAGATTAGTAACAAAAGATCACGGTTAAAAACTAAAAACTGTGATCGTGAAAAAAGTGTGATCGAAAAAGTACGGTTTTCGAACCGAGATTAATAACAAAATATCACAACTAAAAACTAAATTGTGGTCTTTATGCTTTATTATAGTAGTAGTTTGCCTCGCAAAAGTGTGGTATCCTGGACTTCTTTGATTATAGGGGCTTGCATGTGCATCTCATGGGCACCTGGACGATGCTCGATCTTAAGCTTTTCTCAGAGGTGAAAGAAGAAATTATGCCAAATAACTTCACTCTCACAGCTGCTTTGACAGCTTTTAGCTAGGCATGCTTTCAGGTTTAGTAGAAAGAAGGGAAGGAAGCATTTAATTTTGTGCTTTTATACCGTCTGTCAGCCTTCTCATGCTAAGGAATCTCTTTGGCGTACTTTAGCTCATCGGTTTACCTCGAAATACCATTCTATTGCTCCCCGAGTCCTGAACAAGGAAAACGAGAATCAAACTCCAAGTAATATGATGCACTACAACAAAAAACGCTTTCAATAGCATGCAAAAAACGCTATGGTAGGTAATAGATAGCGTTCTGGAGAACGCTTTATTAGCCCATGCAATTAAAAGTCTTAACTTTCTATAGCGTTCATTACCTGCTATTAAAAACTTTCTATAGCGTTCATTGCCCGCTGTTAAAAAACTTTCTATAGCATTCATTGCCCGCTGTTGTATTTTGTACCTTTGATAGCATTTTTTGCTTGTTATCTTATTTCTTTTTATAGCATGCAATGAATGCTATTAAAGGTAAACAATAGCGTTTTCTGAACATTATCTTAGCCAATTTTAGCTTCTTTTTTTTTTTTTTTAAATATTACAAATGCCAATATACTAGCATTTTCATATAGAAAATCTGCATTCCATTCAACATCAAAGTACATCCAAACGCGATACAATTTCAATGTAAGATAAATAATTCAACCGAAGATTCATTACAATAGCTTGAAGAATAATTTTCCAGCACAAACAACATTTAAGAGTCAGACTAATTACACTCATAAAAAAAATCACTAATGTTATCTATCTTTTCAGAAAATGTAATCCTAAACTAAGAAGCCATCTCTTTCAAGTACCCCAATTCTTCGCCCTTGGAGATGTTCTTTATTTGAAGCTTACTTTTTTGCCAAGTTTATATCCTTTTGCTTCCAACGGCGAACACATACCTGTAAATATAGAACTATTCAAAATAACCCAATAGATATAGTAAAAATTATTAACGAGAAAAACAACTTTAAAGCAACATAATGTTTGCAATTAGAAAAAGAAGAATATGATCGATAATTGTCAGCAAGAACCAAAAACAATCTCAGAAGCAGCCATACCATGACAAATTGGCGAACGACATATACCAATCCGTGCGCAATTGTGGAACGTAACTATTCATGTGAGAAAACTACGTAAAAAGTTGGAACTTCAACCACACGCATTTAACTACTAGCCGAGCCACTTAGCTATTCAAACACATACATTATTGATCAATGGTGGCAGACAATGAGCATAGTGCCCTTGCAAAAGATAAATGACACCAGTATCACTAATCATCCCCATTAAAAGTAACACATACATTATCGATCTCAATCGTGTCACTCTCTAACCCTCCAAGAAATTTAAAAGGAAAACATACTTTCTTGAAAACTAATGCCATAAGAAAAGCACTGCATGTTGACATCACAAAATTTGTAACTTACCGCTCAACATTTTCTCTGTGAGCTCCATCAAGTCATTATAGTCAACAAAAGCCATATAAAACTCACATGTAGTGAACTCATGATTATGTGTCAAGTCAATTCCTTCATTCCTAAATTGTTTTCCTATTCCTAAATTGTTTTCCTATCTCATAAACACGGTCCAGTCCACCAACAACTAGCTCCTTAAGATATAGTTCAGGTGCAATCTGCATGTATAGCTTCATGTTCAAGTCATTGTGGTGGGTCACAAAAGGACGGGCAGCCGCTCCCTCAGCAATCATGTTCATCATTGGTGTTTCAACCTTTAACAGATGGACATCGCATGATGAATGAAAGAAAGAAATGCAACTAAGGAAGGAAGAAAGTGATGCCATCAAAACAAGAAGAACCAGGACAACTGGAGAAGCATCTTACCTCCAAGAAACCAAGATTGTTGATGCTCAGCTCAATGGCATGAACAATCGTGGGTAAATGCTCAGCTCTCCCCTTTTAGTTCTCCCTAAAATAAGGGAGGAAAGTTATTAGGAAAAATCACACAACTAGTACTAAGCTCAATTGCAAGGTTTAAATTGTATCTACAGCAACATCTACTCATGGACCACCCTAACAGCAATAAGTACTGACCCAACAAAAGAAAGACACGATGGATTAAGTTTCTATGGATGCAAAGAACAAACAATCTTTCAATTTCCACCAATTTGGATACAGAGGTTCATTCTTGCTTTAGTAGCTACTCCTTACCAGTTACATAGTATTTTTTAACCAGATCATTGAAGAATACAATATACATTGAGAGGGTATGTTTATTATTAATATTCTCAACGCTATCTATAAGCTTATGATTATAGCTATTAAACGACCAAATATGTTCAAGTTTGCATTTATATAAAATTTAGAAACTAATATAGCAATTCAAAGTAACAATATTCTAAAGAAAGTTGTTTCACAATGATCTCTGATTATTTAACACAGAAAGAAAATATATAAAACACAACTCTGCTCACCAAGCACTTGTTCCCAACAAAAACAACTCCCCCACACCCTCCCCAAAACAATACACCACAACAATAGGAGGCAAGACATTAAAAATGGCCAATACTATGAGATAAGATGGCAAGAACACAAGCATGCACTGTCCCATTTAAAGCAATAATAAAAAGATGGCCAACACTATGAGAGAGCTATATAGGCCAACACTTGCACTTTATATGCTTACGCGAACCCCAAAGATTGATAAGGCATCAACCAAGATAAAAGCAAAGAAAGTAAAATGGGTTACATATTGGCCAATTCCAATGTTGTCAATATGGCCACCATTGTCAGTTGGATCAGCACAAGTACAGACATATAGAAAACATATCAAGAGTGGATAGATGGATACTACGAGCGAGTTTCTCAAACCCATGGCTAGATTTATGAGTTAGCTAGTGTTGGGAGTACTAAATGAGCGATTTCATGGAACTTTGTTTCCGCTCAAACTCCCTAAAACTGAACCTGCACCTAAGGCCGTACATTAGTTTGAACACTGTATCAGTTCAAAACTGGGATCTAATGGAGAAAATGTTGCAAAATTAGTACACTTCAAATATGGGTAGAAATTAGTACACTTCAAATGTCTCCGTAATTGTAAAGCTATGTTGGTAGAAATTCATTCACAACTAAATTTTTTTCACTCCCATCATATATGGGTGCTCGGATGGTGACTTCAGTTACAAATTTCATTCAAACGTATTGTCAAACAATAGATAGGCAAAAAATAAAAAGAGAGAGAATTGCACCAGGTAGATGAGTTTCAATGATTCACAAGTCATACTTTCAAATTATGACACTACCTTGACAAATGTTAAAGATAACCTCATCCAAGTACGACTTTTGCATCCATTTCTGTAGAAGGCTTGAAACTTGTGGAACAGGTAGTGGATTTGAAGAGACAAGCCCACCGACAATGTAATGTGCACTCCTCATGTAAGACTCCAAATGGAAAGAAAGACCCAGCACCAATCATCCTCTCCACATCAAGCAATTTGAACACCGGAGATTCCATAGAACATGTTCTGTGCTCTGCTCAAACCACCAGTAGCGAAACTAGCCCATTAAAAAATTGACACTTATATTGTATAAAATTCAATATATGTATCTACACTGTAAATGGCCACACACACACACACACACATAGAGAGAGAGAGAGAGAGAGAGAGAGAGAGAGAGAGAGAGAGAGACTAGCGGGGAAAATTCAAATTGCCACTTCAAAGACGAGGGTGGAGAAGAATGGCCTCGGGATCTAGTGCCGAAAGGCTGCTCACCCGATGTGATTCTGAGACGATTTAGGGCGACTAGCATCAGATTTAGGGAGAGGAATGTTTTCGACGAGACCTATTCTGAAAACCTAGAAACTTTGGGAAAGTAGAACTTCTAAAATTTTAAAAGGAAAAATATGGATGGAAGCGCGTTTGGACGCAATAGAAAGGGTTCAAAACGCTATCAAATTGGGTTCCGAAAAAATCATCCACTTTTATAGCGTTTTTTCCAAAAGGTAGGACTGGATGCCTCACCTATCACAGCGTAATCCAAAGAACGCTATTTTCTTTTGCTATTGAAAGCACTATTTGTTGTAGTGGCAGGACTGCAGCAGGTTTATTGATTGCAGGATACCTGATGTGGCACATATAAACCGATTAGCATCATATTCAACTTTTTGTATCGTAAAAAATGTACCTTTGCCAACCTTTGGTAGCATGATGGAAGTGCATGTATAGGGTAAGAAATTAAACACGTCCACATATCAAGAGGGTTGTTTAAACTTTAAATAAGCTACACAATAATTTAGTTCCAAGAAAAAAATTGCAACGGATTCACCTCATTTGTACTCTTCATGTAGGGTAAATAGTGAATCTAATACATCGAAATTTTTTAATACTACAAACAGATAATGTTTAATAGGTCCCTTTTGTGACCAACATGATGAGATCCAAGCAGCTACTGAATTAGAGCTTTAATGATATTTTTGAAAGTCCTTACAAATGCTACAAACAAACAGCAAGTCAGTGAGTACAGTTGGGCTAAATCAGACAAGGGGAGTTCATCAACCTTAGTTTTTCCGAAGAAGTCAATAAGTAGAAGGACAAAAAATACGAAATACCAAAAAAGGAAACAAAAAAAAAAAAAAAATAGGGCAGCAATAGAATTATCAATCGCCTGTTAACGGATGTCAACTCACGGATGGAACATAGTGGGTGGGAGCCAGATCATGGCCCTTATAATTCTTTAGGTCCTCATCTGTACAACTGAGAAGCCTCATTATATTCCCAAATTGGCCACTCGTATGGAAGCTGTGAATGAGTCCCACAGCTTGCCAATCAAAGTAAGGAGTACACTTTGTGGAAAAAACGGTGTGGATTTTCGGATGCGGCTTCCCAGGTTCATCAGAGACTTGTTGTTGCAACTCATCCTCCTTGGATTTTTGGATCCCCCTTTCAATTAGAGCACCACCATGAATCTAATCAGTGATAGCCTGCGAGGCTACCCTTTTCGATCAAAGCACGTCCACCAATCGAGTCAAGAACAGCCCCAGTCGCACCACACTACGTTAAAGAACCAGGCAAGTGAATCAAAGTATCATGGAATTTAATGTAGCTCTGCAACACATAGCACAGCATTTGAGCCCTGAATTGGGCAGAGAGGCTAGTAACTAGACCATACAGTTGAGCCCCAAAATGGGCAATCAGCCCAGTAACTAATCTGGGCATGAATCCAAGTATCAAGTAACACAACATCTAATGTTGTTGTTTGCAGCACCTAGGTTGAAACCTCAAATACTAACAGTACACTAGCCCAACAGTCCAGCAACAAATTGACAGTAAAACAGATAACCTAACTAGCTCACGAGTTTGCCAAACCACAACCAGTTAATGTTCAAAACTAATAAGCACAAAACTTTCAGAATCATTGAAAACAAGATCCATGATCCATTACCTTCAGCCGCAGTCCCGGAATTCCGAGACTGTGTAGTGAATGGAATCCAGGAGTCCTTCAATGGTGGTTCGGCTAGACCCTCCCTGATCAGGCACCACCTCCTGCAGATTCAAACCGCCGGCTACCTCTGCAGCGCCCAACCTTAACAGCCACACCGCACCCTACGGGCTCATGTAGGCGTGAATCAGCTGGTGGCCGTGAACAAACCCCTCACGACTCACTACCATCTTCACCGTAGTCGTCGCCAGGCAAGATGAGACCAGTTGAGACTCACCGCTCAGTCGATTAATCGGTGGAGATTGTGTGTTGACCGGCAGTAGGAACACCATAATAGGTTGCCCAACGCCGGAGATGGAAGAACCCACCGCACGCCGGAGATGGAAGAACCCACCGCATGAATGTCTGGTAGCACCCGATTGAAGAACAGGTGAACCTATTCCACCAAATCTGGACAAAGCGGTGGATTTAATGGCCGCAGTCGCCGGACGAGAAGACCGGTTGAGACCCCCGATTAATCGATCAATCGTTGGAGGTTGTGGGTAATTTCTCTGGGGATTGATCAATCAATTGAGCGGTGAGTTTGCCGGTGGTAGGAACACCATAGGAGGTTGCCTGACGCCAGGGGTGCACTAATCGTGAAAACCAACGGGTGAAGCGGAATAGGAATTTGTAGATGACTGCCGAATGCAGTTTAAACAATACAGAGCAAGGATTACCTAGAGCAAGGATTCCCTCTGTATGTGGTAGAAAAGGGAACAATTTTTCAAGGGGAGTGTATTCTCTCTCTAGGTTTAGCCAGAAGCCCTCAACCCTTTTGCGCCTCTGATTTCAGATGAAAGAATGAAATTTTTCAGAAGGGGGTGTGCGATTTAGGGTTTTTAAGTAAAGTAATTTTTGGGGAATGCTATGGTCTTGTTTGGTAACCATTTCATTTCCTGTTTTCTGTTTTCATTTTCAAAATTTTTAAAATTTAGAACCGAAAGTTTGTTTGGTTATCTATTTTCATTTTTAAAAATTAAAATGAGTTTTCTAAATTTTTGAAAATTGAAAAAGTACCAAAAGTCTACTTTCACTTCTTCTAAAAATAAAAAACCGGCTGCCAAATCTTGAAGTCGTGTTCCGCTTCTGATATAACAGGCGACTTCTCCTTATCTCATCTGAGTCTTTCCCCAGATCCATCGATCTCTCTCGATCCCAAGCGGCTGAAAAGCTCTCTCTCTCTCTCTCTCTCTCTCTCTCTCTCTCTCTCTCTCTCTCTCTCTCTCTCTCTCTCTCTCTCTCTCTCTCTCTCTCTCTCTCTCTCAATATCGATCTCGATCTCGATCTCGATCGATCGATCTTTGTCCAACACTCCTCGGATTTCGTCACTTGTTTGATCGCTTTTTTGATTCGTATTTCTAGATGTATTGCACATATATCTGTAACCATATGCGTACATGCGTAGAAGGATGGATATAGAGAGTTATATATATAGAACGCAGCTGAATCTGCTTTTGTTGTACTGTACCGCGGTCGTTGGTTGTGCCGTTCCTGTATTGAAATGTAAATAATCACCTGATTTCTCCAATGTTATGGTCTAGTTTGTTTGTAATCGTACTTTAGTGGCCTAATTCATTTTTGTCGGCTTCGAGTGAGATATTACTCTATTGCTTCGTGAAAATGTTTTTTGCCAAGTACTTTGCTTGTATTCAGGTTTGCAGAATTGATGTGGATTGGCCTAATTCATTTTTCCTTTGACTTATTCATGAGATTTCTTGAATCTATAGTTCTACTTCGCCCAAATAAATCTGAGATCTTATTTAGACCAATTGTGGGGTGATTTATAAATAGGAAATGGCTACCAAAGGCAATGTAAGTATCAAGATTGAGGATGATGATGATGTTGAAGTGAGAGGTGTAGCCGATTCCCTGTGGTCGAAGAAAAATGAAGCGTTTTTTATTGACATTATGGAGGAGGAGGTGAAAACAATGGGTAGTAGAGATACTGGGACTTTTCAGATAAAAAGTTGGGCTAGGATGAGGAAGAGTCTTTCTGCTAGAGCTAAATATGAATACTCTGAACTTCAAATAAAAAACAAGTTCAACCAACTACGCACTATGCACACCAAATTTAAAAGCCTTTGTGACCAAAGTGGCGTTGGGTGGTGTGCGGAAAAAGGTACTGTTACTGCTGATGATAACCTCTGGGAGAAGCTATATAAGGTTAGAAGTGACCTATTCCCTTTTATTTTACTCATGCTTATCAATTAAGTCTGATACAGGCCACTTTGTTCTTCACTTAGGTTAATAAGAAGGCCAAGCATTTCAGGAAAAAAGGTTTCCCACACTATGCAGCGATGACCCGAATACTTGGAGATACCACTGCAACAGGATTCAATGCTCACCCATCAGTCCATTCCCCGTCTGGAACAGATAGTTCTGATCCCTCATTCCAACTTAAACAGGACAAAGACGATGGCGAAATAGAAGTAACGAATGTAGTGGTTAGTGGAAAAGGCAAAAAGGTTTTTGATATGAAGGCTTTGAAGACTACTGAGCCAAAGGAGAGTAGCAAGAGTAAGAAGAGGGACTCATTGTCTGCAAACCTCAGTGCATCTTTAAGTGCTCTTGTAGAAAGTAGCAAGAGGAGGGTGGATATCCTTTGTAATACCCGTCCCGGATATTTAGTATTTTAAACTCATATTTTAATTGAATTATGTGTTTATAGGGTTAATTATTATTTGATGGGAATTTAACTAAATGCTATTGGTCGGTTGCATAAGTGGATGGGTGGTGTGGTTACACCACATAATTTTTCAAAGGTAGATATTTGTTAAATATCTCATTCTTTCCCCTTTCCCTGATATTCTACGTAGAGAGAGAGAGAGGGAGAGCGAGAGAGGGGGAGAGAAAAGGAGGAGGAGGTCACGGCAAAGGGGAGGGAGGAAGGAGAGGTCCGTTTTCGACGATCCAACTCGGTGACAAGTAAGTTCTTGTACTCTAGAAGTGTAATCCATGTTTAATTTTATATTTGTGTGGTTAGATTCTCCATGGATTGAGTTTTGGAAGGAAATTGACAAAGTTCATGTTTTGGGTCAAATTCGTGGGTTTTGGTAATCTGTCGTTTGGGGGCCCTTCTGCTAGGAATCAATTTTTGGTGTCTTCATAACTGTAAAAGTACGTTTCAATACGAAGATTTCGGTACCAAGATCATGCAAAACCGATAATCACACAATTAGTTATGAATTTTTGAATACTGGCTGTTTGCTGGATGTGCGATTCTGTGCGTGGCTGTCTTCTTTTAACTTTCTGGGCATGATGAACATTTTGGGTGGCTTTGGGTCTTTTACAGGAGCTGCATATTTAAGTTAAGAAGAGATTGGCGTTGGAATCAAGTAATTTGGTTAAGTATACAATTTTTGGTGAATTTCTAAAGCAGGGTTGGTTGACTAGGGCGAAAATGGTTGCGAATCGGTTTTTCTTTTGATTGTTGGGTTAACCTCCTCTCGTTTCTGAACCTGGGATTTTAACTGAGTGTAGGGCTTGTAGTGGTGCAACTTTGGGTGTTGGTTTCAATATTTTTGGGTTTAAGATGAAAGAGTTATGATTTTTCAATCAATTTTACTTATTCCCGCGTAGAATCTGGCAGCAGCGACAGACTTTGGTATAATGGCCATAACTCCTAGCTCGGGACTCGAAATGACACACCGTTTGTTTTGTTAGAAACTAGACACATAGAGCTTTCCAACGATACATCCCATGCATCATGGGTATGTCCGAGCGATAACAGATTTGCATCTAAAGTTGACCTAAATTCTGCCTTTGCACCAGTTTTTACTGTTTTGTTGCGTTGGGCTGTTTGGTTGAGATTGTACACTTATGGGTCTTTATATTTGATATATTTGGGTGTGTTGGAGTACCTTGGAGTATGGAAAAGATGTGTGAGGTCTCCCGGGTACGTGGGTACTCCCGGACACCTCTAGAGATTTTGGTGACTTTGTGTAGTGTTTGCCCCATTAGCTAGTGTAGAAGGCATGTTATGATTTGTTAGTCTAGCATTTGGTTTAACATTCCTAGATGTTCATATGCTGATATGGGTTAACTTGTGGCTAGGTAACGAGCCGGTCTTTTAGGAGGTGCCGAAACCGTAAGTTTGGCATACTCCAGTCGAATGAAAGGTGAGTGTGTCTGATATGGTTCTTCTCAATAAGATATTGCTATGGTGGTATGTATATATCTTGCTAATGGTATTTTAGCTTTCAATATGATTATCGATATGTAAATAATGTGGTGGAGGTGATTATATATCAATGATATCATGCTAATCGAGGTTTAGCTATTGATATGGATATATGTGGTCGAAATTTTATATCATGCTATATATTGTTTTAGCTAATGGTATGCATGCTTGTTGTATGTTGATTGTACCTGCGAAAGGATTGTGGAGTGAGTCACGCCATGTCGTATGCCATTCCGTCTAATTAACGGAGGTTGGGAGCATGGTTTGCGGGACACAATGCCTTGGGTACATGGGAATGTGGCAGACGTGTCACTGCATGCTTGTGTGATTTACATTCAGGCTGTCGTTAATTCAGTTATTGTTACGTGGTTGTTTATTGGATAATATTGCTATGTTTGGCGGATGTGGTGGTTATAACTAATATACTCATATGGGTATTGCAGTTATGTTGGTGGTGAATATTCTGATTGATATTCTTATGGGTATTGTGATATTTTATTGAGCATTTCTATATCTCACACACTCTGGCTTTCCTTTTTGGTCTGCCAGGTAGTAGGTTCCTTAGAGTGGTTCCACTACCGGTCGACGTGTTGAGGTGCACTCGAGTATTAGCTTTGGGAGGTGTTGGTGGTCGAGCGTGCTGTAGGTAGTTATTGAAGGAATTGATTTTTATAAGTTGTAGTTTAGTCATTGGTAAATATGTTGAAGTATAGAACTTAATAAGTCTTGTAGTAGTGGTTATGGTTTTAGCTATGCAGGCTTGTGATTGGTTGATCGGTGCGTTGACTCATTTCTGTTTTATTGTGAGAAGTCTTCCGCTAGGTTGTATTCTGATTGGTTGTAGAGTGTAGTGTGGTTTTTTGTGTGGAATGCCACGTGGCCACGCCGACTCGGGCCTACTTTGGGTGTCGTTTGCGGGGCGGGGCGTGACATCCTTGAAGCAAAGCATAATGCTAAGAGCACTAGTGTTAGTGTGACTTCTCAAGACCATGGTGAGCCACAAGGTTTGCTGGCTGAGTGCATAAAAACTCTTAATGCCATGAAAGACCTAGATGGAGCATCGTATACGAAAGGGATGAAACTACTGAAGGATGACCCTTCATGGAGACCAATATTCCTTGGCATGTCAGAGCAAAGGAAGAAGGACTTCATTTCATATGTGTGAACTTTTGTTTATGGTTGGTTTGGTTTAGGACATGGTTATGTAGTTGGTTTGTAAGCTTTTGTGGATTGTAAGACTTATGTGGTTGGTTTGTTTTCTCTTCTTGTTGGACAACTATTTGGATATGGAACTTTTGTGGTTTATTTTCTTGTTGGACTACTGTTAATGGGCAATCTTTATGATGTCACTGGGCAATCTTCTTTTTCAGCAGTTTTTAGTACTTTGTTGGCCTTTTTGCAGTATACAATTCTATCCCTATATTTATCTCCCTTCTTTGTTTCAATTATGTTCTACACAAGATTATATGTGGCTAATGTAACATTTCATTGAAGGTAATGGAAGTATCTAATGCTCGAAAGGATGTCGTTGCTGACTCAGATGACATGGTCTTTGAAGAAGGCCAATCATCAGAGTCTGTCAACAATATATGCAAGTCTGTCGGCCATGTACATGACTATGAAAGCTCAAACACAATCTCTCTCAAGTTGGGGTTAGTTAATTTCTTGAAAGTTATGTCGTGTTTCTTTGAAGTTTGAAGCATCTTTTTTATCGCGTTGGAATAGAAAAAATAGTAATCCTCCCAATAGCAACTGCTCTGAATTTTTGGTCAGGATCTTCTGTAGTAGATGAACTGTTTACTAGGGTGGCAGAAATTGGTTGTTTTCATTTTGTTGATTAGTTCTTGGCTGTGTAGATTTTTTTTCGTTTCTTTTGCTTTGGTGACTCCTGGCTTTATGCCGTAGGGAGTTTGCTGAGATAGCTTTGTTGGCTGTGTACCTAATGATTTAAATTGCCTAATAAGAACTGAATTTGTTCCTTCGGTTAGCCAGGAATTATGATTTCCTATCTTGAAACAAATGCCTAAAGGCTTTAGTGTGCGGACCCAAAAATATTTGCCAACCGCTTGTTGCACGGTCCACAACTTTATAAGGATGCATGACAAAAATGATGCAGTGTTCAAATTCTATAGCAAGGAAGATTTGATTGTTGAAAGTGAGCAAGGCCGTAGGAGCTCTTCTCAACAGATTAATGTCACCCCCGCTCAATTGCGAGAAATGGCTAGAGTTCGCAATACTATTGCCCGCCAAATCTTTAATAGCCAAAGGCTTTGATGCATTGGTAGTGAAGCATCCATTGCAGTAGTGGTAAGAGACTCCAAAGGCAGAATTGTCCATTGGCAGAATTGATAGCATTTTACAAGGATGTTTTGACAGCTCTTGTTTCTTTGTCAGAATTCATGTTTTTGTACTTTCCTTACTTGCTTTTATGAGACTATGAGAGTGATTGGAGTGGTTTGATTTTCAGTTTGACATTAGATTGGTTTGATTCAATTTGACGGTTAGATTGGTTTGATTCAATTTAAATTGTCCAATAGCAGAATTGTTCTAACTTTCCCCTGTATCGTTTGGAAATTAGTGGAGAAATTACAAGAGAGACATTTTTAGGAAAAGTAAAAACTGGTTTTAGAAATTCTTTTTTTTTTTTTTTTAAAACAGGTTGACACAAACATATTTTCTGCTTTCACTTTTTTTTTAGGAAAAGTAGAAATTGATTTTAGGAAATAGAAAACAGAAAACAGAAAAGTGGCAGTGTTACCAAACATAGCCTATTATTTACTATGAACGCTATAGTAATCTAGGCGCCAGTTTTTTCGCCGCTCCTTTGACACCGAACGCTGTAATTGGTTTTCTTTCATAGCATTCTTAAAAGAATGCTGTGAGATAATGCTATAAAAAGCCATTTTTGTTGTAGTGATGGTAAATGAACGTAACAGTAACTTAGGGGCGTAAATGCAAACACAAGGAAAACGAGTATCAAACTCCAAGTAACATGATAAATGAACATAACAGTAACTTAGGGGCGTAAATGCAAACACTTACGCACGCACCTATCACAAAGCTAGCTATCAACAATCTCATCCAATCCAAACATCCCTACTATACCTTGGAAGACGATTCCAAAGATCTTCCCGGGCTCAACTGCAGCCTCCGATTATAATTGCTTTGTTTCTAGTCGATTCATGTAACCGAATACATAAGAGCTCGTCTCGTTAAGGACGAACTGATTTTTCTATCTCATACCTTATGATCGAGGATTTCTAATATATAAATAAGTTTAGGGATCTCTTTACCAAATCTTATTAGCTTAGAAATATATATATATATATACTCCATAAACTTAATTAAATCCAAAGTTGTCTAGTGCAATAATTAAAATATCGTTACAGGCCCAACTGAAAAAAGTTCTGATAGTACGTACTCAAAGTAGGCAAATTATTACAATACCACGGGTTTAAAGCCTTAAACAAACCATTACAACATAAATAATAAATCTTAAACATGTACACTTCATTAATAGGGCCCCGGAAGAGTATATATGATGATCGAAACATAAAGAGAAACTTGGAGCTCTTATTTATCCATTTCTAAAGCAAGCTCAGCATATATAAGGTCTCCATCACTCTGAATCTCCTGGAAAAAAATTACAGTTTGAAAACCGTTAGGACGACGTTGAAACCCTTTACAAAATAAGAATTAATGTAGCTCAAAATTATCAAAATCATGATGATGTCTAACTTTAAATCTTAAAAGCATTTTGCGTTATCTTGAATTAATGCACGCCCAGCAATCTAAATAAGTCATTAAACCTACTTAATTTCCTTAAAGCTTTACGTATATATAGCTTCAATGAATTATAGAGGTTAAATCAACGTCCTTACTAGTCTTCAATGTAGCACAGAAGTAAAATATGTATGTTAAATACTAATATTCAATCTTGCATTGACTTCAGAAAAATTGAACGGGTAAATTGGACCGATCGTCGACACAAGCTTTCTCTTGTCACACATGCAAAAGGATACTAATTACTTAGAATAAAATAAACATATATATATATATATATATATATATATATATATACAGATTCAATCAGGTAAGGGCGCCCTTACCTTGTTAAGGTAAGGACCTTCCATTTTCCGATCGAATTTCGATGATCCGAGTCGCTCAATGTGTTTAGAACGTGATTTTAAGGGTACTCGCAAGAAATCGGCAAAAAAATGACCGGGAAGGGCTTTATCCGAGCAGTTTTTGTTTATTTTTTATCGAACGGTTCAAATAAAAACTGTTCGAATGAAGCCCTTCCTAATATTTTTTTTTGCTGATTTCTCGCGGGTACCCTTAAAATCACGTTCTGAACACATTGAGCGGCTCGGATCATCGAACTTCGATCGGAAAAAGGGAGAAAAAGGGAAGCCCTTACCTTAACAAGGTAAGGGCGCCCTTACCTGAAGGGGACTGTATATATATATATGCAAAGAAAGCATTACCCAATGGTCGATCATTCTTCCTCGTACCCCTGCCTTCAACGGTTCACCATCTTCTTGCCCTGTCAGCACGTCTCTTCGCAAATTTTTCTGCAAAAATTGGACAAAAAAGTTAAAAATAGTTGAGGTGGCATGCATTTGTGAATCCACATGCAGATTACTAATAAGCTAGCTAGCGAGATGTAAAACATGATTGAGCAAGATCGAGCAACCAAGTAGTATATCTATCTCTTCAGATCGATGAAGGACCTGAGAGCAATTTGATGAACTTTTCAGCGAAATTTCCAACTAGGTGGACGATGTGGAGGATGGACGCGGTCTTGCTGTGATCCATAGTGTTGGTAAACGACCTAAGAAAGTCATATATAATAGAAAAAAATGAATTACAGATCGATATTATTTTATAAGAAAGAAAATAACCTGGATGTACAAGTCTTACATTGACAATATATATTACCCCACATTATAAGGAAATCAAATTATTTAATTTATGGAAATATTGGATAAAGATATTCCCAATTTGCAAGGCCAAGAACTCGATCGCGCGATGATCTGGAAATTAGAATACATAGGAAAAAGTTCTAAAAGATTGCAATTATGACATATATATGTTGAAAGGGGGAGAAAGCTAGAAAAAGTTGGACAAAACTCAGCAACTTTAAAACCCATGTAAACATACCAATATAGTAATACAACTTCGTTTCCTTTATCGATGCATTTCTAAGGTGTCCCAAAAAAAAAAAAACCTATTTAATTCGTAGATTAAAACCTGTGGAGATTATGTTAGTCCATAAACTATTTATCTTGAATTAATTTCATCTCTAATTCTACCTGATTCCAAGTTTGATTCACATGAGATTACATATGGGATAAGGAAAAAAAAAAATTTTAAAAAGTTTCTGAAAATATTTTTTTATGAAAAAAAGAAACTGTTAAAAACTTCTCTTTTTTTGAAAAAGACATAGTTTTTCTAAAATAAGTAACGAAAACAATTTTATTATAGTGTTTCTTACAAAAACTCTTTTTGAAAAACGTTTTGCAAAAAATAGTCTTTGGATTCAGTTTGTTTTTCAAAAAACTTTTGAAAATAGTCTTTTTGAAAAAAAAAAATAGTTGAAAAATAAATTTGAAAAAAAAATAAAATTTTGAAAACAATTTTGCAAATTATTTTTTGAAACAAAAAGTTTTGAAAAATATCTTTTTAAAAAAATTATGAAAGTATTTTTTTCAATAAAAATATTTTGAAAAAAAAATTTCGATATAAATTTTTAGAAAAAATAATTTCGAAAATACGTTTTGAGAATAGCATCCGAATATTTTTTTAAACCAATCCCTTCTTTATTAATCCTACACAATTCCACCTCCCCCGGTATTATTTAGTACTCCCATATAGAAATAAAATTAACACTAGGATTGATAATCCTAAAAGTCATTTGAGAACAAAACATAATATTAGGTATAATTAGTCTTATCTCGAACAGTTAATCCACAAATCAAACAACGCAGATATCTTACTCTTGAGATGCTGCAGAAAGCGGCTACCCGGTTCTCAGATCGACAATCACGACTATTCACCCTACACGTAGGAAATAAAAAAATTAAAAAAACCATAAATCACAGCACACATGCAGGCCGACAGGCGTACGTGAATACATGAATCACAGGAAATGAGATTAAGCTTCATGGTGCATTTGGCAAGAATACAGATACGAACATAACCAAGCCGATCGATCGACAAAGTATAGATAAAAGAGGTGAAAAATTGTGTATTGTTTTCATCGTTTGGCGAAAGATGTACAACTACAAACTGATCATATCTATCCTTCTAGGCTTCTAAGCTTAAAGATCAGGAACATAAGCGTGCATATATTACCAGTTGGAGGTTGAAGGGATCCGTGATCTGCGTGGAAGAGCAATTACAACATATTTATATGCCTCAGCATGCACTTCATGTTCTCGAGATTAATCGAGGTGTAAGTAAACTGGCCTGAACACCTAGTTGTAATGGGAAAAAATACTGAGTCGAACACCTAGTTGTAATGGGAAAAAATAAATACTGAGTCAAACACCTAGTTGTAATGGGAAAAAATACTGAGTCAAGAAAAAAAGGGCCCGGGGGGGGGGGAGGTGTTGAGGAAAGTGTGGTTAAACTTCTCGGAAGCTCTCTTTACTTGATGGTTTGACAATATATTTAGAAATTTGGAGAATCATTTGTGGGAAACAACATTATTTGTTACAATTTGGTCATTGTGGTTAGCGAGGAATGACTACGTGTTCAATAATACTTCAACAGGAGTAGGGCAAGTGATGAGGTGATCAAAACTAAAGTAGCGATGTGGATTAAGGTTAAGTTCGATATCAAAGAATACACTGTGGAGGATTTTAAAGGTTTCCTTGATGGAGTTAGAAAGGTGAAATTGTAATATGTGTTTGAAGTGTGTTAGGTGATCCGTCCAACTATCTATTAGATGCTTATTCTGTCCATTTTCTCTGGATCAGTTTGGTCCATTTGGTTCATCCGAGCCGTCCAAAAGTATTTTTAAAATTAAAAATACTTGTTTGGTAACCAAAAAGAGATGTGGACTATGTGTCCAATGGGTTTGGGAGCCGGTCATTAGGGGGTATTGAGAAAGGTCTCTCCCATTTGGTATTAACAATCCAATCCACTCGTTGACAATGCACAAATACAAAAAATAGCCTTCACTAATCTCATCTCATTGCCAATCTTATCCCATGTAAAGGGCGAAAACGGAAATGTATACTATTAATCAAATCCTATCCAATGTGAAACAAACATAATATTAATAATCTCATAATCTAATTTCATCTCAAACAAATATATTCATCACCATCTCCTTACTAATCTCTTCTCATTACCAATCTTAATCATAATCTCATCTACCTACGAATCTCAACCATATATCACTATTATCAAACGAAATCCAAAGGAACACATCCTTTTTGAGTTCTGTTATTCGCAAAGAAGATTTGCAGGGAACCACGCAAGGAAAAACGCGTTTGGATCCATTCTGGGTCCTACAAAAATCTAGAAAGTTCGCCCCTATAAATTCAAAAGTAATACTTACTAATGTCCGTTGGAGTTGATTTTTTACAGAACCTCATAAAATAATATTAAAAAACTTATGGATATTTTTTTAAATTTTTGTAAAATCCAAAATAGATCCAAACACATTTTTTCTTGCTTGATTCCTTGCAAATTTTTTTTGGGATTAGAATATACGATGGGTTTGGTCGATAACAGGAAGTTTCGGTGGGACCTGTTGGTGAGAAAGAGATTGGTCAAAAAAGAATCTTCTACAGTTCTATATTCTCCTATCCAAAACACTACAGTCGACTTTAGCTTAGCTAGTCCAGCCTACAAGTTCTGACCAAGAAAAAAACACTATAGTCGACATTTGAAAAAGAGAGGTGCTAGGGGCACATCAGGTGTAGCACATCTCAGTCACACTCTTCTCATATACAGATGGATTTCGTTCCAGTGGATCCCACCTGCATGTGCGAGGGGTGTGGCTGAGTTGTGCCACACCGATGTGCCTCTAGCAGCATTTTTGTTTGAGAAAAACATAACAGGAATATAATTCCTACACAGAAAAGTCTACGGTACCGTATGTACCTATTTATGGTTCATTCATAACATTTTTGCGTGTTTCGTAACTTTTGTTTTAAAATTCATAACTTTTCAACATTATATTGAACAATTGCAGATGCCTTTTGTAAAAGTTCGTTGTAACAAAGGTGATGCATAGCTACCGTGAAGGAAACGGTTGTGCTTACCGATTGGCAAACTTGGAGTTCCAAATGGATGCTGCTTTTCATTTATTAGAAATTATGCCTACTGTTGTTTCTTTTCAATTAAGGGCACATGCCCAAGGGGTTGTTTACCTAGATTTATGTACGTTCTCTTCTGGATGATGATATTATTCTCCGATTCACCACAAACAAAAAAATCCCCCCCAAAAAAAAGAGTAACGATGTACATTGTACCCAAACTGGCCCAAACTTTTTTTTTAAAAAAAGAAGGTAATTTCAAGTTCAAATATAATAAAAATAAAAAATAATTTTTTAATTTCTTTTGCACTGTTTAAAAAATCTCAATGAGATCTATAAAACAAGATCCATATTGGTAGGAAAATTATTTGCGTTAACGCATGATTTTTGAGCTTGAAATTACTTTTCTTTTCTAAAAGTTTCTTTTTGAAGAAACCAGAACACCTACAGCCACTCAAATTCAAGTTCATATTAGCTCCTTAAAAGGTTAAACATTATTTTGAGTTCTTTTAAGTGTACAAATCATGCCGGAGAAGCTACTGCTCACCCGTTTGGCCTTGTGATGTAGGCGTAGCCAAGAATTAGGGACCCATTTGGCCAAATATTCAACTTCGTATTTTTGTTTTTGTTTTTTTTTTTCTAAACTTTTGTCAGATTTGCGTAAAGTGTTTTCGGCTCGTGTCACAGATAAGCTCAAACTTGAGAAAATGGTAAAACTTGTTACTATATCTTATCATCATGCTTGAACGATCAAGCACTTAGCTTGTTTGACTCATTTATCGACCTATTTTCCTTCACTAGCATAGAATCTTCCTTCACTAGTATAGAATCGAATCTCTTTGTAGAGTCTCATTCCCTGATAAATTTGTTTAGGTTTTATTTGTATGAACTAGAAAAGAAATTCAAAGTATTAGGTCAAAAGGTACTTCAAAACCAGAACATAGTGCAACAATCTTTCTTCTTTTGTTTGGGTCATATGGTAGGAGAGTCTACACAACAATATGTCTAACAAGCTTTCTTTACTAAAGCAATGAAATCATTTTACAAAGATGGGAAAGCCAGTACATTCCTGGTGTTCGAAACCGATACAAAGATCAGACTCTTCAACATTATTTTCCCAGGCACGTGATTATCGGACTTCCTGGTGTTTGAAACCGATACAAAGATCAAACTCTTCAACATTATTTTCCCGGGCACATGATTCTCAGACTTGCTTATAATAACTGCATCTCATTCAAGGTCATCTTGTTCACTGCATTCTTAATGAAATAGACAAATGAAGTATCCCTAAACAATCCCTAATATGTATATCTACACATCATGAAAGAGTCTCCTAATCTGGTCCACTGTCGCAGGCAGTAGAGTAACTGGGCATCGTTTATACTGCAGCACGAAAACAAAGGAAATGAAGTACACGTGAGACAATCATATAGCTAAAAAAAATTACTCCGTACTAGAATATGAGGGAAAGTTACCAAAAGAGAACGATGTCGTAGAATCGCGGAAGATAAATATTTCAGTCACTTGAAATTTTGAGTGTGTGCGCGCGCACGCACGCTTGTCATCAGATTCATCAAATTTTCATGCCTTACCACATGGCATTTCACAAAAATGACCTCGAATAATGTCAAGAAAATCCAACCGCAAGTCCAAAGATGACAAGAAACCATTTCCATTTCTTTTCTTGTTTGGCAGTTTACAAGAGCTTTCTTTTGACTAATGGAACAGGCCATATTTTCCATTCGGAAAGAAGACAAAACAATATGAGAGGTCGATGTTTAGATCCAAAGATATATATTATACAATAGTTTTTCTAATCACAACCCACGAGGCAGTGGATATAATCCACACAAAATGCCAGAAAGGTTATAGTTTTAAGGCACACCTTACAAATATCAATACACTTTCACAGATTACACAATATCAATGCAATTCTTGCACATTAAGCACTGTCCAATGGGCTTTGATTAGTTTTTTCCATCATACATAACCTGGCCAAAGTGGAGAAATACTTCATGTAAATCTATTTGTTCAAATCGGATTCATAAGTGAAAAGTCTCTATCACTGCCAAGTTTATTTTCCGAAAGAGACTACGGAGTACAATAAATACCCACTAAAAGCAGGTTGTGTAACTAGACTCAGGATCAGTGAGGATGTGGGTTCAACTCCTATAGAGATAATGTTGATCCTCGGGTTGATAGGTTGGGTAGGGGTTGTGTTAAAAAAAAAAGTACCACTCTCAAAGTGTTATTCCATGTCAAATTTCAGCAAATAAAAAATCAGTTGACAAAATTAAATGCCAAGAACAGAAAGGATGAATGGTAAATTGGAAGTAAGAAACAATTTACCACAAGTCTGGAGGCCTCACCTGAGAAACATATTTAAATATGCAAGCATAACAGAATACAAATCCTGAAACAGCAAGTACTGATGGATTTGCACGCTTTTGCGAACACAAAGGGCACATTGCTCTATCAGGTGGCAGTGGAATTCCCTCTTTGGCAATCTGTTCCACAAGGAAAAAGAATATATATATTTAAAAAAAAAAAAAGAGGCCCGATTTCCTATCAATTATGTCGTCTGGAGTAACATATCGTCCAAAATATTGCTACTTCAATGTTCTGTTTTATACGTTACAAAAAATGCTACTTCAATTTTCTGTTTTATTCAATAATTATACACTGAGGAAATTAGTGTGTGTGTGTGTGTAAATGCTCGATATGTCTATCACCTTTGGGGGAGGAGGAGGAGGTGGTGGAGGATACACTGTTGGTGCCGACATTCTCTCCTCTGCAGATTGGTACCACCATTCCATCATCTATAAGCAATCCACACCAACGATTATTAATAAAATTGTGACTAGGAATCTCCTCCACGTCATACTAACAGAACTAGAAGAAATTACTCATCCCCTGCTGAACACACATGGTCATTTGGTTGTTGACAAGAAACTTCTTTGTTCTATGGAGGACGGGTCTCTTTATGAAGAAAAATCTCATGAAACTTTCCAAGTGAAAAAGCCGAGCAACACCGCAAAAAAGAAAAAAGAAAAAAAAGAAGCCATTCTTTTTCAGCAATAAGGACCACCAAAATGCACTTCTGAAACATTACAAGACAAAAGGACCAGAGATTACTGTAAAAATAAAATGGCAATTCACAAACTCTGCCAAAAATTGACCGTAGATGTCAAGAGATGGAAAATTCTGTCACCCCTGAAACTTTCATTTCAACTACTAGAAGGCTAAAACTCAGGGTCAAAGTCGAGCATAAAATACAAATAATGACCAAAGACAACACTACATGGCTTTGAATAGAACATAATGTCAATCCCTTTAACACCAATGGTAGATAGGAACCGAACTGTCACATACTATTAATCATGCGAGTGAACCGTAGAGAAAGGAAACCATACTCACCTTAAAGAAGAACACTGCAGCAATTAAACCAGTTTGTGCATAGTCAAGAACTGTGTACGTACAGCTCAGCAACGCTCCTTGTACTGCCTGAAAAGTAATGTGTCAAAAACTTGCTTCATAACCTCAGTTTTACTGGTTATGACTATTTATAAGGGAGAACAATAACATATATTATGCTTGTCCAATCAAACGTTGACTGCAGATCTCCACAATATCGATTTTCATCATCATTCTAATCAATATCATTCAACAAAACAGCAGCCGAACAATCATTGTGTTTTTCCATTTTCCATTAGCAGGCTAAGATAAAGAGCACTGCTGCCTCCCACTTTAAGTCTGTGCAGCCCCAAATTATAATGTTTTGAACAATCGTGCAGTTAAGCATTTACAGTATCAATCATCAATGTCATATTAATGAAAAAACAACTGGGAGAGATGCTTATCTCTGTCAACCCAATCTTCATTCAACCTTCATAAGCTTCTTTATGACCAAGGCCCTCTACTAGTTAGCACCTTCTTCTCTTACCACTATGTTACAGAGGACAGCATCCTGACCATATTAATATAGCTCTCCCTAAGGTTTTGCACATGAACCCACAATTTTTTATTTAATTTTTTTTTATCGGCAAAAGAAAATTTCATTACCATAATGGGCCAAATATGAAATCGGCACAATAGGAGGAGAAGCATAGAGAGAACTTCAAAGAGTACACATGACTCTCCAACTGCTGCAACTTGCAAGATCTCAACCTACCCTTCCGCCTCTAGATTTTTAAAATACACCAAAACAAAAAGAGCCAACAAGGATGTTAGCTAAATACACCAAAAAAACAAGTAATGGAAGATGTTATCAAGTCTCCAAAGATACGTGCGCTGCCCCTGAATCCTAATACCACCCATCAGACCGTGACTGAAAAGTCACCTTCGTCTTCCAACGACCTCACTGGAACCTCAACCCTCACATACTCCGCTACTTCGTTGCTGCTCCTAAACCTGTCAAATCGTCTCCCACAAATTTAAGTACCTATACTTCCAAAACCATAAAGTATAACATCCCTACACATACAAAAGTATCAGTGACACAGGCAATTAAAAAGTTCTTGCAATTCAGTGCCAAACTATGATCTTGAAGTGCGATTAAAGGGGAGAATGTGAGGAATAGGTTTAGGGTTCACTGAATAATGCTTGCCAACCCCCTAGATTTTAATTGTTAAAGCTACTGCAAACCAAACTGCATAATACAATTCAGCAGGTGGTGGTGGTGGTGGTTGGGGGTGGGGGGTGTACCTGTGAAGTGAAGTCCCACATTGCCTGGGTACCAAAAGTAATATGAAGTCCATAAGAGTGAAGGCACCTTCACTTCGTGGGGTTGAGTTTTACCTAAAACTGTGTAACCTGGGATCAGAGATGGGTAGGGTACGTGTATCTAGCCTACACGCGACCAGTGCTACTGAGTGAGCATGTTGTGCATGAGGCAGGATGTGAAGCAAAGTCCCGCATTGCCTGGTACCAAAGTACTATGAAGTATATAAGCGTGAGGGCACCCTCCTTCAATAGCTAGTTTGGGGGGTTGGGTTCTACCCAAGACCTTGTAACAGTAGTACCCTCTGAGGGCCTTCTCAGATTAACCGTTCAATCAACTCTAATATCCTTCTACTGCAGAGGCCCATAATTTGGATTTATACAACTTGGAAAGAATGTGAGATATACCTTTTAATTGACCAACTCAACATTGTAACCCAGGCTACCCAGCTAAAGAAGACTCAATTTCTAGAAAGTTCAGCCATAAAAATAACCCAAATAGCAACTTCAACTTAGTTCTAAACTCATGTTCATACCATTGTCTACTGCTTAGTGAAAGGCGGAGGAGAGGGCGACTGGCTATTTCTTTTCTTTTTATAAGCGGGGGCGACTGGCTATTTGAACCTTCCTTGAGCGGGACCATAGGGACTTCAGACCTTAATTGCAGGAAACTCCTATTGAGGTGAGGAATCCACAATTCCACATTAAAGCCTCACTCTCGCGCTCCCAAGTCAAACTCTTCTAGGAACCTCGCTTCCATTAGAAAGAAACCAGCTCCCAACTAGAATAGAACCTCTTAAACACATAAATCACAAAAGAGACAAAAGTAACTACCAAGCAAGAGCAAAATATGAAGTAATAAAAGATACTAAATAGTATCTCAAATTTGCTCAAGTACTTAATAAACATAATATCTACTTATAGTCATTGCACATCGCTCCCAACGAGGAGCTTCTATGATTCCCACGCCCCCTCCCCGCCCCCGCGTCGTGGAACTAAGTTCCAGACCTGCGATGGTCCCTGTGTGGGACCAATCACCCATAGGTTTCTACCTTCCTACCAAGGGCTACTAGATCATAGCCGGACTTACAACACACGACTCGAACATGTGACCTCTTGAGCCCAAACCACTTGGGAGTAAGCCATTTACCACTAGGCTACCTACCCCGACCTTGTCTACTGACTTTGTGCAGATGTGCTACTCGTGTTATACACAGGACCATGGATCAAGAAGATTTAGTTTCCAAGGCTATTCAATGCAGGCAAGGCACCTCACTCAAACAGTTTCCACTGTGTGCAAATAAGGATTCGAACAGAAAAAATACAGAGTTGATACAAAATTACGATCAGTAACAACTTGTCTTCTTTTTGATAATGTGACGAAGTTCAACTTGCTTTAAAGGGATTCCTTTGTTTTTGAATTCTGAGATTAAAAGGGTTTGTTGTAAGTTTCTTCTTTTTTTCTTTTATTTTGAGTGGACTCCCTGTCCTTCATCTCCTTTGTACTCCTACTTATATTTTCTTCTTTTAATAAGTTTGCTCCTGATAAAAAATACATACTCCAAGTTGATAGCTGACTCATCACAAATCGAACAGGTTCCGTAGTAATCTCCACAGCTTTGTGCAAAATTGAGCACAAAAGGCAAATAAGTAACTTGTTATTTCATGCAAAGAAAGGAGATGGAGATTGAAATTAAGTAACGAGCCATGTTTGAAAACAAAACAAAAAATTGGAATGCATACCTTCAACCAAGGAGGGCCACGGAGCCTTTCACGTTCACGACTTCTTATCTTAGAAATTTTAGAAGAAGTATCCATCTACCTTGACATCAAAGAGTATTAAGACTACAATGAGATTATACATGTGGAATGGCAAGGATATTACTTAAATGATTTCATCTATCTGGGAAATCAAGGCATAGTATGTAGTGGGGAAAAATACCACTAGTAATACAGTTGTACAAAATGGCTTATAGACACAGTCAAAGGACAAATGATTGATATTCCTGGAATTCTAAATGGAGCTAGTGGCAACTAATGCGTTACAGGATTCATGATCTGGTGAGTCGGCAATATCCAATGTTCTAAATGGCGCTTGGCGCTAGTAGGGCGGAGACCCACCTCCAAGCGCCAAGTCGCCTAGGCGCCGCCAAGCAATTCGGCGTTTTTTTTTTTTTTTTAACAAACCATTATCCAATCAAACTATATTCTATGTATCCATAATACAAGTTCAAAGTTCTACATAACCATAATGCAAAGTTTAATGTACAAACCCAAATGAAATTAAGTAGTAGCAACTAGCAAATAAGTTGAATAAGACAATAAGTAGAAATAAACGAGATCGGAGATCCCTAATGCCAAGTTAAAAGTTCATCTCCTTTCTTTAACTCTTCTCCTCCGTACCCTTCCAAAACTTGATCTACATTAGTTTAATACTATACATTTTAGGCCGCCAAAGGCCTCCAAAGACGTCGATGATGCCGCCAAGACCGCCAAGGCCGCCTAGGCGGCCGCCAAACACCGCCAAACCTCCCTGGGCGCCAAATCAAACGCCAAGGGGTATTGGCGTGGCGGCAGGGTACCTCCAAGCGCCTAGGCAGCCTCGGCGGCCGCCATTTAGAACAGAGGCAATATCCATATGCAAACATCTATTTTATCTTTGTTGTTTATCAGTCATCCGAGTGATGATGAGAGAAAATGACCAAGAAACAAGATGATGCATGCTCCGACTACATGAACACACTGTACTATTTGTCAAGTTCTTATAATTTCTGGGAGCACTACGAAATTAACAAAATGCGAAAACTCCTATAGTTGAGATTCATGCAACCTATTTTTGCCATGTGTAGTTTGGGCTAAAATAGGATGAATGTAATTTATAGACTACGCTATTTGTAGGTAGCCTTAGCTATAATGTAGTGCATGAAGAATATAATTCTCTATGGAAATTCCGCATTATATATTCCCCCTTATTATTCATGAGAGAGAATTGCCTTCAATTAAAACTGAGAGAGAGTATCCACGCAATTCCTCAACAAATTCTAACGATATCTATACCAGTTCTTGCCCTGTAGCTCGACAAACATGAATTCCAAGGGCATGTAATCCAAGTGAATAGAAACCGGTAGCATCCAGCAGATACAGCAGCTGATATGCAAATGACAATCCTGCACGTTCGAAAAAGCCAGCTAAGTTTAAATCTGATTAGCCAGTAGGATCATCATTGGAAATGTTGAAAGATAGCCTACAATTTCATGCATAATCTCTTCCAAATAATGCAGCAAAAGATAATGCACAGGACTCTTGGAGACAATGCTAATCCTGATAATGCATTTTTATGTGGACTCACCAAACTAAGCAGTTGGATAAGTTTACCAGGAAGCTGGAAAGGAAAATGAGTTGGCACATATAAAAAGGCTTATTCTTGTTAATTCCCCTCTATGGGGCCTCATCAGATAAAATTCTTTTATTTTCTATTTAAATTATTTCTGGATGACTACTCAGGTCAAATAGGGTCAACAAACCGTTTATAAACTTTTTGCAGAACGCCAAGCTAAACGCTTAAAATAAGGATTGGTTTCGGTCGTTTGGTCAGATTGCCAGAACAGTCCAAGAGTTGCCACCCCCAACTATGTGTAAACATGCCAAGACTCATGGCCTAAACATAGAAGTAAGCTGTTTTGGGCGGGTTGACTGATCAAAACTAAACAACCCTCTACAGGGGAGAATCAATTATAAGAATTTGTGCCCGCAAGCAAACAATATAAGAACCTATAAGTTTGTACCACATTAGGACATCAAGAAAGTACTAAAACATAAACTAGTACGGAAAAAAACCAAAAAAGACAATTCTAGAACGCTGCTTTTCTTCTGATGTTTATTTTACTGGCAATAAATAAAAGAAATATGGCGTAACTCCTAAGATTGACAATATGAATCAAGGGAAAAATAAACTAATTCTTCATTGCAAGGGTATAACTTCAAGAAGAGTTTGTTTACCTAAGAGAAAAGCCAAAAGATTTAAAAATAAAAATAAAAAAATTTAAGTTGCATGCACCTTCATTTCCAGCATGTAGCCATGGGTAGCAAGCACAAATAACCTTTTGAATCTTTTTCTTCAAAATTGCGCCCACTGATTCCCCGACATCTGAACCGCTCGTTGAAACTACAGAACTACTACCTCCATCAAGATAGTCAGCATCATCATATCTTTCATCGCCATCTCCCCATAAACTAGCTCGAAGTCTAGCCTCCCTCTCTTTGTTATATATAGAATGCATTTTCGACTTAAAATATGGCAAAACAACCTACACAATATATCCAATACACAAGTCAATCACCTCCATCCACATGTTGCATTTTAAATAGAAGAAACTCCTTGGAGGACATTTACGACATCTTATTATGGCATATGACTTTTTTAATCATTAGTCTCTGGAGGTACTGAAAGATATCTGAGCCGCTGATACTCTTAGTTATGCTGTCTGAGCCATTAACATGACAACTTTTATCCTTCTAACTATTTCAAAGAAACAAGAGCACGGTTCCTAGACCAAGCCATGAAGCAAATTTAGATTTCTCATTGAAATTATAGATGAATACCAGAAGTCAAATTATGTACCAGAAAGGCAACTGAGAGAACTTTTTGGTGCTTCTCCAACCCCGAGTGACTAATCCTGTCACCCGAATCTGAACGAGTATTATCCTTTTTCACTTTTATGTTAACTGCTCTCCTTCGCAAGCCATATAAAGATTCAGCAAATGAAGCATCTGCGATTATACAACCCTAAGAATTAATCAAATTATCAGAACAAGTAAATTTTCAATTCAACGGCCCAAACCTATTCCTAGTTTGACAAACTTTAGAATCATTTATTCTGACAAAGCTGATAACGATGCCCAACATCACAACCCTTTCTTCTATCGTTCTTTCTTCTTCTTTTTTGAATTTCTCACTTATGCTAACATATCTATATAGGTAATACAGACACATATTGTCGGTTTGTGAAGCTTGATTCGGGTTAATTTGCGATACATATTGTCGGGTTGTGAAGCTTGATTCGGTTTAATTTGCGTTTCATTGGGGTTCGATCTGCCTGGGGCAGCGCTCGAGAAACCTAGACATGGATATTACGGTAAATGGTAATGTAAATCCTAGTTTATAAATACTCCGCATTCGTCGATGTAACTCTTGTACTCTCTTCATTCGATACATAATACTATCCACCACACACTACTTGTCTTGCATTCTTTGCTACTTTTCTTGATTGTTCTTCGCGCATTGTGTTTCGGTTGGTTTGGCCGATTTCTCTACACACACACACACACACAGAGATACCTGTAGTGCGTAAGCTGTGAGTTTCAAGAATGAGCATGAGGAAGGCAAAGAACTCGTCTTCATAGTCTAAAACCTTATGGAGGAAGGGTCTTCGTAAAGCCAACACCTGCAAGCAAAACCGATTAATACACAAGAAACCCAACCCCAGAAATGGAGTATTCAGCTCGTAGGCTAATCGAATCCTAACTGAACAAAGACAAAAGGAACTTTTAGTCATCGAAATGTCTTACGCCCAGTGAATAGGTGAGGGCGGCTCTGAGACTGGAAGGGAGCTGCTGAGCCGCCGCCATCTCGAAGAAGGTGGGTCGGTCCCCTTGCCCTCCTACCTGAAACAACATCTCTCCCTCTCCTCCTCCTCCTCTCTCTCTCTCTGTGTGTCTGTGTGTGTGTGAAGTTGAGAGCCTGTGGAAGACAACAATGATCTGATAAACAGTAGGAATTTTGCAATTTTTGGGTAAGTTAAATCGACCTCCCTTGAGATTAGACAAATAGACAAAATTCCCCCACAGGATATAAAGTACTCACTTGCGTCCAAACTGTGAACGGTACAGCTAACGGAAGATCTTAAATTTAAGTTCTACCAAATCAGAATAAAGTTATACTATACTTTAAATAACAAAATTGGTATACTTCCCTTTCCGGTAGTGAAAATTTGTATATTTTTATTTGTAGTTGAAAAATTATTAGATGTTTTCGATAGTGAATAAGTTGTTGAGAAATGTTTAAGTTGTTTTCGGTAGTGAAAAAGTTTTTGCTGAATATGTGAGTGAAAAAGTTGTTGAGTTGGTAAAAAAAAAATTATTAGGGGAAACTAGTTGATAAAATGTGTTAAGTTTTTAGTGTTTTTTGTTAATGAAAACAAGATGATAAAATACGTTATGTTTTTTTTGTAGTTTTTAATAGTGAAAAATGGGATATGTAATTCTAAAATTGTGTATCCGGGCACGTACAAACACTCTTCTATCTTTCTCTTTGTATACACCTCTCTTGTTCAACCGAAGTCATTTCCTTTCTGCATTTCTAATACTCGTCCACGGCTTCTTTCTTCCTCCACCTCCCCACCGCTCTTATGCTTCCTCCACACCCATCTCGCCGCATCCCTTCTTGCGATAGAAGATTGTGAATTCGGGTTGGGATCTATAATGCGAATCGCAGCATGGCATCTCTTGACGATGTTGATTTGGTTGCTTACAAGACCCGTATGATAGGTTAGTGTACGGTAAATACGTGGTCCAAGTTGTCAATTGTAAGGTCAAGTTATCTCCGCCAAAATGAGTTTTTTTCCTTTGGCCTTCCTATGCTTCTATGAATACATGATCCAACCACAACCCCAGTAAAACATGTAACGAAAACCACCTGTTTCTTGTATCTGACTTGGTTCCCACTTCTCGCAACGGCCTCTAATAAACATTTCAGATTTCGATTGTGAACTGTCGAATCCATAAACTGTGTGGCCGGAAAAGTTGGTGCAATTCAACAGCAGATCCAGATCAACCATAGAGTAAACATAAAACATTTACATGTTCAAATGGAATTTCACACAGCAGCAAATTATACGATCCATGTACCTTTTCGAGCATATGTTCAAAATCTCCTTTGTCATAGAAAGCAAGGCATAAAATGACACAGAATTCCTTGAACAATTCCATCTGGTATATACATTCACAAGCATGTACAAAGAAGTTTTGCAGAAAAGTACATTCTACCAAACCAATGGCAGCAATTCGGGAAAGAAAAAATTGCCTAACACAGTAGTAACAGGACGAATTTTCCTATTCACAAATTCAAATGAAGATGCCTGCTTAGCGGTCTAATTTCTGTTTAATCTCCTCTTGCACGCTTTGTAGGTCGAGGGCTGGACCCCCTAGCATCGGGATCATGAGGAGTTACTTCCAGTGCTGTGGTAGCACTAGCTCCGCTGCTTCCTGTCTTGACATTATCAAGTTTTGAGGCCGTTGAATCCTCACTGGGAAGAGAAGCTGGCACCACCGTAGTTGGTAATGGACTAGGTGGTTCATTGGGATTGGAGGAGGATGCTTTCAATCTCTCATCATCCATCTTCTTCTGTTTCTCAAACATCATTTGTAGGTACCTTCCCTGTTCTTCAATTCGCAATTGCAAATTTCTCTGGATCTGAAGGAAAACACGTGCTTTAGGATTAACTAACAGACAATAACTCTCTCGATGAATTTGAGTCTATCTATTTAGTCCCCCAAATAAAGAAAACACAAAAGGATTCAATTCAATTGTCAACATTGTAGCATAACATCTAGATATGCAAAACTAAGGAATTATGCCAGCATTCAATCTATGGAGAACCAAGATTCAGATTCTAAAATACATAGAGAAAAGGAAAATATTTTATACATTAACTAAAATATCCCATACATAGAGAAACCTACAGAAGAAAGAATGTTGAAAATTTGTGCTTCTAAATCAAAAATATAATCCTTTCAATAATCCATATACATTTATACTTCTAAATCAGATATTAAGCCTTTTCATTTTTACTTTTGGGACACATATACAAAGATACAGGATTTATAGCCCTAATATATTTCCATATTTACAACCCACCCACCAATTCCCCCCCCCCCCCCCCCCCCCCCCCCCCCCCCCCGCCCGGGGTCCATGAACATCTTCGAAAGTTAATTGCATTTTTAACCAAAAAAAAAATCGCTCTGGCTACATGATTTGGTAACGTAAGTTCAACATCCAAGGAAAACGGCAAGAGGATATCTGTTCAAACCTATTCTTTGCTTTTCAACTGTGAACAGTAGCTTGGGGATATCAAAAAACGAGTAACACGAGGTTGTCAGTCAAACCCTCAAGCCCAAAACCCAATTTTCACAACTTTTCTCAAGTCTTTCAGGAGTTTCCGTGTTGGACACTTAACCTATTTCATGTGTTGGGAGTTTCTAAAGCATTAGACACTGCGCTATTCACTATTCATGCCCCTACTAAAAATACATTAAGTGCATTAATCACTAAGAAGTAGAGCTTTAACCCCAGAATAAGATCAATGGACGGTACATCACTAAAAAATATATGGATCAAAAGCGATACTAACCCTGTATACAGGGAAAAAGTTGAGCCATTCATACGTAACATATAAGAGCAAATATAAACTTGATATTAATGCGACTCAGTCAGGTAGTTATTTTATTAATGTGATGATATCATCGGCAGTAGCATAAATGGTGTCTCAAAGGAGAGATCTCACTAGAGACTGAATATATTCTCCATTATGCGCCCATAGAAGTATGATGGTCACTTCTATTGTTTGATTGACCGCCAATGTACACTTCACTTA
Source organism: Rhododendron vialii (assembly GCF_030253575.1). Lineage (NCBI taxonomy): Eukaryota > Viridiplantae > Streptophyta > Magnoliopsida > Ericales > Ericaceae > Rhododendron > Rhododendron vialii. The sequence goes on along the minus strand of NC_080565.1, from coordinate 31,682,637 downwards.
AGCAGTAAATACAAATAATAAAAACAATACCGCAACTAGGCAATGACTAAGGCATACCTCAAGTTGTTCATGAAGTTGTTTCTGAACTTCCATCTGCAGCTTCAGTGCTTCGGTTATCCCCATACTCCGACTGTAAAAATTGGAGGCATGGTTCAGTTCAAGTTGTGATCCAAAGAAACATAAGGTGCTTGTACAAGGGGGTAGAGCAGAAATCTCTGTAGAAAATTATACATCTCATTCGAGCAATTAAACTCAAAAGAAAGAAGGAAAATGCTAACGAAAGCACATAGGGCGGTGGTTAATGTGCAAAAAAATGCATCGATATCTGTGAAAGGCTTATAGACATGCATAGATATACGTCAAATGTGTGGAAATTCAAACTTTTGGTGGATTACACACAATACTAAAAAAGTTAGATTTTCCATACACATTTGTAAGGAAAAATTCAATTATCACTTTTTTGTGTCAAACAAGACTATAACTTTGTTCCACCAAGTGAGTCTAGGTTACAACAGACTATGTAAGATGGTGTGGACCCTGGCCCTTACGGTGAAGCCAACAGAAAATGGACCAATTCACACCATGATATCAGCAAATCGGCATGTCGTCAACCCAGTACTTAGGAGAATTAGCTAGTATGAACCAGCACGGCTGTTCAAATCTGCAAAGACTATAATGAAATGTTTGTGCTCATGACAAGTACATATGCGTAGCTATCTGCAACATGGCTAGATCTTCGTTTGACATTGTTATGATTCCATTGATTTATATATTTTCTCATATTACATTGTTGATACTATAGTCTACATAACCCCTAGATCTCAGTATGAACTTCTATTTTCATTCCTCACCCATAAGCTCGTAAATTGATTAGTCATATTGCTCACAACTTACACCCAAAACATGCCAAGGATACAAAACCTGTTGTTGGATCCCCATAGCATTATATTACTCCTCCGTCAAATATCATAAGTCCTGTTTGAGAATTAAAAATTCCAAAGGGGACTTGCAATTCATGTGCTTGAATTCAAATTCAATAACACTGTTCCAATTTGCTGCGACTTTGTCCCACCTTTGAATACATTTGTTGCTTTACAAACTTTTTGCTCTGACTTTTCAAAATGAACAACATTAATCGGACATCCCCAAAAGAAAAGAATGGCCCAGACTAAGATCACAATACAAGGTAAAGGCCACAATAGGCCACCAAGTGCCTCCATTGTAGTTCTTACAGATTCAATAGAAACTACAGCAAGAATGGCTATCTTAAAATTCCTAATGGGAAGAAGAAAGTCTCATTCTCGTCTTTGGTCCAAGTTAGTTGATCGTAATTGTTGACTAGAATCATGCAATAAAAACTGGAAAAGGACCAGGTTAGCTTTTGCAAGGAAAACACATAGTAAGCACCTCCAATACAAGTACACAACAGATTATCACACTATGTTTCCGACAAAATATTCCTCATAAAGGAAAATAATCGTACTTTTTCAAATCCAGAGACGTAATCTCTTCGACAGGAGCCGACTTTTTCTCAGGCCTCCCTGCAATATGAAGAGATAACGCAATCAGTTTACATGGGTTATCACTCTACATAAGTTCATTTTCGAAGTGTTTAAGCATAAATAAAGAAACAAAGGTGCAGTCGCACAAGTAACTCCACCCACCCCGACCCAAAAGGGAAAAAAGTTACATAAATATTATGGTTCACTGTATCTTCGTATCATGTCCTTCAGCACTTCCCACACTAGGAGCAAATTACGAAAAAGAAGCAAGCATTATAAATATGTGTGGATGTGATGTTTGATCCTGATAACTCCTAAAGTACCTCATGAGCTATGAGGCATGACTTTAGCGGTAAAAAGATGTAGATCAGCAAACCAAAAAACAAAAAAGGATTCCTTCCGCATGACAAAGAAGAAAAGGAAATGCACCAGTACCTTCTGATGACTCTGGTTTGTATCTGGCTGTTCTATATTTCTGAAATTTAAGAAAAGGATATCCAATGAAGTTGAGAGACATTGAAACCAATTTTGCAATAAAAATACAAAAAGAAGTATCCATGCCTGCAGGTGGCTTTTTACGTGATAGATTGTCAGGCCTTCAACATCCATGAGCTTTAGGACACACTTCGGTGTAGCTCCTATGAGTTAAAATCACAAGTCAACACAATCAGAACTATTCCAGGTGACTCAAACTCATAAATAAGATAGAAAACAAAACACAACTGAGAAGAAAACGCACGTTCACTACCACCAAGCTTATTGACAGCTTCCACAAAGGCTTCATGATGTTCTGGCGTCCAACGCATTCGCGCCTTGTGCTGGGGAGCTGTTGGTGATGGGCTTCCACCAGATGATATGGGATGATGAAGAGGGACTTGTGTCTGAGGTACAGAAACTCCTGTAGACGGTTCCATAACCTGGTATGCCATTAAAAGTTTGATTAAGATAAGACTCTTGGAGAACAAAGGATGGTAGTACTAAGACCTGATTTTGGTTTTAAAAAAATGCATCATTCGGACACATGTTGAAATGTGTCGGCTATCAAAGACACAGGAAGTCAAAAACACATGTTAGCAGATGTCTGGATTTATATATCATATGACACAAGCGCACAGGTACAATTACTCTATGGAGAATAGGTCTGCAAGTAGCGCACAAACAAGGCAAGTGCATGCAATTATATCTGTCATTCTTCATACGAAGACGTCCACAGTCCATTGGACTGGCTTACATCTATTGAAAGTTAATTACTCTATAAACTTAGTAGCAATACCACAAACCAAAAAACAAAAAACAAAAAATTAGTAGCAAGGCAGTCCACAAAAAAAGCGCATATAAGAGGGACAGCAGATCCCCTAACCACGTCTATACAAGGCGAAACTACTAAAATAAAACCAACTGAGAGAATGGCAAAACTATCAACACATGCAGGAACAGCAGGACATGACGAAGGTAATAAAAGTTATATCGAAGAAGATAGGACGCTGACAGCTCTGTCAAGAATCAGAAGCCCGTAACGCCTGATCAAGATTGTTGTCAAAGGCCATCAGGTCTTAATTGCCTTTCTTACACACGGGAATACAAATATTGCATACTAGGACTGAGACTGTCTAGCGTGTCCTATAAAAATAACTCAGTCTAAGTTGAGGAAAGTAACTCAGTCTAAGTTGAGGAACAAACCATTGGTTTAAGATCTGGTACATCTCCATCAACAAGGACGTCACACCAAGAGTCCAACGCATCATCAGTGGTGATTAACTGGTCAGCCCATTCCTGCCAATCAGTTCTCTTGACATGTTCTTCAGATGCCATTACACCGATACTGCTCTCTACCTGACCATTCTGGGCAGATATGTTTTCAGGGAAGTCAAGGAAATCCTGCAACGGTTCTGCTCGCCAGAATACATCACTGTTTTCGATTTGGTGACTAACTGGTTGCATACTTTGTACACTTGATGAAGGAGAAATGAAGGGATAATTATCGGGACGCCCTGCTTGGGCTGAAGCTGAAGAGAAATTAGCCTCTGTGGGGTATCCAGAAACGGATGAGGACATGTGTCCAGATGTCCCGCCATCAGAAGCCAATGGAGTTGGGCGAGAGGAAATGGAATGCATCACTAGTTCCTGTTTGGGATATGTCTCCTTCAAAGGGGCAGGATAAACTGGTAAAGATGAATACATAAACACCTGTCAGTCAGCTGCTTTTCACCTAATCTCTGAATAAACAAAGCAGGTTCACATATTCTTTATTGTCCGTACAATCTAAAAATGAGAATGTTGCATAGCATCAGCTAAGCATCTTCAAACAGTACCTCTTTTGGTTGTCGCGATTCAAGAAACAGTGGGTAAAAGCTTTTAGAGACGAATCATTGCTTCCAAGATCCTGTAAAGAACAGTATAATTCAAGGCTTATTATTCGTTGCATATGCCAAACAAAATGACTTCCTAACGTAAAAACAAAATCTTGATGACGAAAGATGCATTCGCAACAGCTGTTCAAAAACTTCAATCAAGTAGGGAATTTCGACTTGACCTAGGACTAGAAAAAGTGCTGAAACCAAATTAATGTATCATTGTCATACAACATTAGTAATTCAACCATGGAACAACAGCCATCCCAAGACTCTAGAGGAAAAGGACAAGGTAAAAGGAAGCTAGTAAGACAAGTATCTGACCCCTCCCCATAACCTGCATGGCTGGAGCCTCACGTACAGCACTTGGCTGGTAGTTCAGATGAGATGTGGTTGAGTTGAGAGATGTGGAGATTAATGATAAGTGAATGGACATGGATGACTGGAATGGAAAGACGATGATAACTTTTAGATAGACAAAGCACATGGAGATGGAACGAAATCATTCATAGACGACCAATCACGGAATAAGCGATCACCGCAACTTGAAATTGCTAAAAGGCTGATAATCACACACATTTAGTTACAAAAAAAGAAGAGCTCAAATGAGTTTCCTTGAATGAAGGGAAAGTTGTACGAAGACAAACCAAAGATTCAAGATTCAAATGGTGTGAGGATAAGTGCCTATATTTACCAAAAGTTGGTTTCAATATCTAAAAGCTGCAAGGGAAAGTACCAATCCATGATACAACCCAACCCCCCAAATTTTTGTCCAATCGAAACCACAACTTTATAACACAGCTCGCCATACGATGGAAAAAAACAAGCGAAACCCATCGAGAAGAAGCCTTTTTTTTTTTACAATCGATAGGAGTTGAACAAGTGGTCCTTGACAGAGCTCAATGGAGAAAAATGATTCATGTAGCCGACCCCTAGTGATTGGGACATAAGGCTCAATTTGGTTTGGTTTACAATCAATAAGGGAGATCCTTTACATCATGTATGAATTACAAAGTACAAACCCAAGACGGATCCAAAAAAAAAAAAAAGAGTACAAACCCAAGACACTAAATCAATTGTGAGAGCCTACAAGATATCCAAGCCCAATAACTCAACCAATATAAGAAATAAGCTCATCATAGGGATCAAAGAAAGAAAGGAAAAGCACTTTTGAAGAACACTCACAAACAGGTGGAGAGATTTAACTCCTATCTCCTAATGAGATGCAAGAGTCCTAACCAACTGAGCTAGCCTAGTTGGTTAAGAAGAAGAAGATTGATTGACCGTACGAAATCACAATCCCCAAAAAAGTGGGAACCCCTGTATACCACTCCACGCGACTTCACCTTCCAAAATCTTAATTCATAGGCTTCAATACCCATATCAAAATCATGTAGAGCAAACATGAAACCTCTAATGACAAACCACAACTCGGGAATTCAATGCAACAGCCACAAAAGGAAAAGCAAAAACAAAAGGAGAACAATTCAGCCGACCTTGATCACAACAAAAGACAACCCAATTCAAATAACACATAACCAAATGATCATGGAACCCATGAAAAACCTCGGTAGGTATTTAAACAGGTTGAGCTAAAAAGAATCGAATGGAAGCGAGGATTCAATGAAATCGAACCTGGAATCGAAATGGGTTGGATTTTGTTCGGCGGCTGGGGGATCACAAGCGTTGATTAGATTGGAGCGATAAGAAGCAGGAGAGGGACAAACAAATGAGAACCGTGTGCTGACTTCTAAAGTCGATGATGTAAGACCGTGTTTGGCTTTATCTGTGTTTCTGTACTCTGGGGTGAGGTTACCAAAATGATTGCGGCACTTGTAATTGTTGTGATGACCTCCTTGGTCTTTTAAGGTGATTTTAGTGATAATCGATGTGGTGGCGGCCTGTGGGAGCAGGATTAATGTCACGAATGAGACGGTTGGTTATGTGGTGGGAAATCCGGATGGTAGTGGCCTGAGGCTCGGGTAAGAGTCTCCGTGACCGCTACAGGTGCAAACGAGTCAGTCGCGCTTTATAATATTTGAGTTCGTCTTATTTTACAAACGAGTCAAGCCCTTAATCCGAGCTCGAATAATTTACTTATCGAGCTTCTTTAAATGAATCGAGTTTTTGCGAATCGAGCTAAATTTTTTAGTGTTGAGTTAGGCTCGTTTATTGAAAGAGTCTAAAACTCGAGCTCGGCTCGATTAGTAAACAAATCAAGCCGAGCCTTCACGAGCTGCTCCCGAGCAGTCTGGCTCATTTGCAGTCCTAATTGAGACTAAGCATATTACTAACCCCTCATATGTTGTGGGATTTTAGTATCGGTCCCAAGATAGATGAGAAGGGGTCACCTGCAAATAGTGGCTTTGTATAATGCGGTATGTCGGGACAATATCAATGGCGTGGTAATTATTAGCACTTTCATTTTGGTAATTTAAAAAAAAAGATGGAAATGATTTTGCCACTCTTCTTTTTGTTAATGTCATTTTTCTTCTCTCACAAAACAAAATCATTTTTTATAGACACAAAGGAGAGTGACATTAATAAAAATGAAAGTGTCAAAATTACTCCCTAAAAAGATTAGGATCATGTCAATATCTATTTTTGGAAAAATCATGTCAATATCTATGTAGTATAGGAAACGACAAAGTGTGTGGTTTGACGGTAATCCACTGAGATGAAAAGGCTAGTGGGTCCTGATTACAATAAAAGGGTTTGGACCGGTTCTCATTTTTGGACTGGCCTGTCTAAATTTTGATTGGACATTAAGATAATTAATTATTTAAATTTGTGAATAATATTTTTTGAGATTTGAACTGTTCAATCGGGGTCAAAATAAGATTCGAGATGATTCATTTCGATTATAAAAATCAATAAACATTTAGTGACATCCAGAGTTTCTATTCTCTCGATTAAAAATAAACTTGTCAGCTGGTATCGGATGAACTATTTATTGTAAATTATTTATTTTATTCAAGTACGCGTCTTCTTAGAATAACTTCAATTCAATTATCGGTATGTCATCTGGCAAATAGCAATATTGTTACGATTCTGTGATGTTTCCATCTAGCAATATTGTTTCAATCTTGGTATAACACAAATAATAATACGCTTTGCGAGAATCGTCGAGAAAGAGACATATAACTTTTTTAAATTTTAAGAGCAAACCTAATAAATTGGTCAATTTTTTTTTTAGGAGTAAAAAATTCATCAAAGGAGAAAACCACCTTGCAGGGGACTACAACAACACAATAGAGCTCAAATATAGCTCTGTTCAAAAAAGTGTTGATCTCCTAGAACTTGGACATGCTTGAGAGACATCTGAGCCCTTTTAGCGAGATAGTGGTTCTGGTGATTGTTTTTTGTGTTCAACTTTCGAGATCCTACCAAAAGTTAACATTGAAGTCTCCGACACGGGGTTACGCGACAAAAATCTATCTGCAAAGTGGCTCTCAGCCTCTCAGTCTTCCCTCATATTTGCATAACAGCATTTGACAATAAGCATGGTCAACTCTTAGCGCAAGTGAAGATCACTGCCTGTAGGGTCACTAAACTTGTCGAGGTGTACGCGCATAAATTGATCTGAAGACCCACTTATTAAAAATAAAATAGACTCAAAGAGTATATGCAATCTTGTGTTATACTCCACTTTGACACTAAATTATCACCAAATTATCTTACCGATAAACTTTACAATCTTTAGATATATACTTTGTTATGCTTCTCTGTTGTTGTGCACCAGCTTTATTATTGAGGATCTCCAAACTTGGAATCTTTCATATAGGACTCAAGAGTGTGTTATGTTCGTTTTTTTTGAACTAATATTTCATTCACGTCATATTTTTTGGATTAATTATACATCTCGAGGAGTCTAAAATGTATAAATTATTAAATATGACTAAAAGCAAAAGTTGTCTTCTTTTTTTTTTTATATATATGTCTAACGTATCGTCCTATATGAACTTTGTTCAACATTGGTCCACATTATTATATTTTTCTGATTCCTCTAGTTGAGACAAATGATTAATCTCAAAAATTACGACGAAAAGTTCAACAAAAATTTTTAAAAAATATATCAAAAAAATTAGGAGAATTGGAGCCTACATCTTCATCTTAATTGTCGCTTGGAATCTATGTTGGAAGAGAGAATGTTGGAAGATGTTAAAAGACACTCCGCGTAGTGTTGACTTTTCGGTAGGCTCGCTATTTTTATAATCAATTTTCATTTTACGCCTTCCTTCTTAATTTTACGAATTTTAGAGAAATGATTTTCACACGGTCCTTCTTACCATTCACTTTTTTTTTTGTCTTTGTCTATTTGAATTTATAATATTGCCCTTAGATATATGAAAAAGCATATTGTAAAAAAGGTAAGCTAGTAAATTCACGTGGATAAAGATAAAAAAGAAAAAAGAAAATATGAATTATAAAAAATGGAGCATGAAAATCACTTCCCAAATTTTAATGTTCGAAGATGCTTCTAGAGAGAAACTTATTTACGGAGACTTCGTGAACAATCTGTGAACAACCACATGTTGTTCACGGAACGACGCAATTACAGTCGTTCATTCGTATAATCAATAATTGAGATTTATTTTCAATTTTAACCAATCACAATTATTTTTAATTAGTCAAAATTGTTTTTCAAAGCAAACCGTCCACAATTGGGTTCTCTAATTACAGAACCCTCCGTAAATGTGTTTTTCTGTTCTAAAAGACGGCATCAACTTCTGTCCACGCTTTCGCTCCGTTTCATGTGCATAGGTTGAAATTGTCTTTTTCATGGAGATTCTGCAGAAGAGGTTATCACGCGGTCCATCTCATTATTTCTTTCGGTAATCGACGGTTCGGATTTTAAATAAATTTTATTTAAATTATTTCATCAAATAATTTATTTAAAATTTGAACCGCCCAAAAGTATTTCTTTCGGTAATCGACGGTTCGAATTTTAAATAAATTCTATTTAAATTATTTCATCAAATAATTTATTTAAAATTTGAACCGTCCAAAATACTTTTGAACGATATTTTAGACAGATGAGATTGTTTACCACCGTGAAACGCTACCTACAGAGCTTCGTAACGAAGTTTTTCTCGCTTAGGTTCCGACCAAGTCCCTTCACGCAACCAACTGGCGCCAAAGACGTATTCCAAATTTCCACGTCCCCAGGGCGTCCGAATCATCGGGAGTTCGGTATTCATCTCTCTCTAAAAGTCTGTTGATCGATTTTGTACAGATGCACACTGCACAGTCTTTCCATTTATAGTGGCAGCTAAAGATTATCGGGAGTTAGTTTTTGAGAAAGAGATCTTAGCCACAGAGAGAGACGCAGAAATGGACGAGAAAGCTCGAACCAACGAGAACGCATCGAGAGATTCTATGGCGACAGTCGCTGAGAAGGCCCCCGTCACTGCCCAGAGGAAAGTCCGAGCGGACCTGGAGACTAGGCTCCCCAAGCCCTGTATTCACCCCTCTCACTCTTCTTCTTCAGTTTTGGCTAACGCAGTAGTTCTTTGTAGTTTAAGTATATGTGAAAATGCTTAGCTGACATACGGTGCAAATTGCTGTGATATGTACTCATTTATACGTTAGGTAAATAACGGTATGACACGTAACGGTAATCCTTAAAGTGTAACCATATGGGGAGTATTGAACCATACGTAACGAGAATTGGTTGTAGCGGTTGTGATTTTTTAGTAATTGTCTTTGTTTGATAGAAAAAATTTTAAGTGCCTAAATCATTGGTCTGAGTATTGGCTGTAGACCGGTTCGTGAATCCGAAGTAGACCCATATGTAACGGGAATTGGGCCAATTGTCTGAGCGCATGTGATCTTACATCTCACCAGGATATCAGAATGTTAACCATATTGAAAAGCTCAAAAACCTTACGTAACAGCTAATACAATATGTAACAGCCGGTGTTGAAAACCTACTTAGGCAATATCCGGCTGGGACTCTTTTGATCGTCAAAGATTTGACTCAATTTCTAGTTAGAGAGATCTTTTTTCACAATTCTCGACAAAACCCAGAAATATCAAGTAACATTTTGATGAAAGAGAACCGTAATCTTATCTTTTTAAAATTTCATCAGGGTTGAGTAAAGAGGTGATCATTTGATGTGAAGGATTCGGTTCTATTTGATTGTAGTGAGAAGTTTGGTTCTCCCTAAATTTGATACAAGTAAAAGAACTGGAGCTCATTCTTTGCTCTTCTTTTTATTGCATTCAAATGTGATGACAGATTTTCTAAAGAATTGGAGATGCCTGATGCCCTTAGCATTTCTAGTTGTAGGAATCTACAAGGATATATTTGATAAAATTTACTTTGGTTTCAAATCATTCTACATCAAAAGCTGGAGGAAATTTTGTCCCACAAAAGAACTCTTTCGAAAATCATGGATACAACACAAAGGAAAAGTACAAGAAAGAAATTCCCATCGTATATTTCATGTTTTGTGGCATGTTCCATGTAGCATTATCAGTACTTACTGTCCAAGTATTAACCATTAAGCTTCTCTTGCATTGATTCATATGATAGGATTAGGAGATACGTAAGGAACAAATTGTAGGTTGCCAGAAATTACAGAGCTTTTAAGGAAAATGATGAAAGTTTTTTTCCTGTGGTATCCAAATGTAAATTTCTTGTTGTTGCGCAGACTTATAGATGAATGAAGTATTCTCTCTCTTTTTTGCTTGTATGAATTATAATTCGGCCCAAAATTTTGAGGAGGGGATCGCCTTGGAATTCACATCTTGTCAACTACAAAATTACTTAGTTCAGCTGTTAAATGAAAAGAATAGAGGGGAAAGCCCAATGTTCTAAAAATCACTAGGCACTAGTCGGGCGGAAAAGGGGCGCCTAGGCAGGGACTAGGCATCCGACCAGTCGGCTGCCTAGTCTGGGTGTTGGATCACTGCATAGCGCCTAGGCGAGGACTAATCGGCCGAGGCGGCCGACTTTTAGAACACTAGGAAAACCCTTCATTGTTCAAGTGAGAAAAGTGCTAGCATTGGTTTTGCTATGTAGTTGATAGTGAACTGAAGAATCAGCAGTTGTTTTCTTATTCATTAAAACATCAAAATTGTTGGTAACAATTAAACCAGTAAAAGCAGCACAAATGCTCTGTGAATCTAAAAAGGTTTCGCAATTAGCTTAATTCCTCACATGAATGTCTTAATGCAGACCTGCCCCGAGCTTTGGCTGCACCTGATACGGACAATGTGAATGGCACTTGGAGCCACAAGCATGAGAACATGTCTGTGCTTCAACAGCATGTAGCCTTCTTTGACCAGGATAATGATGGCATTATCTATCCATGGGATACCTATAAAGGTACGGCTTCTGCAACCTCATGTTGGAAAATATTAACTACAGGTTGGACTGCAAATGTTCGTTCGATTGGAAAATGTTTACAGTTTTGTGTCAAGATTTTATCTGTAACTCGTATTGACTAGTTAGAGTTCTGCTACTTATCCAAAATTGGGTCAGTGAAAATGTTTCTGTCCATTATAATTATGAAAGTGAAGCTATTTTTTCAGCTTTGCATATCGAAGATTTGTCCATTTTCAATGTTTATTCAACTGCTGCTGTGTTTTGGCTTTCTAGTGCTTACAATCGAAGCAATATGTCTTCAGGATCACGGGCCATCGGTTTCAATGCGATTGCTTCTTTCTTCTTGGCCATACTCATTCATGGAGCCATGAGTTATGTCACTCTGCCAGTATGTTGCGATCAGTCTATTGCAATTTGAAATGGGAATGATTTACTCTTCCATTGCAGCTATGTATTCGATCCGAGTATTTTTCATTTTTTCCTTCTTTGCAGACTTGGACACCTTCACCTTTCCTTCCTATTTACGTCGTAAACATTCACAAGGCAAAGCATGGAAGCGATTCAACGACTTATGACACCGAGGGGAGGTAACAGATATTTTCACCACCCCTTTGAAGCTTCCATTCATTTTCAAGAGACGGTTTATCCTTTGCGAGACAATTTTTTCTTCTGATGTTTCTGTGGTTTATACTTCCCCCACTACCTAAACACGCTTTCAAGCTGAACAGCCTTGGAACCTCGAGGGGTTTCATGTTCTAGGCAACTGGGAAAAATAGTACTGAAGTGAAATCCGAGAAGTTTTCCGCAACTCCTTAATCTTGGATGTATAGAAGAAAGTCAAGAAACTAAAGAATAGTTGAGTCTTTCAAATGGAATTATCATGTAGAAATGCAGTCAATCGTTCTTTTCTTTAAGACACCGGGTATGGGCAAGTGATATCCACCTCTGCTTGTTAAAGGGGTTTGAGTCACAAGAATTGGTCTCTCCACAAAAAAAGTGGGAGTGAAGCTGCGTACTTTAACTCTTTCATACTGCGCTCTAAGTGGGAGACTATTGCACTGGTTACAACCCTTATTTTACCACTGCAATTTCTTTTGACACTACCTAGGTTTTTCCCGGTGGCTCATGTTTTCATTGGTAATCTGATTCTGTGCTCAATAAAGATATCAATACCTGACCCATCACAAATATTCTCAGGTATATTCCAGCTAATCTTGAGAACATCTTCAGCAAATATGCTCGTACAGTTGCTGATAAGCTCACCTTGAAGGAGCTATGGCACATGACTGAAGCCAATCGCAATGCATTTGATTTCGTCGGCTGGTATTCTCTCTCTCTCTCTCTCTCTCTCTCTCTCTCTCTCTCTCTCTCTCTCTCTCTCTCTCTCTCTCTCTCTCTCTCTCTCTCTCTCTCTCTCTCTCTTGTATTTATGCATTATGTCCATGATTGCTTTGTGTGATAGAATGATTATACGGGCACAGGTGCTTAAGCAAGTTTGAATGGGGAGTTCTTTACGTTCTTGCAAAGGATTCAGAAGGTTTCCTGTCAAAAGAAGCCGTGAGGCGCTGCTTTGATGGAAGCTTATTTGAGTATTGCGCAAAGATGCAAAAGGGTGGTGCTGCTGCTGGCAAGATGGGATGATGATGGTTCGCTCTATTATCCGATATTCGCTCATCGAATCTCAGCTTCATTCTTTCTCACCATGTTTAACATGTGCGAGAGATTCTTCTTTCCTTTTTGTTCTTCTCTCTTTCCTACACTCGTGGCTTCTGAGAAGCATACAAGTCTGTATTCGGTCATAAGGCTACTGGAATTATGTGAGAGGCATACAACCCTGTTTGGTGGGGACACGGCATTGTACGTACCCTGGCCGTGTTTGGTTTGGTGGGGTATTTGATCTGCAGGAGAATAATTTGATGAGAATAATAGTGAGAAGTTTATGGATATCACAAGCCAAGATCAAGTTATTGTTTTTCACATTTTTATTTTTATTTTCATCGGCATATTTCACATTTTTATTGGATTAAATGTTCAACAGATATGTAATCTCTCCATCGATTGTGAATTGTTGCATTCAAATCTCGTTATGCTATCTCCATGACATTCTTAACCAAGATATAGTAACTGATGGGCCAATGGAGCTGGCATCCAATAATTTTGTCTTTACTTGATCTGGTAGGGGCATTACAAATAAGACACCTTTCGAATAAACAAACATCGGTTAATAACATTACGATTTAGGACATTGTGATAAGGTTTTTCAAAACATTACAATTTAGCTCTTGTAAAGGTTTTCCGAAACACATATATCTCATAGCTACGAAAACATTTTGGTCTCCTGGTATGAATCTTTTTTCTCGTACAAGCTCAACGCTTCAATTCTGTATAAGCTTGGAAACAAATAGATTTTAAGTATTACATCACATGACCACATTCACACCGCATATTACAAATGGTAGAATTCGTTGCCATTCCTCTAAAATGGCCAAAAAAATTGGCAAACTTTTTCCCCTCATAAATTTGGCAAAAAGCCATTTATCTTGCCTTTAAAAAAAAAAAAAGAAGCCGCCAAGTCTCTTATATATGGCAAAACTTATCGCAAAATTGCAATTTCTGTATTGAGAGAGAGATATTGAAAGAAACAGCAAAATGTGAGTGCAGCACCGTTGCCTCTCTTTTTTTCCCGAAAAATGACATTCATGGGCGTGGATTTCCAACTGTCCCAATCGGGGGAAAAATTTCAGTGCCGGGTGGGTACCATGTGGTGCCCGTTCGGCGCATCCAAGCCGTCTATTGCGTTTTTGGACGGCTCAGATTTGGAGAGAGAAAAACGAGAAAGAAAGTGTGGGGATGAGAGGAGAGAGTGGGTTTCAATCCGAGCCGTCCAAAAGTGTATTAAACGGCTCGGATGTGCCGAGCCGGTACCGCGTGAGATATACCCCGGCACCGGAAAATTTCTCCCCAATCAGAATGACTGTTCTTTTAACTACCTTACCCAATCTTTTATTAGCAAAACCAAAAAACAACAGGCTCACAAATCACCTCCATCCCCCAAAGAAAAAACCACATTCTCTCCCCCGTTTTCCTGTTAATCTCAAAGTTCGCCGAGTTGGCCACCTCTCCGTCGTCCACCCCCGGACGGTGAGAGACCACCTCCCCCACCGCCACCGCCACCACAACCGCAGCCATTGCCATAATGTCATTCAAGCTCCTAGAAATAAATATATTATCCGCGCAAGACCTAGCACCCGTATCCAAACTCCTCCGAACCTTCGCCGTGGCATGGGTCCACCCTGACCAGAAACTGACCACCCGGGTCGACCACCACGGCAACACCAACCCCACGTGGAACTACCGCTTTGTCTTCCGGCTCGACGACCTCTTCCTCTCCTCCTCCTCCTCCGCCCTCACCATCGAGATCTACAACGTCTCGTGGCTTCGTGACATTCCCATCGGATCCGTCCACGCCCCCATCGCCTCCATCGTTCCTCCGCGGTCCCAGACGGATTCCAACAAGCGATTGGTTTCGCTTCAGATTCGGCGGCCTTCGGGTACTCTCCAGGGGACGTTGAATCTTGGTGTCAATGTTATCGATAGCTCTAGGCGGAGCGTGCCTCTTGATCGCCAACTTAGCGCACCCACCGGTAGGGATACAGAACCAACGGGTGAGAAAATGAAGAACTTAATCTATGTTTAAAATACAAGCTTTGAATTACTATTAGTTGCGGATCAAAAAAAAAAATTACTATTAGTTTCCTGCAGCAAATTTCGTAAAATTATTTTGACTTCTACCACCCTACATTTTCCATGTAATCTCTCACATTCAGGAATGCTATACACCATCTATGGATTTCAAACATTCATTTTGGAGATTCCATCGTTGCAAATTATTCATGAAAAAAATTCAAATTGATTGTAACAAATTTCAAAAATAAACTTGTACTAATATAGAGCATCTCCAACCCAACATTGCTCAATTTGAGAGGATGGAAATAATATTTTTCAATCAAAAAGTGGATACAGAGAAGTTTACTATTCATACAAACTCCAATCACAAACCTCTATATTTCTATATTCATCTCTATTTCAAAAAAAATATCTCATTTTTCCTCCAATCATTATTCAATCACAATGCAAATCTAATAGTTTTTGCATTTCATATTCAAAAGTGGTTTCGGAAGATCCTTTATTTCTTTTTCTCATTCTCTATATATGGAGTATCAAATTTTATTTTCCAAAATAGAGGAGGAAATAGAGAATGTGTTGTTGTGGGGATTTGCTCCAAAATAGAAAAATAGAGAAAGAAATGGAGGAATAGATGATGGATTAGAGATGCTCGCGAAGCATCAAGATAAAGCATGACTTCTAACTTTAGACAAGTATATCTTACACAGTTTTAGATAATCATAAGCATATCTTACAATTTTAGACAAGTCACATTGTCGATATTCGATTAACTTGATTTTCGGCATAAACCCACTTAATAAACCACAAAAATTGTCAAAATTTTTGTGTGGTGTGTTTGAGAATTGTTGTATGTAGCAGTTAATTTGATGTCCATTAGATGTCCATGACATTTCTTGTTATACTTTTATTCAACTTGATTTGATTTTCCTTCCCACTTCTAGTGAATAGGTCCCCACATAAACATTCCAAAAGAAACCACGAGCATGTAGACGAAGAGGAGGAGAAAAAGAATGCGAAAAAGATCAGAAAACTACGTCGTTCCCAAAGCGACCGCACCGACGAGGAATCAACCCTGTCCAAATCAAGCTCAATTTTCACCCCCTCGATTTCCAGATTCCCGAAATCAAAGGTCACAACGGCGGCATCGATCTCTTCCTACATGATGCGACCGCTGCCGTCGGAGGTGGCGGCGTCGATGGCCAAGGGGCTGTACTCTACGTCGTCCTCCGGCGACCTCGGGAGCTCGGTTTTCGAGAACTGGACGGTGGTAGACGGCGGCGGAGGGGAGGCGGCGAGACCCAAGGCCGTTCGGTGGAAGACCGACGACGAGTTTACGCCGTCGTTGCCAAAGAAGAAGAACCGTTCGGGCGGCGGCGGAGGGTTGCTTTCGTGCTTTGGGATATTGTGTGGGTACGAGTGCAATATTGTTTGTGGGGCCCCTAAAAGCAAGACGAAGAAGAAGAGGAGAGTTTCGGAGGAAAACCTAGATCTGTTGTATTATCGGCATATTTGAAACCAAAATCTTACCGACACAAATCAAAGTACACAAATCGGATACAAATGGATCCAAAGTACACAAATTTGGTACAGATGGATCCAAAGTATAAGGAATTTACATCTGACGTGTGAGACCTGCGCGTATTGAATGATTCCGAATATATGTGTCTATATCTGTGTATTTTAGCCTATGCTCGTATCATTGATCGATTTGAGATGGTTGAGTTAGAGAGGGGATGTTACACCAATGTTGTACGAATCTAATTTCGATATAAATGTGCAGTTTGAATCATCGTCGATATTCAAGAAGGATTTATCTGGATCGAAAAAAATCGTTTGTCTGGTCCCCAGATACGAGGAGGATCTTTTTCCTACACAGAAATTTTTGGCAAAATGATTTGGCTCATTCTCAGATCTTTGGTTCCATGTCAGGGGAAGAACAATGGATAAACAAGCTTACATTTTCGAATACAGACATGAATTTATAGTAGTAATGGATTTACAGAGAATTAGTGGTTTCCGAACACAATCTAAAATCAAACATTAGGGAAAACTTGCCTTCACCTTGAGGATTGCTCGAATGCGAATGCTCAACAACCTTTCCTGAGAAACAAGCCTCAGAACACAGCAAAAAGATCAAGGAAGTAAGCATATTATGTTTTACACATATGTAGTCAGAATAAATCCAATGCCAACTTGCCAACCATGGATCCCGGAATATCGATGTTCATACAAAAAGATCCTTCATGATTTTCCAGCCATATCATTTGAAGTTACAAAAGACCTTTAACTCATGAATGTACAACAGTTCACTCCAAGCAGGAGTTTTACAACTGTATCTACAAAAAAAAGATTCTATAATTTTTGCAAGAAACTTTAACTTGCAAAAGCCCTTTACAAAAACGAACAAAAAACATGACGACATTTACGCATGAAATTAAATCAGGGGCTGTTCTGTGAATCTACGACCTCTGTGTATCCAAAAAAATCAAGGCGCTGTTTGTTTGTTACTCGACTGACCGCCTCACCTTACCGATTTTCCATCCCTATTCAAGTTCTCCCAGCTTATCTCCTGAGCACATTCCCCACACACAGTACTGCAACCGGTTTTTGTGCCCTGACTCCTTAGAGTCAACAAGTGTGCTAGGTTAGTGCACTTCCGTTGCATCACCCGATTTCTCAATCTGCCCTTGGGTAGTATGGTTTTGTTGATGGTATCTGGAACAGGAGTGGGTACATTTGGAACATCTTGCTTTCGCTCAACTGCAGATTCATCAAGCGGAACCCGTGGCACCTCCTCCCATTGTAGAGTTCTCCGATACACGTCCCACGCCATGTCTTGTTCCTCTTTTGATAGCTTTTCGTCTTCATTCTCTTGCAAAAGAGACTCATGCTCATGGTAATTTGCAATCCATCTGCATGGAAAAAAGGATTGCTAGTGAACAATTTCCTACAGCCTGCAAGTTGGAAAACGCTAAGGATATTCTTGAGAATATTACATGTTTTGGACAATCCGGAAGCACTGAAATGTAGCATAACTAAACCAGTATTTAAGTAGGTAGCACCTAATAGTAAGCCTATACTGTTGCAAATTCGTACAAAATCTGTTACTGACACAAGACCTACTTCATGTTGGCCCAACAAGAAAGTCATTGGTTGCAAGGCCAAAGGCAGAAGCAGAGATAGCAATGGTTAACATGATACAGTATGAATTGCCTTCGTTCAAATTGTTACCGAAGGAATTGGATTTTGATCAAAGAGGGGCCCATAAAGTTATGCTGCAACAATAAAGCCGGCCATCAACATTATACAAAACTTAGTCCAACACGACACGACCAAACATGTTGAAAGTTCATAGACATCTTATAACGGAAAAGTCAAATGCTGGAATGATTTATACTATCTTGGTAAAGACTAGAGATCAACTAGAACACATCTAGACTATGGGCATATCTAGGGTAATCTGTTTTAGTACGTACATGTCAAGCTGAGCATTGAAGATATCTTTGCAATAGCTTAAGGTGGATGGTTGAGTATGTATTGGCTATTCTTTTATGGTGAAGTACACCAACACTGCTGAGATTTGTGTACAACACTAGTTCCTATCCCATTCTGGAAATCACACTAACCTTCCCGGTCAATGTTTGCATCTCATCATCATCTTCAGAAATTGCAAATTTCTCATTATTACCCTTACATGCTGGAACAATTACCTCATTTCTATTACCTCATCTTCTTCAATGTTCAAACCACTGCAGCTCCCCCCGTTACCATGACCAGCACTGCCTCCTCCCTCTCTTCAACTTTCCACCTCCACCATCACCACTACCACCTGTGATGGCCATCACCAACCCTCTCCCACTCCAAGAAAGAAGATCAACCGAATAGACATCCTTATTCCAACTCCTCATGTCTATGGTCCGCAGGCAAGATTTGCCAAAAGCAGATGAGGATTTGTACAGTATCCATTAACCTAAAAAATCTACCAAATTATTGTCTAAAGCGTGTGTGTGTGCGCGTAGGGGAGAGAGAGAGAGAGAGAGAGAGAGAGAGAGAGAGAGAGAGAGAGAGAGAGAGATCTGTCATTTGCAAAAGTAGGGTGGTAAATAGAATCTACCTCGGATAATGTCTGCTTAGCAAACCTTCCATGAACTTGTCCGAAGAACAAGTTCCGTCAGGAAGAGGCAGCTTCTGCTTTTGAAAGATTCCAACTTGGCCACCAGTGCTTTGTTTAATTGAATGTCCATTCTCTTCTACAAGCTCAGGCAAAGAATCAGATTCATCATCACTAAAGTCAAAGAGATGTAACATCTCCTCTTTAGACATAGTCCTGTAAACTTGCTGCCTGTCAACCACCCTAGCTGCAAGCCCCTCCTTAGTTACCTGTATAAGCCATCCTCTTCAGCAAGCATTTCATATATAAGATGGGGATATCATGCCAGCATTTTCTTTGGTCATTACCTGACGCTTGTATATCTTTTCTTCCATCGTTCCCTGTGCCATCAGTCGGTAAGCAAACACAGGCTTTGTTTGGCCATACCTGCAATAGAGGAAGGATTTTTACTTTCTGTCAACCATGATTACCAAAATGCATGCACCTGTACTGTAATGTATACGACTAACGCACCTCCAAGCCCTAAATATAGCCTGAAGATCGTATGTTGGGTTCCACGCACCATCAACGATGATTACGCGGTTGGCCGCATAGAGGTTGATCCCTAGAGACCCAGCTTTAGTTGATATCAGAGTGCATTTTACCCTTTTATTTGAGGGCTCATTGAACCTCTCAACCAGTTTTTGCCTTTCAGAGGCCTCCATTCTTCCATCTAGCCTGTTGTTCAGATTATTCAGGAAAAGAAATATGCCTCATGTCTGTTTATAAACAATTAACGACAACATATACAAACATAACAATTACTTACTTCCAACATAGTCACAACTCACAAGACTCACAACTGGTCAATAATTGACTTATTAGTCACAAATCGGAATCATTAATAAACTACTAGGTAAAAACTTACTTCACCAGTGGTTCAAAGGCATAGTTTCATGAGACTTCATCTTCTCCTAAAATAACAAATCAGCAATATTTCTCCTTGCCAATTTAAATAAAGCTAACCAACCAAGATTCGGTGGTCAAACTTGAAACATTTGTTTACCACTCGTCTGACCAGGCTCCCTTATGCGCTATGCCATCTTTTCTTTTCGGATATTCAACCACAGATCAAGATCTTACAATCAGTTCTACCTTAATACCTAACTCAACTTGCCGATCAAAAAAAAAAAAAAAAAGACTCGAATCAAAGTCCATAAAAAATTAAAGACTCAACAAATATTAGACAATTGAAAACCTACGTTATAATTTACTTTTACAGAGACTCAAAATCTACATTGTGTTGCATTTCCTATGATTTCTAAATAAGCAGCTAATCTCATAAAATATGCTTACAAGGTTAATACTAGCCTACTCTCCATGCAAGAGATGACCCTTGTGCTATAGCTTCTTAACTGTATATGGCCACAACACCTGGCACCGGTTGGAGATTAAAATATTAAGTTAGATGTTGTTAAACGATTGTCAATTTGCTATTCCTATGAATTCTATGACGTACCTGAAAGACCAACACACCTTCCTTGATAAGCTTAAACGTACATAACACTGAAAAGCATGTCCTACTCATACAGCTAAACAAGATTGTCATCAAGAAAATTGAAACAAGTTTCTCTCCTGATAAATGCTATTGGTGCTAGAGTGACCTCCTCAACATGAAAGACATCATCCTCAAATCTTCTAACAGGCTATTTGATGCAGGCCAATATTTTAGTTATTCTTATTCTAGAAATATAGGAATTTTCATTTATTACTTTTAATTTAGTATTTTAGTAGGAATCATTCCGTTTTAGCATAAATTGTTTAAAATATTAGGTATTCTTATTTAGGTTGATTCTATTTCCTTATTATTATTTTCTTGTTCTTCAAGATTTAGATTTTAGCTTTTCTTTATTTTATTTCCTTTATAGTATTTCAAGGCTATCATTATAAATGAGGATGTAAGCCTTAGGGCTAATTAGTTGTTTATGATTTGATTAATGAAAAATTGAGAGTTTCATATTGTGTGTTCGAAGAGGGAGTACCTCTAGTTCATACTTATTTGTGATTGTTCTTGTTGAGCATTTCCTTCTTTGATTGTCACGTACTCCTTACTAAATTGCATTGGTTAAATTACTCCAGATAAAGTGTACTCTTATTTGTTTGAGTTTAATGCTTTACCCTCTCTCATACAGGTAGCATGAATATCACCCCGGTTCTAATTTAGATGGAATCCAAATACAGGATAAAACACCAAACGTATCTACTTTGTACTAATGGAAAAATACCCAAACTTCTCTCATCGTCGTAGATAAAGTTCAACCGAAACACGAAATTAAAATAACTTTTGAGTAGGAAAAAGTTGAAATTTCATCGTAATGCAGTTACACGCCATCCATTTGCTATGTAATAAAAGGGAACATATGAAAGCTAATTGCTAAGACTACAAGCAAGCTGCAAATAGAACCTCAAACAAGAGGACTTCCCACTTCAATTATCATGCAGAATGACCAGATAATGATATATTTGAAGACCAGTTTCTCGAATCTTTGGAGTAGAAGACATACCTATACCAGTCTTTTTCTCGTCGCCAGCATTTCCCTATTTTCCCTTGCCGAGGCAATTTTGAGAGAAAATGCTCTATCATATCTAGAGTTGATAAACTCTGGCTAAAAACTAGTGTTTTATCGCCCACATTGGAGCTCATCGTAAGGATATCAAGCAGCAAAACCATTTTACCACCGTGTTCAACCTCCTTGTGGTTCTTTTCCTGAAGAAGATCACTCCACCAATCCTGAAAAGAAAGCAATGTGATGTGCTGACAAACAGATAAAGTTTATGCAGCAAACTACAGCACCAGCCAATGCAGTTAGAAACTTTTATACATACACAGACGGTAAGAAATTCCACATTTGGATGAACTTATACAAGCACAAACCAAAACATAAGCGGTGTGATTTTCAACATTGAAAAACATGAGTTCCATGTGGCGAGGAAGGGGAATAAGAGTCCATGATCAAATTTTTCCAAACCTCATCAAAAGAGCCAGTATTGGTTTTTCTCTGCTGAAACTCATTCTTCCTCAGTTTCTCTGTAAAACACACAAACACGAACTCATTACAAAAAGCGTTACCAGAACAGAAATAAACAGTCTTGAGATAAACAGTCTAATTCAACCTCAAACGACTGATGTGCAAAGAGGAAAGCTCAAACCAGATGAAAGAAAAAGTGAAAGCGAAGAATGAGGACAATAAGAAGTTTCCAGATTAAAGACTTCAGAGTGAATGCCATGGTAGTGTATGTAAAAAGATGCTTTTATTTGGGCAAACATTCATCTTTGTCGTCTTCAGTGCTGCAACCTTTTAAGGACATAACTTGCTTTGGCTCAACAGTGCTGGGAGTCATGGGACAGTGGTTTGTGAATTGCAACTTTCATTCATTGTTTTCCTTCCTTGGATGGAGGATTTATTGTCCTCTTTTTGCCTCTCTTTTCATGTCTTCATTTTATTATGCATTACCTTGGTGCTGATCAACAAAACAATTGGTAAAAATAGCAACAACCATTCATTCATGGAGCTACAGACAGTCAAGTGATTTACTCTGTATCAGGACTGTTAAAATACAGCATCAGGGATCAGACAACAAAAGAAAGATAATTATAGCCGGTATTCTATAAGTTGATGAATAATCAAGACAAAGGCTATTACACCCTGGAAAAAGTTGAAACCTTAATCCCAAAAACCACAGGACCCAATGGAAGCTATAGCATTCAAAGGAACACACAAAAATTCTTAAATAACATCAATAAACTATTTTCTTATTGTTCACAAAGCCCAACGTGACAGGAGGCATAGATAGCAAAACAACAAATAACCTTCTGCTATCAGATACAACAATAACTATAAACCTGAAACTCTAGTTTTACAGAATGGAAAAATGAAATATAAAATATAATAAAAAAAAGAGTAACACGAGAAGAACAGGTTGCCGAAAGCAACAACGAAATCTATCAACTAATTACAATTTCCCTGAGCATTTGGTTCTAAATAGATATTCATTGCTATTGAGAACTCCCCTGTTAACCACATGATAGTCTCATCCTAGCCTGTAGCTTTCCCTACATACTTTACTTACAGAATTCTCTTAGTCCATCTTGAATGCCAAACCTTCAAAAATCACATTTGCAACACCATAATGTCTTATCTACAAGATTTGACCAAAGGAAGAATGCCTATTTTTTAGAAGAGAAAAGATCTCCCCGCTAACCAAATGACATTTCTACTGTTTCTCACTGCCTTCCCATAAAAATCTCTTTGAGTTTTCCGATATTACTAGCCACTCCCATAAGAGTATTAAACAAAGAAAACTCCCACCATCCCAATTTGTTGTCCATTCTAAAAGATTGTGCCTTTAACTGGATCAATTGATATCTACCTTGATTGAAATTAGAATTTCAAATAATTCCATAAAAACTGTTAAATATTTACCACAATACATATATAGAACTATGTAATAAAGTCTTTCCTTCTAAGAACAAACAGGCAATTTTGCTCATTAACACTTTATTACGACCAAATAGAGACTTTAATTATTAGACAATTTTGATTTATCCTAAGTCCATCAAAATCACGACCGCAATGTAATTTAGACGAGAATAGTTAAGGAAGACTCACTGGATTTCAACACATGGTAGGATATGAGTATCCATAAATAATTAGATCCGTTAAACAAAGAAATTAAATAGGAAGCAAAGAAACTACATAAACTAAGGGTACCTCCTGTAACCATGTTACAATCTATGTTCTCATCACTAGAACTATCATCTGGAAGCAAATTCTCAACAGCATCTTCACGTTTTCTGTAGTCTTTGCAACCTTTCATTAGGAGCAAAACCCCAGGATGGTTCCATATCTGTTATGGAATAAATCAGAGTTATAAATCACATCTATATTGTCTATGAACCATATAGGAATATAGCAACACCAATTGAAGAAATAAAACCAATTAAATGTGCCAATCTCATATCAGTTACGAAACCACTATATAAGCATATGATCATATGCATGATGTATGTAGTTATTGTACTCATCAGTACACAATTAAATGAAAGTAATCTCCCAGAAAAAAGAATAAAAAGAGGAAACAATGACTTGAGGTGTGGATGTGTATGTGTTTGTTGTCATAATAACTACTCCCTCCGTCCTATATTGTTGGTCCTCTACAAAAAGATGTGCCATTTTCGGAGCAAAAAATAAAGTACTTCGGTGCAAAATTTTCTTAATTTCTTGACACCAAATTATAGAACTAAATTACTTCTTTAATTTGGTGTCAAGAAATTAAAAATAAACTATGCACTGAGGTAATTTATTTTCCAATCCAAAAATTGCATGTCTTTTTGGAGAAGATCAACAATATGGGACGGACGGAGTAGATATGAAGACGAAATTTGTACAATTGCCAAAATATCAATAGCTTTTGACAAAGTATTTTTTTTTATAAGTAAATAAATATATTAGAAAGAAGGCATAAGAGGCCACAAGACAAAAAAGGCCCTAAACACTTCCATGCGAAAGGAAAAGCTCAAACCAATCTAAGAATTCGTCAAGAGAAGGATTGCAATCTCTTGACAATACCACAAAAACATATAGGAATAGTCTAGTTCGGAACAAACATCATAGACGTGAGTAGGCGTTCGAATCCTGGGGCAGGCCATTACGCAAATTCAACTTCACCTGCAGCATAGTTAGTGTCTTCTTTTTTACAAGATTATTCCTAAGGCTTCAAGAAATGTGGCAGGTGAATAATGAATGTAAGACTTAGGATAGCTCGTAACTCATACCCCCAAGAAATGTTCGAAGGAGTCTTATTCCTTTTTTAGTTCAACAAAGGGTACCACCAAAAAGGAAAACAAATCAAAGCATTTATAATTTCCTGTCTATAAATGATCTAATCATGCAAACTTTACAAATGATAAAATCCGAGGCAAGATGATTAAATACGAGGCAAAATAAAATCGCAAGAAAGCACCATACAAATCGATCGAGCGCCAAAATAATATGAGGATAGACTTAAGAATAAGATTCAATTACCACTTAAATAGCATTATTAGAGTACGTTTTATGACAAAAGAAAACCATATTAGTGCCTTCGTATGTCACAGACAAGGAAAAAATGTCGTTGCATTCCTAACCATTACTGATGGAGTGATGGTAATAGGCAATCAAGTGGGATGGATTGGTCAAATATGTTACATGATGGGAGAGGAATGAAATGGGCTCTAAGGTATTTATAGGTTGGAAGGACTATAAAATTAGTTGTATAATAAGGTTTGTTGAAGAGAAATTGGTGCTTGGAGCAATGAAATGAGTTCAAGTGAGCCCTACAAAATTATAAGTTGGTAGGACTACAAGATTAGTCATGCAATGAGTTGAATTGATGTTGGAGTACGAAATGCGTTCAGAATCTTCAGATATCAACTAGTCCTTTTGAGTTTGAATAGCAAGATATTAAAGTGGTATTCAAAACTATTTTCCCAATCTCACTCCCTTAAAACATATGCTTAATCACTTTCATTACTTATGGATAACTACCTCTTCCAAACTCTGTTTTAAATTTGAAAGGGGGGAAAACCATAAACAAATATCTACATCGACCAAAAAATTTCAACTTCACATGGGCACAGGCATGATGTAGGATGGTTTTAGGACACTTGGAGAATTGCTGCCTACAATAGGAATTGTGGTGGTTTTGGGTGGGGAAATAAGAATATTACTGGGATAAGTGCAAAGAATGAGAAGAATAAGAGAAAGATGAGAGATAGAGGTGCCTAACCCTTGCAAGGGTTAGGCAGTTTCTGCAAGGAAGGACAGCAGCCCAAACCCCAATCACAATGGCCTCAGCCTAGTAAAACTTAATTCATTAATCAACAATTCAACTCTATAACAAATGAAAGATTACATCCCAATTTATAATTCATGGAAAAGACTCTTCTAATTCCTAGAAATCTAAATGAAATGAACCTAATCAATGAACCCATTTAATAAGATACCGAATGAACCTAGATATAGATGTATACATTGAACCTACTAACATGTGTTTAATGCATCTAGTTGAAAATTAATGCAAGTACTAAATCTATGATGACCCTTGAACTACCAAACTACCAGGGATGACCCTTCAACTACCAACTACCGAGGAAACTTGTTTTTGGACCAAAAAAACTTTTCGATGCTCGTTCTACCCTTAGCCTTTGGTATAGGCTTCAAAAGCCTATGAGACTTGTCTAACCACTCCATGGCTATGCCATCAAGGCATTTTCTGGAGTAGATTTATTAGAATTAACATCAGCATGTTAGTAAGTAAGGTACCTGTGCTAAGGCCTGGTAACCTGCAAAAAAACTTCTCTTCGGTAACTTTTCACCAGAAACATTCCCATGCACATCAAGGCATCTTCTGTATAACTTCCTTTGTAAGGGAGAAAGCTTTACAGCTATTACGAAAACAGTTTTCGGGGGCAAGTCCTTCTTAACCACATTCATGTCCATTCTCTGGACAAAACCTTTCAACTGTTCATAGAGGATATGAGATCTTTGGTTCATAATTTTCACATCTTCAGATGTTGAATTGGTATGTTGTCCATTCTCAATGGGATTTTGAAAGCTGCACATCAATTCACTATCATTAAGAAAAACAGAAGAGAAAAACCAATCATAAAAACATCATCAGCACAGGGATGTTAAAGAAGTCTTGCCGGTTTCTAAACTCATGGCTGCTCCCAAGAAATCCTTCTCTGACAAAATCAACCATCTGTTTAAATAAAAATTCATGGAAAATCACGACAGTGAATAGGCATTTTATACTATTTCCCAAAAAGATATAGCTTGCTCATAGTCTTACACAATAATATTCCATTAGGTTGTTCTGAAGAGGTGAACCAGTTAATGCAATCCTCCTTTGACATTTAACTTGTTTCAAGGCCTGGGTTACATCGGCCTTGGTGTTCTTGATTGTATGGGCCTCATCACAAACTAGTATATCAGGTCCATCCTACCAAAAACAAATGCAGAATTCATCAAATGAAGAAACTACGAAATGCAACTCACCAAGAAAAAGAAAATAGAAATAAAAAGATGATGCCAACTAGTAACTTCCTGATTAGCATTGAAACGAATGGTTAGGAACCCTTAAATTTAGAAGCAGCAGAAAAAAAGAGAGAACAGAATGACATATAGAATGATGACTTTTTTAAAAAGAAATCCCGCCCTGGTAAGTCTGCCAATGAAGTGAGATAAATTTTTTTTGATTAACAACATTTTATTGCAAAGGCAACAAGGGGATGCCACCCATGGACAAAAGAAAGCGAGGAAAAAAGAGAAGGACAAAGAAAAAAGGACCTATACACCCCTCCATACTCCAATGAAGTGAGAGAAATGAACTTAAATGACTATTACCCAATTATGGTAACAAATACTGCATATATAGTTGGAAGAACAAATAAGAACAGAGTCCTTAGATGCAGGAACCTCCTATTGGGATGGCAAATCCACCTCAGAACCTTGGCCCCACGGTCCCAAGTAAAACTCCCCTAGGATCCTTGCTCTTATTGAGAAAGGAACCTGCTCCTAACAACGATATTACTTCTTAGGTATATAAATCCCAAAAGAAGCAAAAGGACAAGATACCAAGATAAGCTAGAGAAAATATGAAGTAATGATAAGACACTAGAAAAATATTAACTCATATTTGCTCAAATACTTAGTCTAAACAATAAAGTCACTCATATTTGCTGAAACAATATTTGCTGTAACACCATAGTTCAAAATGTCGGTCTTGGTCGCCATAATGACGCGGTTTAGGGGTGTAAAGGTAGCTGTAGCAAGAGCAGTTACTTTCTTTAAACTTAGCGGTCGCCATAATGACCAATGCTTGTGCTTTTTTTTTTTTTCCAGAATCACACTTGTTGAGGCATAAAACGATGTTTGGCTATTTTTCTTTAATTTACATACCTAGTTCTAGATATTTTGTATCTTTGTGTTGACTTTAAGCAGTTCTGGAAATAGTTTTGTATGAAGTTATGCATCATAAATTTGTAATTCCTCAGTTTAATGCTATTTAGCACAAATTTGCATGTTAAAAAGAATGATACAGGCACATGCTATTATGATAAAAAAAAATATTGCTTTTGCAATTTCATAGGACATTATTATTGTTCTTTGATACTGTACTCTAGTGGTTGTAACTTGGTAAGGAAAAAAAATTGGAAATTCTAAAGTCATAAATGCCAATTTTCAAAAGGCTTTTGTTGAAATGCACTAAATTAATAAGTTACAAATCTTAAATTAGTAAATAGTAACAAGTAACACCATAAAAATATGAAGGCGTTTTTTTTTTTTAAATACTTCTGCTAGCCCTACATGTAATGATAATTGTACTACTCACATCATAAATTACAAAATTTAAGAACTGAACTTTATCTAACTTAAAAGGACTTTTTTTATTGCAAGTGCAGAATGAGAATTGAGAGAGAGAAAAAGAGGTACTAAATTTGTGTTTGGGATATAAAGCTGCCTGTGTATGTGTGACCTTGCGTGTGTGTGAGTGAGAGAAATAGAGAGGCAGGACAAAAAAAAATACAAACAGAACAATGGGGAGGCGAAGAGCAGAATGAGAAAACAAACATGAGACTGGGAGAGAGGGGCTGAAACCTGCAACGCAACTGCAAACCCACCAAGCTCACCAAGTGAAATTGGTATGCTGGAAACATTAACAGGGAGGCTTTTGTAGAGCAAATGAAGTCAAACATTATTTGAGAAGATGTGTTTAAATTCCAGTGAATAAAGTAGATTCCAAGGTGAAATAATGGTCCATTTGAATCTTTACCTCTTGATTTTGCATTGCCAATAGTGACTGTGCATATTTTGTCGACCGTAATGGTCCATTACCACTTTATATGTATCAGCGCATACAGTTACATAACACTGATGCAAAGTGATTTTCATTCACACCGCAGTATATCAACCATAAAGGAACTCAGTACCTACTGATACCGTTAAGTAACGGTATCAGCCGTTACATATCACCACTATTTCAAACCATGACACAAATTACCAACTATAAAACTTTCTTGTATTACATATTTATATTCGCATTAATCATATAAACACTACCCAGCGCTCCCAAACGAGAAGATTCTATGATCCTCCACTCCCCCATCCCTACTTTATACAACTTAGATCCTATACTTCAGCTTTGAAATCATTCAATCTTCGCATTAATTGGTGCATTAATCAACATAAACTCTAGAAAAGTACAAATTCCAATTTCCATTGGAAACATTCCAATGGCAATCACCTGAAGCGCGTAACAAATTTCTCTGGCCACGTGACTATCCTTCAAATGCTTTCCGAGGGAGAGATTCCTAAATGCAGAATATCCAATCAAGAAGACACCACCCTTGGCCCTCCATTTCGCAAAATACTCAGCCCTTCTCTCCCTAGCAAAATCAGATGAGCAGCCTTAAGTTACAAAGATTTTCAGATTGGAAAGACCAAGAAAGAAAAACAAAGTCAGATTATTCTAGCTAAGACAACTAAAAGAAAACTATTCAAATCCACTCCATAAAGATGACAAGTTTCTCAAGCTGGGTCCATTAAGATGCAATCTTTTGTTACCAAGCCAGTGCAGTGGGAACTTCATAATTACCAATTGGTCATAAGCATGAGCAAAAAGGTCCTCGCACCAAGCCTGTCCGTATAGGCGCAGCAAAAAATGCAAAAACCGAACTAAAATTATGGATTACGGGAGTAAGAAGCGCCATTGGAAGCCGGAAAGGGAAGCCAGTCTCAAGAAGAGAGGAGGTTGACGATTCCCATACTGCAGTTAAGTTTCAAACAGAAAGAGTTGCAAAAAAGTTTTTATTAGCATTTGACTGACTTGTGAATTGTTTCTCATTTACCCCTTGATATTAGTAAAAACTCAACCCAATTTGGCACTTGAAATACCACATAAACCATTTAAGAGAAGTTAACAAATCGAAGATAATGTATAATTTTAGCTGGTTTAAAATACTCATCTCAATGAATTACTATTGACAGTCATACATCAAAAACTACACTGGTTCATCAAAAACTAGCTTCAAAATAGCATACACTTACCAACACAACACTCCCCCTCAACTTGAGCACTGATATTGCAAATTCAACCACCTCACGATAATATTCAAATTACACAAAAAAAGGAATTCGCAATCACTAATTTATCTTTTCAATATCTCAGGGTGTACGGGCCAGCTTGCGCACACCCTGGGGTACCAATCCAGCTGTCCACTAGGGGACCCATTCAAAGCTGGAGTAAAGCCCTGTATGGACTGGCCCCACAAATTTGATAGGTTTCGGACAAGAAACCTTAAAGGGAGCAAAACCCTAAGTCCAACCTTGACCACCAGGCCAACTTTTTGGGGTTGATCACTAGTTGTTTATAAGCTGCAAGCCTGCAACTGCCAACTCTCGCTGCCAAAGCCCTTCCCAATCACATGTGCAATGCATGCTCCCGTTGTTATGAAAGCACATGCAGTTCAAATCAAATTCCTTCTCTCTAAAACAACATTAAAAAAATAAATAAATAAATAAGGGCGTTACAAAACATGTTTTCTTGTTTATGTTTTGTTAGTTTTGCAAAACACGGGTGTAGCATGTTTAAAATTTATATTTCTAGTCTGAAAAAAAACAAACCTTCTTTATGAAAACAGTAACAAAAATTGTTAAGTTATCGAACACCACCTTCAAGGACTAGGGATCAATAGCTACAAATCTACATTTTTCTCCTGTTTATCATTGTATCTCAAAGTCATTTTTATATTTCTAATGTGTTATTGGTCTAAGGATGGAACGATGTCCCCCCAAGGTCAGAAGCATGTCTCCCTCTTGGAGAAAAGAAGCAATAAGACACGAATGGACTAGGGTTCCAAACATGTTGGGGAGTGCCCACAGAGTCTTGGTTCCAAAAAGGTCACACGACCTTAAATTTAATGTGCTTCCGAAAAGGTCACATTGACAAACAATAATAGTAACCGTGTAATCCCCAATGAATGGGGTATGGGCAGGAGGATTTGAGACAGACCATAAAGAGTGGTTGCTCTTAGAAAGTTTTACCCCTGAAATGGCAGAGTGAAACAATACAAACACATCACTGAAAAAGATAATAAAACCAAACCTTGAAACATCTCCCAGCATGAAGATGCGAAGCGGTTTCAACTCTAAAGGGCTCCACTTCGAAAATTCGCTTCGCCAGTTGTGCAAAACAGTAACTGGTGTCACAATTAGTGCAGTTTTCAATCCTAAATCCACACTTCTCATAGCACTATACAAGAAAGCTATGACCTGCCAAGACAATTGATTCAGCTCAGGCAAGATCATTCATCAGTATACTAAAGCTATTACAAGCTATTCAAAAATGCAACTAAATACTCCCTCTGTCCTATATTGCTTGTCCAGTACAAGAATGATAAGATAATAGAAGTACCACATGAGAAAATTGGAGAACTACAGGTTAACACTTAACAACCTCTGTGAAAATCATGAACGTAAATACTTAATTGTTCCATGGATTGGTACTAGCCTGAATGCCACAGAAGCAGAAAGTCAAGCAAGAATCCATATGGTGCTCAGGAATAACTTAAAAAATGGCAATTCATAATTACCCAAATTTTTGTTCCTTGTACTCCTTTTCCTTTTTCAAACACAAATAAGACCACACCTTATTATAAAAAGGAAAATACCATTGAGACCTGAAAATTTATATGACGAAAAGGCAACAAAAATTGCACTGAAAACAGTCAGTTGTGAGGGAAAACAAAGATACCTGAAAAGTTTTACCAAGGCCCATGGTATGAGCTAGAATACATCCGAGACCCTTATCACCGGACTTCACTTTTGTAATTGACTGGATAATATTCTCCCACATAAATCGTATCCCTGCAACCTGCAATAACTTGCATGGTAAGAATACAGATACAACTCAACGGATAACAACACAAGGTCAAGATAATCCATCGGTCATCATAAAAAACACACGCACACACAAAAAAAGAAAGAAAGAAGCAATTCCCTAAGCATTTACTAGAGTCTACTGTACAATTCACAACCACAAATTGTGTATAGAGTGCCCTAGCATGCCGGGTGAATTCTAGAGTATTATCGGATTGTTCAAATGAAACAAACTGACAAGGGAGTAAGAAACTTATGATTTGTGTCTCGGACATGTGTCCAAGTGTGTCAAAAGAACGACACAGGTATGTGACCTCTAGCCAGGAGTTTCTGCTTCCTAGGCTTGGAGTAACAAATACTGTTGACCTACGATCTTCAAAACCAAGTGGATAATACGCACTCAAAAGATTATTGAAGAACAAAAACCTTCCACAATTACCTAGAAAATCGACTGGAACATGGACACGAACAGAACGCTGGAGCCGCCAATTAAGCTAAACCGCATATTTGGGGCCAAAATATCCAGCGATGATTTGTCACATGTTTGTACAAGCCCTTCATGCATCAAGTTGACGGAGGGCCAAGTCAACTGACACGGACAAGTACCAAGGCCAGGGTTTTATGGCCAAAAGAAACATACAAAGATATAAGCCCTTGGGTAAAACCCAGCCTTCAAAACTGGCTTGGAAAGGAGGGTGTCCAAGAGCTTATATGGAAGAGAGAAGCTAGCAAAGAGAAAAGCGTAGGAAAGAAAGAGGGATATTTCTAAGTCTTTCCTAACCATCAAGTATCCAAGTATAAACTCCACATTGACCAGTGAACACAACAATTATCAGATGTAACAGGTTCCCAGTAGAATGATACGAACTTGAAATCTTCAAGACTAAAACATGTGCAGCGTAGAATAAAAACCTGATGGCCTTTTAGTTTTCCTGACATGCTCGGAGGAATACGCACAGGCTCTTCACCCTTTTCCCTCACAACATTCACTATATAACCCGTGAGAGCATCACCCAGGACTTCAACACTACAACCTTCAGATAAGTTGCCACTAAAGTTCATAGAACTCATAAGCACCGATTTGCTTTTAACCTGTGCTTCCATAGACTTCAGGCGGTCTTGGCGCTCCTAGAAAATTGGTAATACAGATACATGTTAGGTGACAACAAAAATATTGTCTAAAGTAAACGACACCACTAGACAGAAATTACCTTTTCAATTGCAATTTTCTTTTTCGTCTCTTCCCCTAGTTCAGCATCGTCAAGGATTCTCCGGATTTTCTTTTTTCGTTTTCTTTTGGTGCTGATACGGGGAAAAATGACAGTTATAAACAGATAAAAGTGGACTGAATAGTAACATTTTTTGGTGCTTTTTTTTTTTGTAATACTATTCGAGTTTTAAAAACAGATAGCGATGCACAAGATCATATACAGTTGTAATTATAGATGATGATATCTTAGTAATTAAATCATATTCATCGGACATTAATAGATACGTGATGGCACACGTGAAAATTACAGAAAATGCTTAATGGAAAAAGACAAGGTATGAAGCGAATAGCATCAAACACAATGGCCATGAATCTCAAGATGTGGTAGTGAGGCCATATAAATAAGCTTCTAAAAGGGAAGTCTATTGAAACATGAAAAATATGATGAGTTTTCTTGAGACATTAAAACAATGTGTACTTGCATAAAGGAGAAAACATTGAAGTTAGTAGCAAGATCCTTCTAAAATAGGTGTGCTCCCTAGACGGGAGCTCGAATCGGCGCTCACAAGATGGGAGCTTGATGGGAGATCACTCCCCTCAAGACGGGAGCTCGCTCCTAACTAAGATGGGAGCTTATCAGGGCGTTAAGGCAGTTATTCTCTTACTTTTAAGGGAGTTATGCTAAAGTGGAAATATTAGTCAAGAAGTTTTAAGGGAGTTATGCTAATACGAGAATCATATTAGTCAAGAAGTTTTGCAAATTGAGAATATATAACTTCCAATAATTACACTTTAAGATCAGAAAATTTTTCATTAAGTATACTTTTCCTTTAATGGTCAAGTATTTAAAGATATTTTATATACATATTTTTATATAATCTATAAACGCTCCTTACACGCTCCCAACCTTAGGAGCTTCTAGGTGCCTCCGTTCCCCCGCCCCCGCTTCGTGCTACTAAGTATTGAACTACTAGTGATGATGGTGAAGGTGTTGAGAGTACATGATAAGGGGGAGGAAGATGAGGTGGATAGGGGATTTGGGTTGGATAGGGGAGGGTCACGACGTCTTGGAAAGGTAAGGAACTAAAGAGGCTTCAATATTCAATCAACTATGATGCACAGAAAAGGGGCAAGCCTTACAATGAACTGAGACGGAAGTCATGGAATACGAAGTCTGTTAGTGAAATGTGGGTTCTGATGGAAGAGTTTACAAGAAAGTTTAGGTTCAAGCATGCACAGATTACTTCTTCCATGATTAATGGAAAGGCTGGAGGGGAGAAGTGGAAGTCATTGACAGAAGAGGAAAAAATTGTCTCCTGTGAATCACATTTAAAATTCAAGGTACAATAACTGAGGACAAGAATTCGACCACCCAAAAGAAAAAGCCCACACTCTTCAAATGGAGCTCAATTACTAGAAATAAATAACAAAGACACCTCTTTGAATGGAGAGTAGATGCAATACCCAAAAAGAAGCTTGGGAACAAATTTTTCCCTTGAAGCCTTTTTGATTGGTTATCCAGTAGGCTTTCGGTTTTCCTTTGTAATTTTAGTATTGTTTTTCTTTTTTCTTCGACACAAAATTTTCAACCATCACCATAAACTGAACCCAAAAGGAGAGAAAAAGTTTTACCCAACCACCGGCGATTTTTGAGCGAGTAGACAGAATTCATGGTTGAGCAATGCATTCTGTGTCACGGACATAGAACATGAACACATTAAAAATTGACAGAGGACACCTCAAAGCTTGAGGTGTGGAGCTGGTATGTATCCTATGCTTAGAGGACACAACTGTCATAAGGTCCTAGATATTTCTCCTTTAGGCCTTACGATGTAACATTAACTAGCGTGGAAGAGCATACCAAAAAACTAGAGAAGAGGGGTGGAAAGGGCTTTGATAACAAGGAAAGATTTACTTTGGTTCACTTTATTTTGGACGAGAATTAATTTTGGTTTAAGACTCCTTCAGGGGTGGTCTGAGTGGAAAATAAGGTTAAAATATTGATAAGGTTGAGTTTGTCTTCCAACGAACAAAGGTGTCTTGGATGGCAACTTCTTATCTAAGAATAAAGCTTTGCTTGGTAAGTGGTGACAGAGATTTGCAATTGAACAAAAAAATTGATGTTAAGAGTAAATAGTCGTGTTCATTGTATGGTTAAATTCTTAAATGCTTGACTGGGGAATTCTCATTTCTCAGTCTCCACGGAAATGGAAGGATCTGCATCTTTTCTCTTGATTCATTCATTTCCTTAAGTGTTTTGTCGCCTTGATTGTAACTTCTTTTTTTCCCTCATGGTTGTAAAGCCTCCATTGCATCCATCATCCATGGCTTCTTCCACCATGTGGTCCCAATTTCGTGGAAGATTAATTTCTTCGGGAATCTTAATGATGCAAGCGAATGAGTTGGTTGTTTTATTGTATATTCTCGGTGTCGTCTCCTTGAGTCATGGATCCATTGCCAAAATAGTATGGTCTGCTAATACATATGGATTCCTTTCTGGAATCTTTTTTTTATTTTCCAAGTATACATTTTTTTGGCTCCCCTGAAGATGATTTTGGATACTATTTTGCTTCTTAAAGTCAATTTGCAAAGTCCTGGTTTCACAAGAAGCGCTATACCTATGCTATCAGTCTGAAGAGGCCTAATTGCTTTATGAGTAGGGCGAGAGAAATCAATGGAGCACTTAATCCAGCACTTCCAGATACATGTGGACTTATGGCACAAATGTTTCTCTTGGTGGAGATGGATTGGGAGACCTTGGCTTCTTGCGTCCAGAATTTTTCTTATAAACATCCAAGGTAAATCCAAATTGAGGCCGCGTTGAGACGGGACAACCATATACTAAAACAAAAGGCAAGCCAAAAATAAAAAAGCGAATTCCCACATTCCTAACAAAAGCTGAACACCAACACACCCAACTACCTGCATCCAACTTGTGCCATGTTCACAACAGGGGTTTCCCAACAACTGTTTCAGCACCCAATGAGGTTTCTGACTCTGAAACCCACTATGAAACCAATTAACTAACACACTTTACAATTGGCTGTAGGGGTTTTGGATCCAATAAGAAGGACCAACTGCTTTTGAGATCTCAGTTTTTGTATCATGCTCTAGGTCCTTTGGTAGGAAAGGAACTCAAGGTTTGTGAGGATATGTGCGAAGAAAATGAATGGTTATGGGACAAGATTTGTTAAGCCTTCATTTTGGGCTTCGGTCACTTCTCCCTCATGGGCATTCCTCTGCATTTGCTATCTATAGATTGGCATGTTGTATGTGACTTGTCATCACTCATTTTCTCTGTTCTTAGGACAGGCTTGTTCTCATTTATCCTTGTGTGCCTGTTTTCCTTTCTTTATAATCAAATCAAACTAAGACTGAAAGTCACAAAACTATACAAAAAGGACGAAAGTCACATTGCTATAGATGATATGAATTTTGACTATTGGCTAACATTATCTAAAAAGGGGCCAAAAAAAGATGCACCTGATAGAAACAGTGATATCTGCATCAGAAGAATCCGAATCACTGTCAGAGCTAGAAATCATGGGAACTATAGATCCAATAGCTTTCTCCAACTGTAGAGTCAACTGCTGGAGAACACTTGGAGAGCAGCAACAACATTGCCAACCAGACAACTGGACTTTTAACAAGCATTCTTCGCCTAAATTCCTCTTCAAACAGGAGTTACAAAATAACATTTTACATGACCTGCAACTCACAAAGTCCTTGTTCCCTCCACACCATCCACAATAACACTCCGAACAATCAGGATCCTGCCGATGTAGATTATTTATACGTTCAAGGTCAAATGTGAAGCACTAGAACAAAAATTTCCAAAACAAAATGAGATGATTTTGCTAGTAGTACAGCAATTTACATCTTTATGAACTAGAACAAAAATTTACATCGTTGTGAAGCCTAGAACAAAAATTTACGTTGTTATGCACAGTTGCAAATCAGAAAAACTAACACAAGCTGTAGGATTATAGCAAATCCAAATAGCTAGTTAGTGATCTTAATAGTAGCACTAGCACATATAGAAATGCAAGAAAAAACTATTTCCTTCAGAATCAAAACAATCACCACTGAAAGAACAGTCACTCGTTTATGAAAGTTAACTCCATTTCGTACAACCAAAGAACTGGAATGGGAATAACTGTAGTTGCTTAGAGTTGATGATGAGATTACCCCAGTAACAATGATCAATAATCACCCATTTAGTGCTCTATCAATGACTAGACATATAACTGCTACAATCAGTTCATTGAGTACTACGGTGACAATAATCATACCTGTAGATGCATCTTTTCTTCAATAAAACATTTGCAATCCCTGCAGACAATTACTTTTAGAAGTGGATGTGGATGTGGTAGTACTTCAGCTGCTAGTTTATCACAAACAGTGCAGCGGAAGATCCCATTCAAACTCTTTAAGGGAGTATGAGCTGTATCGTCAATGTCAATAACAACGGGGCGAGTCTTCTTATTATCAACCTCTAGTTCCTCACTGTCATGTGAACGCTTGGTCCCTCTGGTTTCACTTTCGTCAGGCAAACAGGAATCAGAACACACTGAAGAGCTACCGTTAGTCTTTGATTTTCCCTTCTCATGATCATCAGAAACTTCAATATTTTCATGCACGCCAGTCCTCAAATTCTGACCCATCATTTCAATCTTATTACTCTCACTATCAACATCCAGATCCGCATCTGAACTAATTTCCATCTGCTTATCTGCTGGCAAAAATTCTCTCTCTATGGCCTCCTGATTTAATAACAAAGTTACAGACAAACCAATACTGAGAAACATATCTATGTCTATTCAAGAGTGACCTGACCATGTTGCAGTTACAGGTTACTTGTTTTTTCTATCTTCAAGCCAAATAAAAGAAAGAATGCAATGCTAAATGTTAAAGCATCCAACTCCAAACCAATTGGCAAAGAGTGGAGAGGCCACCGAGGCTCATATACTAGTTTTGGAGGAGATAATTAACCGATGTGGGACAAATCCCAACACTCCCCCGCACGTGCGACCCCCGATTCGCACGTGGAGAGGTCAACAAAGGATCCGGAACACACGGATCACAATGAAACAAAGTGCAACTATGGCACAAACAGAGGGGAAAAGCCTCCGAAAGCCTAGCTTTGATATCATGTTAAAGCATCCAACTCCAAACCAATTGGCAAAGAGTGGAGAGGCCGCCCAGGCTCATATACTAGTTTTGGAGGAGATAATTAACCGATGTGGGACAAATCCCAACACTAAACATAGTCCGGTCTCCGGTGTGACACAATTGAAGGAGTAACTGACAAGGTCATCGAAGCAATTTAGGCATAGTGACATCACCTCCAACTTCACCATCCCTTGTAAAAATTGAAAACGAAACATTCTTTTTGGTTCCTCTTGGTTATAAGTCTTCAATTCTGTCACTTCAAGATTGAGAACCATCATTTTAATACAAGTTCTTTAGTTGCGGATCAAATTATGTTCAGCTAGTCAAGGATGGAGGGTTTGGGGATTCAGCATTCGATATGCTTAACCAAACCTTATTCAGTTAGTGGCTGCGGGTACATGCAAAACAAGACCAATATGGATAAGGGTTATAAGTTCCAAGTTCGGTGGTGATTAGAGGCCATGGACGTCCATGGAGGTGTGAAAATCACATGGAGAGATGAGTGGTGGAAAAAAATTAGAAGATTGGCTTATCTCTAACAAGCATATGAATGCATGATATCTATCTCCGAAGAACCCAATGTTGGCACGACATGATGGAGGGATATTCCTTTTTACTATTGCCAACAAAGATGCTTTGGTTACAGATTATCTGAGACCCACCACACAAGGAACATGTAGGAATCCTACTTCATTAGACCTCTACAAGAGTACAACTTGGAGATATTAATATGTTTTGAGGTTCCCCATGGGATTGAGGCAGTTAAAATGGGATGAACATGATAGGTTGTGATCATGGCAATAATGTTTACTAAACAAAGTCCGATTGTCGTTTAATGAAATAAGGGGCCAGAATTAATTTCTGTCAAAGAATTTTTGGGACATCCAAATTGCCATTAATGCGGAGCTTCCAAAAGGCCAGTTGGCTTCAATTCCTTCACCCTAGACTATTCGCAAAAAGAGGCTTTAGACTCCAATCAGTGCTGGTTTTGCCAGTTTTTTAGGAGAGCTAAAGTTTCGGTTGACATATTGTAGCCTTTTGTCTATGTGTGATCTTGAGCCTCTTGTAACTGCCCCTCAGAAAAAGAGGATTGAAAACACAATAGAAGGGTGAACTAAGAAAACTAGAACTACTAAAATGATTGACACAATACTGAAGAAACATGAGAGAGAACAAGCAATTTTCCAAAAACTGCTTTGTCCTTATGTGCATCTCCGGGATGGGTAAATCCCAATGGAAAACAGAGAAGTTTCTTCAAAAAATCAGCAATCAGATTAAAAAATAACAAGAGTCATCAAGAAGCAGAATATATCCGGAAATCGGAGCAACCTATATTGCCAATTTTGGGCCAAGCTATACGGATGTTGTAGAGAATCAAGAGCAGAAAGCACAGACGCCACACCTGTTTGCATCTGTTTCTCTGTCTCCTTCGATTCAAATTACGCTGAAGCTTCAGGTCAAAATTTGCATCATCTTCCTCTTTGACCTATCAGTGAACATAGTTACCAATCATGAAAAATACTATACTGCAGTCAGCACATAGATTTAGCAGCAGAATTATCATTAAACTGTAAATAGCCACAGAAACCTGATTACAATCAAACCGCTCTCCACAGAAACCTGATTACAATCAAACAAAGAATGTCCCACACGTAATTTACCTCGGTTCCCATTAAAAGAAAAGACTCAATGCGTGAGGTATTCATCACATGGTTTGCGCTCCATTGGCTAGGACGGTAGGACTAAAGAGTAAGACAAAGAAAAATGAGACAGAAGGAAAAGCAAGTAAATGAAGAAAGCTCCCATTACTATTCGAGAGTAAATAAGGGAATAGATAATAGGGAAAGGGCAATCAGACGGAGATAAAAGGAGGAAGACCTTTGCAATTGATAAATGCCTTCAAATAACACCTTTGCGTTAACATTTAAAACCCAGTGCCTGCTGGCACACTAACTATAGAGGAAACAGAAGCACATAAAAGATAGAAATAATCTAGCTAATGGAGTCTCTCCCCCTGACACAAACTCTAAAAAGCCAAAGCACTTTCCGCCCGAAAAATCGTTTGGTCCACCTAAGGGAAAGATCTTCTATCACCTTCTTTTCTTCGTCAGAATTGAAAAGAAAACATAACTTGCACATACAGGAAATAATCAGTGCGACGTAAGCAATTTAAAGGAGTAATGCATGACATCAACTACTAAGAAATACAGGGAAAGTGAACAAATGTTTTGACAAAGAACGACATAACACTAAGAAATACAGGGAAAATGAAACAAATGTTTTGACCTATGCAAAGAACGACATAACTGAATCATACAACTAACAAACCTTCTTAAAGTTTTTCTTTTGTGCCTCCGAAAGACCTGCTTCTCTTTCATTAGCTAGGGCATCTGCAACCATTGGATCACAGTTGCTGCCATCAATGTCATCGATTTCCTCCACCTGATCAGGAAAGAAAAATAAGACTTCCAAGAAATAACAATTAGATCACAACCCTTAAAAAGGGCAAGTGTCCTACAGAATTTACGAAAAAAATTCAGAATAATAAACAATTCGCAATTATAAAAAGGAGTACACTAAGTTTAAAGCCAATAATTAAGGACAGTGAAAACATACAGCATAGTCTTAAGAAAAATGATTGCCAATCCAGAAGAAATCTACTTAAACCTAATTGTCAAAAGAACATTCCCCAGACTTCGAGGCTGTTTCCTTTCCCCAGATTTTGTTAGTAATTACTGTAAGTCCTTTGGAGTTTCTCATTCCACAAGAGCTTTCACTCGTTGCTACCTCCCGTTTTTACTATAATTAACCATTTTTATACCATTTGGTAAATTGATAGGATTGCAGTTAAGAAGTGAACCAAAAGTACATCTACATAGGCACTCAACTACTACCACACACGCACAGAGAGGTAATTTAAACAACCATGGTAAACAAGCCAGGAGACATTAGCAATCGCAACGCCAGATAAACTAGAACCATCAAGAGTGTACACGTAGAAGCACATGCAAACTTTGACCAACTTAAAGACTAATGGTAATGCCTTCCATAAACAGAATTCTACTGACCTAGTTAGATAAATATAGGAAGCGTATGATTAGATTGACAAAAAAGAACAAAAAAAAGTGGTAACAAAGGAAAGCAGATGCAGTCCGCAAGAAGAGCAAGGGGAAAAAAATCCAAACTAAGAAAGCATTTTAAGTTTGGAAATTGCATGTTTCATGCCAACTGCACTTGGGACCAATTGGATTGTGTAATAATACAGTTTCCTCTGACAGTCTTATTTAACCATTTCAAATGTAATATAATAGTCTGGTTGTTTCTTAGATGTTTGTGGCCTTTTATGATTGACTGGAATTGTCATGATTAGAATGATTTCCCTACATAAGCTGTAAGGGCCATCATATGGAACAAGATCAGCATTTGAGTTTTTTTAAATGTGTTTTATTTGACCTTTAGAGGTGATAACTGAAAAGTGTATGCGTTTTAGAATTCCTAGTCCTAGTAGTAGTTAGCATAGAAGGTTTCTGAAGTCTATATAAAGCAATGTCCTGCTTCTAATTCAATAGAGACTATTCCTTTACGAAATCCTTTCATGTAAGTGTGCTTCTTCTGAGATGGTGTGTTTCAAAGCGGCTGCCACAAAAACATTCCCCAATTCCCAATTATTTTCTCACTCTATATCACTTTTCACCCGATAAGCCTCTACTGTCATTTCGTCCTATTATTGATTCCTCTTTCCCGATCAGATTGATATGAATTGATCAAAATACAACCTTTTGTCAACCAAAACAATCCCCTCCAAAGAGAGAGAGAATGTAAACTTCCAACATAACGATAAAAGTGTCATTCGCGCCAATTAAAAAGGGAAAAAAAGAAAAAGAAACACTTTGAAAGGGAGGTGAAGAAACTGATAAGAAAAGTACTTGTAGAACAAGTGAACAATTGGTCTGTCATCGTGATCTTAAAGTGTACGCCCCTGAAAATCACTAATTCACCACATATAAAATGGAGTCATCTAACAGTTAGAATTCTGAGAGGCGGATAGACTAAGAAACAAATTGGTTTATCCTTAGCATACTGGAATAGGTTTCTTAAACTTAAGAACTGACAAAAAAATATCATTTACGATCATCAGAACTAACAAAACTTGGTAGACAAAATTTGGCAAAACTAACATCAACCTCTAGGGTAAAAACAAATGGGCCAAACAAGTCTGTAACAAGAAGAGGAAAACAAGATCGTTAAAAACTCATATTAAACAGTCCAAGCAGTTAGGTTATAATCATTAAAAGAACAATAATCCATATATCTCACCTCGTCAACTCCAGGAAATTTGAGCCCTAATTCTGCAGCTTGTTGTGGAGTACTAGCAAAGTAAACAGAAGCCCAATTCTTGCTGCCAAATGATGTAAGCTCCTCAGATGAACGAGCAGAAATTATTTGGTTGAAAGAGCTCCAATCCACATCAGATTTTTCAGTTGTAGCTTCCTTGCTATCATC
Source organism: Rhododendron vialii (assembly GCF_030253575.1). Classification (NCBI taxonomy): domain Eukaryota; kingdom Viridiplantae; phylum Streptophyta; class Magnoliopsida; order Ericales; family Ericaceae; genus Rhododendron; species Rhododendron vialii. The sequence goes on along the minus strand of NC_080565.1, from coordinate 31,639,809 downwards.
GATACAAAGTTTCTTCCCCAAGTAACCACTGGCACCCTCCTCCAGTATTTTGCCATGTTTCCTGTCCCATGTATAGATCCATCGTATGAATCAACCAACACATTCAGGAATCCCCAATCCTAAAAAGGAAGTATAATATACCTTCTTATAGGCCTGTTGCTCTGAAGAAACTTTTCAGCATCCGATACAAATTCAGTCACATCATTGGTGACCTGAGATCCAACCCAGTGAGTCCTTTTTCTCCAAGCTTCAGTGGAGCAACCATTAGGAGCCTGGCTTTCAATCCACTTAAACAGACTCGGGAGTTCAACACCAGCACCATCGAGTTGCTCCTGGTTTAAAAAACAATGCAAGTAAAGGGGAAGAGGAAAGAAGGGAGAGCCATCAGGGAAAACAAGTAAACTGGTTCCCTTGCAACAAGTACATCACACATGGAGAAGACCTTGGTGACAACGCAAAGAGGATGGGGGGCAGGAGAGGTCCTATAATATCCTAATCCACAAAATTTAGCATATTGCTCCAAAATAAGAAAAGACAAGATTGGATGATTTTCAAATGAGAATCAACAAAGTGCTAACAACATACGACTGAGTTATCTAGTTAAGTCAACTAAGGTAGGACAAGTGGAAAGAAACCCTTCTAGAGGATCTGATGTGATACTTACCAAGGATTACTTAGCAAGGAACTACAGTAGAGGACTTTATTAGGGCTTTTAGATCCAGTTTATAGGGCTGAAAGGCCAAGACGATGGTGCAGTTATAAGAATCAGAAATGATGTGCAAAAGCTGTAATGGTTTGGGACCATATTCAGCAGAAAGCCAGGAATCCAAGCTCTTTTCTTGCCTGAAGACAGTAACAGAGATTTGAAAATAATGAATGTTACTGTCTACAAGCAAGAAAAAAGGAAACATACATTATGTCTCCATTTAATCATGTAATAACTAATTTTTGGAACATTAAAGCCTCTTTTCCAACATTTATACAGCCAAAAATTCTTCATTTTATAACATTCAAAGTTTCAAACCGTGTCATCTATAAACAGCAACCAATGAGTTATAATAAAAATCAAGAAATAAGCAGAGTAGCAGACCAACAAGTGAGCACTCTCTTTCTCAAGCCCATCAAGTACAGCTTCCCAGTCTTCCCTAAAAGTTTCCATTTCATCAGAAACAGCTTTCTCGAGCTATCCACAAAAGAATAAGGATCGGTAACGAGCAAAAGGAAAGCAATCAACAAAAAGATTTAAAAGGGACAATAAAAGTAAACTAACGTCTTCTCCATGCAGAGATTGCGCCAATTCTTGCCGAACTTCATCCTCCACTTTTTCTAGTGACTCATCTTCGAGTGATTCTTGGGCCTCAGCAGCCTAACGTTGAGAATGACAGTGCCAGGTGATAGGGGGAAAAAAATGGCAAAACTGACCGATAAGAAGTGAGAAGACCAAGCAAAGACAACATACCTTGCTCTCAACTTCTAAAAGTTCAGAAATTAGCTCTTCTATTTCTTCCTCAGTCAAATTAACCTACACCATGCAGAAAATGGATGATAGCTTCACATATTTCAACAAAAGCAATTAAGACATGGCATAAAAAGGAAAATGCCAAAACCACAAATCTCATCCTTTTTGTTGACCAAGTTAGAAAATACATGATAAATAAACAAAAGATCTATATCGACATGCCTCAAAATGCAATCCATCATCTTCTGCAGATATTGAAGGTCCATCATCATCTGAATCATCAATAAAAGAATCGCTACTTGCACTCTCAATGTCATCCACTTCCCCATCCTTTTCCTCCATCTCGTATTTAAGCAATAATAGTACCAAATAGCCCTCCAAATGTTAGGACTCCAGAAATAATATCTGCAATCAGCCAAAGCATAAAACATATTAACCGCCCAGCATTTTAAGCAACAACTCAATAACAAAAATATCAGTCGCCCAATGTCCTTGGCAGATGCACAACAAATAGTTTAACAAAAACATGGGCTGTAAAAGTATATTGTTGACAACAAAATAGAAGTGATGATTTCAGTACGACATGTAACAGTTAAAAACCAAAGCAAATTCATCTGCCAGAACAGATAAAAATAATCGCTCAAAACAAAAGCATATAAATACTCCATAAACTATGCAGTGACTGTGAAAGGTACCAGTACGTGCAGCAGAGCTACACAGAGCAAATTAATATGAAATTCCAATTTTTCGACTACAGAAAACGGAGAACGTTAGTAAACTAAACAACACCTAAAAGTGAACGCATTTAGCTAAAATGTCCAAAACACAGAGAAATCGGATGTTCAAACTTCAACCAAACATATTTTTTGTCCTTTTTTAACTTCAAATAAAACTGCAAATGGTATCATGAAGTAAATGTTACCATTTAATGATAACTGGATATTGGATAATGAAAGTTGAGACAACTCTATTTTTATCCATTTCAGTGTTTCTTTCCCTGCAACAATGAAATTGTCTCCTCAAAGACTCCCGATATAAAAAAAATAGGGGAATTCCCTTACCAAAGGTAACAACGATGCCCAAAATGAAAGTTTGGCCATGAACTCCCTAAATCTTCAAATTTCTATTCAAAGACTCTAATACTCCCTCTCCAAACCAAATAAGTCAAAAAAACCTCATACACTACCCATTTAAAATGTCTGACTTTTGTCTGTTTAACCAAAGCCTAAAATCAATACATCTCATATGAAGACAGGAAGAAGTTACCACCCGCTCCACCTGCACCAAATAAATCACCCACCACCATAAGAACAAGCTGCAGAACAACGCAGGAATCTATACCTTGCTTGCCCCTTCACACATAAAACCCTGCTGATGGAGTAAAGAGGTTTCAGTATCGAGTTTCTTGTTATCCATCGTCCCTATGAACTTCTTAACCTAAGTGGCACCCATCCACTCTAAATCAACTTGTGAGGGAACAAAATTGGTGTATTTTCTTCGCGAAAGGTTTCTTTTTTATTGTGATCGCTTTGTTCAGAACTCTAGTAGTTAGGCTCAAACTTGGACCTAATGTTTCTTAGAGCAACCTAAAGCCAACTATAAGTGCTCAATGAGCATCTGCTTTGTGTAGTCCCATCAATCACACCCCCGACAACAATGCGGCAAGAGCATTTAGAAACAAGACGACAGGGAAATTTTCTAACCTTTGTGAGTTACCTTAATGAATTTGTTTCACTTTTATAAGGACAACACTCAACGATTGAACACAATAGCTAAAAATCCAGTTTTGCAATGTGTGATAAGTTCAACAAAACCCAACATGTACCATACTATTACAGAAACATAGACTCCAGTCATATATGAAAGGTACACTAAATTCTGCAGAACTCCACAGATTATTTCAACACTTGTAAGAAACTCTAACAGGGCAACAACCGCCACAATACCTCTTTGCAGATTACGAGAATCATCTATAAATAAAACGCAAACCAGAATAGTAAACCAAATTTCTTGAAAACTGCTAAAACCTTGAAATTCCATAAAGAAGAAAATACCATGTTCGATTACGCATTTAGCCACAAACCCATTTAAGAATACACCAATCAGTAAATACCCAGTTGCACAAACCCATTTAAGAATACACCACCAAGTAAAATACCCAGTTCCAATAACACAAAAACAACTCCCTGGTCGACTGAGGAGCCGAAAGCTTTAGCGGGGTGAGGGCTTACCATTCACCAGTGAGTCGATGGAAGCACGCTGGAATGGTGATCCATCGTAATCTATCTACGACTCTTCGGTCTTGTTATTAGGGCAATGTCCTTTGATCTTTCGTTTGCCTCCTTTTTGAATTTGGATTTTGTTCAAGGACACGGCGGCATGTGTCAGGACAGAAGAATGGAAACAAATCAGCAAATAAAATGGCAAGTAATTAAACACAAAATTAACTGGGGAAAGAGCGTGCCCCCCAAATCTAGCCCTATTTTGATTTCGTTGTGTTGTGATCCACTGGACTTTCGTGAAACGTCGCTCTGAGTTTTCGTGGTAAAATAATTATATAATTGCACACACTCACACAAACACATTACACATACTTACTGTGTGAGTTCCACACACATTGAATGTGTAGTGTGTGAGGCTCTAATGTAAACGTGAATAAATTTGTAAATGTTTGTGATTGTAAAATTATTATTCATGGTATTGTAGCGGCCCCACAACATAAGCATCCTCCGCCTAAACATGGGATTATTGTAGTTAAGAAAATTAAATTACAAATTCGAAATATTACATCAATTGTTAAAGTTCACAAGACATCCAAGCACAACAACGCAATAATATTGTACAACAAATAAGCACATTATAAGGGGAAAATAAAGAAAAAAATGAACAAACTTTTTAAGAGAACACTCATATGCAGAGCTCTTAGCAAGATGTAAAAGTCCTGGCTAACTGAAGTAGTCTAAGTTAATTCAAGAAAGGTCCATTTTCTCATATACATTAAATATAAAATATAAGTTCATTTAACGAAAAATATTGTCATTGCTCTGAAGACAAATTTTTTAACGGAAACTCACCCGTAGTCCCTCGAATCAACGGGCGTAGCTAGTGCTACCCTGAGAGCATCTACAGATTCTACATCAATGATTGTCATCTTGACATTTTTCATTCTTAGTTTTAGTCAATAACTAGTATCATCTCGTAAAAAAAAAAGAAAAAGGGGGCAAATGTGATGCACCTATATTTTGCCATATGTCGCAGAAGAAATTGCAACTGCCTTGCTTTGTTTGGATTGGAGTTTGAAATTTTTTTTGAAAAATAGTAGGGATAATAAGTGGAGAAAGATAGAGAGAGAAATGTTGGAAGTAGGGAGAATCTAAGGGGAATTTTTTGAAATTTTTTTTTTGAATTGTGAAGAGAACTAGATTAGACTGAGAGAATTTTGGCATTGTGGGTGTGGCACCCAATTTGCCAATTTCTATGGAAATGGCAACAAATGCCAAAATGTGCGATGTGAATGCTCTAAGTCACATAATTCATGTGTACGTGCGTGAGTAGAAATAGGAGCACAAACGTGAAAGTGTCTTCTTCTTTTTTTTCTTTTCTAGGCGATAGACATCAGTGGAGGTTAGAGGGAAGTTAGGAAGGGAGTTAAGGGGAGAGGGTGGGACTTGAACACCACGCCTCATGCATGGGGTATAAACGACATGCCAATTGCACTGGCACCCCAATTGCAATGAAAAGTGTCTTGAAAAATATCTCAAATTACTAAAATTCGTGAGAGCGAGAATTAATAACTTGAGTACAAAGCGAGAATTGAAAACGCGAGCGGATTACATTTTCAAGAAAAAGTAGGAGAATTTAACTAGCATTGTTTTTGCTCATACCATGTCTCACTTCGACAATTCGGTTATGAGCAATGCTAGGGACGCATCCAAATTTACATCATTTCTTACATCCTTTCTCACAAGGGTTGGTGGGACCCACAAGAAATGATGATGTAGTAAGATTGGTTGTGTTTCTAACATTTCTGTTCAGTTATTTATTTGTAAAGTTTGATTTATAGTATTTGATCAATCTGAATTAAGCTATAAATGTCTCGAGATGTATTCAGATTTGAAGCAAATAAGCTGATAAGATAGCAAACCAAAAGAGCCTATATATTTTTCCCACATGGCTGTAATTCCAACTTTTGTGGATGGTACTAGCTAGAGAGAAGGCGTCTAGCCGTCCACCCTTCACTATTTTGAGTCAGGAATGAGATTCTCTTCAGCAACTGTCCCGCACAGTTCAATATTTTCTCACAATGCAGTGATATCTTCACGTGAAGATATGTTTATAGGACCCGCATTTGTGAGACAACTCCAGTAACTGCCTGGAACAATTACCGGAGAGAATCCACTCCCTTTGAGTTAGTTCTGCGGAATGACATCTCTAATAGTGTGTGTGTGTTTTAGTGTGGGTTAATATGGCAAAAAGTATAAAAAGTTGGGCCCTATTTTGTTTATTAAGAATGTGTTACTAATTTGAAGAATGAATGAGCGTTGTAAAATGGTGGTGTTTTAATAACCCAACAAAAAGGGTGGGAGGAGCTTGATTGTGACTGACCATTATGCTTCTATTGTCCTTCGCTCCTTGCATGCCTTGTGAGTTGTGATGTCGGAGTTGCCAGATCCTCTCTGCCAAAGCTATTTTAGTTGAGACAGAGCCTTTTTCTTCTTGTACTTTAGTTTTCTTTCCTCTATCTATTTTTTGCTTTTGTCCGTGGCTTTTTCGTCCTTGTGTTTGGTTTGTTTCTTCTTCTTCTTCCCCTTTTCCCTTAGATTTATGTGGTGGGGGTGAGATTCATTCGGTTCTCAATGGTTCGGATCTCCTCCTTTGAGTAGCTCCCTCCTATCCTAAGCAAGCTTATAAAACAGGGAACCAATTAGTGCCATCCGGCTGTAGCCAGTGTTGGGCTCGCTAAATGGGCAAATGACTGGGTCGAGCATCCGGCCCATGTGCGTCCGGCCCATACAAGCTCCAATATGATGGGTTGCCCATGGCACATGGCCCGCTGCCTGGGCGGATACGGCCCATTACAATTTCATAGAAAAAATACTAAATTCATCGCGGGTCCAGACTCTATAAGTAAAAATATCAAGAGTGTTATCCACCCTCAAGTGAAATTTCAACAACATTTACCTTCCGTTATTCACCCTAAGATAGGCACTTGTGGACAGAAGTTGAATGGTAAAAACCAACCAAACAATGCGACTCGACTAGATGTAGATGAATTTCAAGACTTATACCAACCGCAGGTCAATTTATGTAAAAATAAATAAAGTTGGACCATCAGATTTGCTAACAAATTAGATTGTGATATAGAAATTGAATCGGATGTTGGCTACCAAAAATGAACTTCTTCGTCGACAAACTTCACTACTATTTTCTTTCATATTCAACAAAGTTCAATAGTAACGTAGTTAAATTTACCATCAGATTTCAACTACTGTATGGCACAACGAGTACAGAATTCGACTTTCATCATTATTGTGAGGTGATTGAATAACTAAATTTCCCTAAGCGATCGATCAATAGAATATTGTAAATTCAGTTGCTTCTACGTTGCATCATTTGCTTATTAGTAGTGGCAAGTTCACCTGGGCACAACCAAAAGTCATACACTTTCTTCCTTTTTTCATGGGTCTAGTTGGTTTGTATTCACTCTGGCAATTAGACATTACGAATTAGATCACACGCCTTGATCACGTCTACATTTTATATGAAACTGATGAACTTTTTGGAGAAATTTTTTTTTTAATCGTGGGATATTTTTTTAAATTTTAATTATTACCAAAGACGAAACTTCTACGTGAATATTGTTATTAGTATTCGAAAGCATGGTTGTTTCTTCTTCGAAAATTTTGCCGGACATTCGATTTCAGGAGAATCTTTTGAAAACAATTTTCGAGATTTACAACATTGATTATATATTTTGTATAGAAGGGAGTAGTACTTCAAATCATATGGCCATTTACGAATCCCACTAATCCAATTTATGAATCGAGATATGATTGTTTTTTGGTCTCAAGTTAACAAAGCTACTTGGCTCTGATACCCGAGTTATTCAGAAATAAACTATGAATGTTAATGGCCCAAGTTTGAGATCATCGTGGTGGTAGTTATGAATGCTAATGGTTCAACTTTTTGAATTAATATGGTAGCAAGTGATGAATGTTAGTGGTGGAATTTATTTTGAGGAATCAATGTGGGGTATGAATTTAGTCAAATTAATGGGGCTCCAATTTTAATTACGAATTTCGTAGTCGCTCACGAATACTTATGGCTAAATTTTTAAATTGCAAATTGGACCCCTCAAAATTTGAGTGTGTACTAATATAAGTAGTATTGTCCTTTGGTGCATTCCAATAGTCATATATATCAGTGATCAACGGGTCCATATTTGATGCTGCAAATATTTTTTTAATAGTTCACGTTGTCCAGATCAACTTACGCCTACCTCCACTAATTCTTGAGAATCTAGTCCCAATTTTCACGAGCAAGTCCAACTAAAGCCATGATATAAAGTTATATAAGTTGCAAATAATCCACCGACACAAAGTAAAAAAAATAGAGAGCTAGCAATCGGAAATGATTAAAAAAAAATAGCGTCGTGAAAAATACAAGAAAAATTGAACATATTATTTGTGGAAGGTGTACATAAAAGCAAAGAAAATAAAGAAAAACTCATCACTTTAATGGCTACGGAAGAAAGCTTGTCATCGACTATAGCTAGTTGATGAGTCATAAGTCAATACTAGAAAGATACGAATTGAGTTAATTATTCTTTTAGTTTACTTGTAGTTGCTTGTCAATGGGAGAATTTTCATCACCTTTGGCGTAATGCAATTTTGGGATCAAATTATTGCAAGATACAAATTTTCTTATTCTCGTAATTTCAGGTGTTTGGACCAACTTATGTTTTACATGCGGCAAGACTAATTCTGGGAGATCAATCCCACCACCCACTAATTACGGGGTTCTAATGTTATGTATAAATTGACCCCAAAAGAGTTGATAAAACTTGAAAATTTAAGAGGAAGCAAACCCTTAAGTCGAGGCCTCAATCACTAGGCGAACCCTTGGGTTTCAAAATTTTTACTACTGTACTTACCAAATCTATTGATAGGTCATATAAATTATGTCACTATTTGGGTCTATAACCTGACTTATTAGACAATGTTACAATATTATCGCGCCAAGTTTTGTTAATCGTGGCACGTCTATGACTAACTAATTAAACTCTGATAATGAAAGATAAATATTTTTTATTTCTAGTGTAAAAATTTGTAGATTTTTATTTGTGATTGAAAATTGTTAGGTGTTTCAGGTAATGAATAAGTTGTTAAGAAATGTCAAGTTATTTCTGGTAGTGAAAAAACTTTTGATGGATATGTTAGTGAAAAAGTTGTTGAGTTGGTAAAAACTTTTTTGCAAGTGAAGAATTACTATTGGCCGCGAAGAATTACTCCTAATCGCAAAAAATTACGTACTCTCGGTCGCACAGAATTACTCTTGGTCAGAATTGCGAAACCATAAGTCATTCTTTATGGCCATGAGTAATTCTATGCGGCCATGAGTAATTCTTCGCGGCCATGAGTAATTCTTCATGTCAGATTTATTTTCTTTTTAACTACTAGGTAAGAGAACAAAATTTTTGTTCAAAACAACTTGTGCTGTTGGTTTAAATGATTTAGAATTTCATGATCTATCTGGGATTGAAGGTTTTTTGTTGAAGCCTTTTGGGTAGACAGAGTTTCAAACTCTACTCCTTGAAACTATTTTAATTTTCTATTTTTCTAGGTCAATTAAAGAAATAAGTGTAATAGGGGTGTCACTTTTGAGTGGATGGAAGTTTAGAAAATTGAATTTGAGATGGAATCCCGTATGATTAGACATTCTTAATACTCCCTCCGTCCCATAATATTTGTCTGGTTCGCAAAATGGAGACGTAAAAGAATACAAAATTTCTAACAAAAGTTGGGAGAAAATTCAACAATTTACTAGATCTTAACGAGTTCTTTAAACTTATGAAAAAAGTTTGAATTTCTTTCTTTAAAGAAATTCATTATTTTTGAGTCCTCATTTTATAGACCGGACAAAACATTATGGTACGGAGAGAGTATCTTTGATGCTATCCCTGAATGCAACTAATGGAATTACACAGATTTGATAACATTTGTTGTGTTAGACTATTTTATGAACATAATTAGATGGACCATATTTAATGCTTATTCTTAAAATAAAAATTTTCGAGAAGTAAATTTTTTTGGGAGAAGATTTTTTTTTCTAATTAATGGTTATTTGTAATGTTCCTTTCACATGAGGTGAGATCATACGCATATCTGGGACTCACCTTGTAACGCTCCGAATTTTGAAAACGTTAAATAAATAATTTTATTGAATATCTAAATAGAGTCTGGCTCATTATTACATCATAACCTCCATAAGAGTACTTTCATTACAAAAGGGAGGGGAAACTAGGGTTCTTAACTACAGCTCCGCCTGCTCTTCCATCCTAGCCAGCTCTTCAACTTCAAAGGCCTCCAAGGTGTACAGCTCACCTTGATCATCTACAAAGTCTGATACATTATACCAGCGTCGCCACCGGTATAATATGTCAGGGTCACCAAAGGTAACACCATGAGCTACGAGAGCTCAATAGAATAATCTATACTCACTAACCCTTAATTTACAAACAGTAGATCACAAAATTAACGATTTTCACATAGTACATACATATCTAACTGAAAAAGTTAACACTGAAACATCCACATTCATTATTCAACTATCATTGATGTGCATAATTTCTGAGTTTCTCCTACGTGTCATTTCGTAGATCGTGTCACTGGTTTCACCTTTCATTTACCAAATCAACATTCTTAAAATAGTTTTAACACACCCAATCTCGATTCCGCCGTTCCGGTCTCTCGAGTATCCTCACAATGGTTCCGCCACACCGGTTCCCATTGGCACACAAAATTTTGCATTGGCTCCCCTCCGCGGATAACCAAGTCATATTACCAATGAGACTACCACGTCCGGCTCTATTGGCAATCTTCACAATGGGCTATCAAATCCGGCCATATCGCGGTTTCTATATACACAATGGGCTACTAAGTCCGGCTACATTGCGGTTTTCACAATCCACACGATGGGCTACCAAGTCCGACTACATCGTGGTTTCAAACACGTCTTGTCGTTAATACACCCTAGATGTCATGTCTCTAACTTTTTCAATTTATGTGTCTCATTTTCATGCATAAACTCCGCAGTAGAATTTTTCATGTAAGTGATCATAAATCATTCATTGAAATCTTGAAACTAAACTAGTAAGATTGTTCAACTCTATGTTATTGATACCATGTCATTCTTCCTAACTCCACGTAGTCATATTCAAACACATAGTTCACAACATAAAGCATAGCGCCACATGTACATGCACCTTTGGAGTGGAGACCACTTATGTTTTATCATGTAAAAAACAAACAATCACGCATACATGTTCATAACCATACGAAGATCAAAATACGAATACTTCCATGCATTTCGATATAAAAACAACATACAATATATATAGAGTAAGTAAGTAGAGGTATTCTACTGTTCTTCTTGGTGGTAGGTACGACTACGGAAAAAGTAAGTACGTTGGACGGAGTAACTTCATATGGTAAGCTTCCAGTAGTTTCGAAAGAGAAAGTTTCTCTCGAAACTAGTTCTTGACTAAATTACTTAAACTTTTTGGATCGAAAGGATGGTCGAGTGGCGGTTTAGTTGCGGCCTAGGAGGAGTTTCTTGAAGAACACAAGAAGAACTCAAAAACAAGAAGAATAAAGAACAATTGCAAGGATTCTAGAGAAAGAAGTTGAATGGGTGAAGGTGTGAGTTGAATGGCAAAGATGAGGTGCTATTTATAGCAAAACTAACTTCTATTACCCAATGAATAAAATTTTTCCTAGCAATTATTGTCTAATGGTTAAAAGGATAATTATGAAAGGTATGGTCTTATCTTGTCATAGGAGGGGTTGCTTGCAAGAAAGATCAAAATCACGGGCTAGGTTTATGATTAAAGAGGCAAAGAAATGAGTTGTCAAGTTTAAGTGTGAAGTTGGCTAAAAGAGGTAGCTTAATGGAGTGTACAAAACACATGCACACACACACACTTCTCTCTCTCTCTCCCTCTCCCTCTCCTCTCTCTCTCTAGTACAATGCATATATATATATATATAGGACGGTTCAATGGACAACTATTTAGACACCTAAAAAAACACCTCAAATCTCAATCACATAGCTCCCGATCAAATTTTTATAATCCGAACCGTTCAATGTGTCCAGAATATGATTTTAAGAATGCCCGTGAGAAATTAGCAAAAAAAAAGACCGGAAAGTGCTTGTTTTAAGCAATTTTTAATTGAACCGTTCATTAAATTTAAGCTAAAAACTGCTCAGATCAAGCCCTTTTCGATCTTTTTTTTTGCTAATTTCTCGCGGGTATCCTTAAAATCATGTTCTGATCACATTTAACGGCTAGGATAATCAAAATTTGATCGGAAACTATGAGGTATTTTTTTAGGTGTCTAAATAGTTATCCATTGAACCGCCCCGATATATATATAAATATAAATCTAGGAAAGTAAGTCTTGGAGGGTAATTATTAGGTTTAGGGCTATAAGTCTAAGGTTGACATGCATGACAAGGCTAAGATTGCTTCTTTTGAAAGCAAAATAATGATTTCTTTTAATATGACTTGTCTTGTCAAGTATATATACACATTGGTAAGCCTAGTCTCCATTATTCATGGGGTAAAATTCTCCCTAACAATTATTGTCCAATGGTCAAAAGTGTAATAATGGTAAGTAAGGATGACAAGACTAGGCTTACTTCTTTTGAAAGTAAAGTAATGGGATGGTCCAAGATTTTTACATGACTTGTCAAATCAATGCTTCATTGGCAAACCAAATTTCTATTATCCAAGAGTTACAAATTTCCCTAGCAATTATTAACCAATGGGTAGAGAAATAAAGGTGATAGGTATGGGCTTTAAATAACTAGTCATAGGGTATAATGATTACCTCTAATGGCCTAATAGTTCAATTAGGGTTGAGAGGGATTCACAAGGCTCAAAGATGATCAAAAAGGTCCATTTAGGGTTAGAAAATTGTAACTAGGTGAATTGGTAGTTAGGTTTCTATCTAACTATACTTGCCATGTAGGATTTCTAGCCAAGATATATAATTTAAAGGGCTTAAATCTAATTATTACAGTTTATTAGAAATTAAAAAGGAATTTTAAAAGTAATACCAAGTAATTAAAATAAAATTTAAATATTTAACGAAATTTTTATTTACCGAAAAGCAGGAATGTTACACTTCTCATATGAGATGGCGTTAAAAACAACCGTTATATCCACACATAAAAAAACTTCAAAAAAATGAAGTTTGATACTCCATTTAGACTATGTTTAGAAAGCGTTGCGCCGTGCCTTTAGGCACAAATAATTACTAGTGTTACAATATTATCAGGCCAATATAATTATTGCAAAAGTTTTGTTAATCGTGGCATGTCTATGACTAACTAAACTCTGATAATGAAAGATACTGTAAATATGTTTTATTTCTAGTGTAAAAATTTGTAGATTTTTATTTGTGGTTAAAAATTGCTAGGTGTTTCCGATAATGAATAAGTTGTTGAGAAATGTCAAGTTATTTCTAGTAGTGAAAAAGTTTTTGATGAATATGTGAGTGAAAAAGTTGGTAAAAAATTTTTTGTTAGTGAAAACCAGTTGGTAAAATGAGTTAAGTTGTTAGTGTTATTTGTTAGTGAAAACGAGATGATAAAATGCGTTAAATTTTTAATAATTTTTTTGTTAGCGGAAAGGAGGCTAAAAGTTCCTGACTGCCACACAATTACACCCACTTTTGTTTGTTTATTTGCAAAGAAAATCCGGGTTCACATCCCGCAAGACACGCTTCCAATGAGGGGGACTCGTGCGCACGAGAAAGAGAAAAAGGTTTGACAAAAGTGTTTAATTAATCTTTGATTAATTAGTGATCAATCACCATTAATCTTATCCAGGTAGCGGCCAATGACAACTAATAATTTGCCTAAAGAATACAAAAAGCTACAAATTATGTGCTGCATCTTTTTCCTCCACTAAGAAAGAAGGGGGAGATTCCTTGATGTGGCTGCACAAGGTGGATCTTATGGTTTTTGAGTTTACCTTTTAAACATAATTAGAGGAATACAAAAATGAAAAGAATGAATTTTTTACAACTGATGAGTAACGGGCAAGGTCGTTATCTTCAAGGTCCTGTTAGTCGAGGTGTGCCCAAACTGAAAACCCGGGTGCACAGCATTCATGTCATTCACCATCTCAGTCGTCCATCTGTGTTTTATTTAAATTCAGGTTGTCCAAAACACAGACGGATGGCTAAACTCTTCCCCGGAAAAGTCTTATTTAAATCCAGACTGTTCAAAACACAAATAGATAGCTGAGATTGTGCACAACAGATTATTGCACAGCAGACCCCCTGCGTTCCCAAACTGATCTGAATGTTCGATTATAAAAAATAAATAAATAAATTGATGAGTTACTACTTCTTAATGTGGATTTTTTCACTGACAGAGTAAGATTACAAAGGAGGGTGAAGGCACCTAAGCTACATTAGAGCATCCACAATGTAATAATCAAAACTAAAAGGTTGCTAAAGATAGCAATGTTTGCTCAAAAACGTGCTCACATTGTAATAATCAAACTTAGCAACCTCTTAGCAACTCATCAAATTTTGACCTTTGAATAACCAAACTTAACAACTTTTACCAATAACCAAAACTCAATAACCAAACCCAATAACCAAATTCAAAACTAAAAAATTAAAAAACACCTCGCATTAGAATCGTCTCATCGAGACAAATAATTTGGTGTGGTCGGATGCGTGATTGGAACTCGTTTGCAATTGGACATAGATGCATTGCGTATTGTAGGGGGGTTTTTTATAGGGATACAAAAATAACCAATGTGGAGATCAAATTTGTTAGGTTTGATTATGAACTAAATGGATAATCAAATGCTGACGTGGCACATTTTGGTTATCGATTTTGATTATTCCCGTTGCGGATGCTCTTAGAGTGTGCAGCTCTTTATAGCAACAACAAACTCTCTCTTTTTCATATGTAATTTGGTATCGAGCTCAATGAATCAATTAATTCAAGTATTAATTCCTTCATCCATTTACCGAGGGCTGAATTAAAGTTAGAACAGAGTTCCACATAATTGGACTAACACGTAAATTGATAGCACACTGAGGTGAGTTAAACTTCAGACCGAAGTGTTTCTAAAACCCCTCGTTGCCAAGTGCTATCCCTTAGACCTTTGAAGGTTGAGGCCGGATCCTACTTTCTCTTCAACTTCTCAAACGCTCTTTCAGATCTCTCCACTCCTGCCCCCGATTGCGCCAATGCTCGTGGATTAACAAACGACCTTTTTTTTTTTTTTTTTAATCCGGAACAATCGTTCAATTTATTTGTCATTTGGAACCCCTTTTGATTTTTGTCAATCACTAGGAGGGGATAGGGGAAGGGGTGCTGCAATTCGCAGCGATAAGACTTGAACCCCAGACATTTTACCTGGTAAAGGGAGTGCCACAACCACAAAGCCTTAATTCCCTTTTGATTGAATGAGTGTATCTGAAGAACTTAAGGAAGTTGCGGCCATCACTTTATCGGGCTTTGAAACTGCTCATTTTATCCTTACAACCAACCTTTTTATAGTGCAAGTGGTTATAGTTGCTTTCCAATAGGAAGATTTTGTGAAGATTCGTATTATAACTTAGCAAGTGGGAGGTTTTATAATCATGTCAATAATGATTGACGCCAAAACTACAGCTAGCCATGTTTAGAGTGGCCATTCCAATTATTCAGCATTAGTGCCAAATAGTTAGGATAAAATCCTTTTCTATAAATTTGTGCATAACCACCAAAAAAAGCACAAGTAATTATCTTCCCTTTTGAATGTTGTTTATCTCATTTAACGCGGTAGACTCGACCGTTCAAACAAAACATACGAAGAAATCGTTCACTCATCTTAAGATTATACGTAATCTCAATAGCAAATAAAAATATGCTAATTAGACCAAAATGAGACACATACCTATATCTCTTACCAACCCACAATAGTACTGATCTACTTAGCTCTATGTGAGATTACCTACTAGGTGGAGATGATACCACCGTTATATTTCGTATTTATTTCCATGATAAGTGGGCAAACAACATGGAATCTCCATATATGTGTAAAGGAGTGACGTTGCTCAACTGGGACAGCTGTCAAGAACGTGCAAATACAGCTGTCAGTACCTAATTTTTTCCGTTTGTACTCTGTGAAGTGTAGTAGTTATCACTTAGCGTCTAAGCTAAGGCCTTGCTCAACTAACTAATTAAGTTAACAAAGTTAGCTCAGATGCTAAGTGAAAAAGCACTACACTTCACAGAGTACAAACGGAACACTAACTACTGACAGCTGTATTTGCACGTTTTGACCTTGCTCAACCAACTAATTGAGTTAATAGAGTTAGGTCAGATGCTAAGTGAATAAGCACTACACTTCACAGAGTACAAATGGAAAACTAACTACTGACAGCTGCATTTGCACGTTCTGACAGCTGTTTACACTATGACACCATGATAATAATGCCTCGTATTGGATGGAGCAAAAAGTGGAAATATAATGGGAAAGGAGAAACTATAGCGGGGTCAACGAATGCTTCAGTCCCACCCATTTTTATGTTTTTCTACAAATATTAGGTCTAATTTTGACTAATTTTTTCATAACTAGTATGTTAGTCTCTTACCCTCCGAAAAAATATGGCTTTGATTTACTCAAAGCGTATCTAATTTTACATCTCCATACACATTTTCCCTAATTTCTTTCATAAACAAGAATTAAGTACACAAGTATTTTAGTCACTCCAAGAGAAAATAAAAAAAAGAAGCTATGCAATTATAGAGTACATCTTATTGAGTTTAAATTTATATTCTTGTTCTGTCCCTTCCCACCAGAACAGAGAACAATCCACCTTCTTGTTATTACCCCATTATTGGTTTTGCCACCACAAAAACTGAAAGAGTCAAAATAATAAATTCTAATGTTCATCTAAGGTTACGCAACAACACCATCAACTCTATCACGATATACAACTAACGATACTGACTTTCACCGAGAAAAAGAGAAACAACAGTATTGACCTTGATCATAGATCTCGATCGATGTAATTTGGAATCTAAATCAGAAAAGTTCAAATCACAACTATTCAAGTGTTACAAAGAGGGTGTCTCCTGTAGTTTGTGAAAACTCAAGAGCGATCCCAAACAAGAAAAAACCTAAAAGAGTTCGAAAAGGATTTGGTATGTCTTCAGGGAAGACAAGACATCAGAAGGGACACTTTGGAATCTTCAAATTCTTGTCGTAACGATTCCAGAAAT
Organism: Rhododendron vialii; assembly: GCF_030253575.1. Classification (NCBI taxonomy): domain Eukaryota; kingdom Viridiplantae; phylum Streptophyta; class Magnoliopsida; order Ericales; family Ericaceae; genus Rhododendron; species Rhododendron vialii. The sequence goes on along the minus strand of NC_080565.1, from coordinate 31,622,831 downwards.
TTATTCTTTCTTTCCTTCATTTTTTTTTTTTTTTGCAGCAACCAAACAAGGAAGACGCCGAAAAAGAAAAAAACTAGTAGTAAAACTGAAAGCCAAGCATCAGACTTGCCTTGAGATTTGCATTTCTTCAACTCATCCCTTCGGCTTTGGTTTCTTCATGATTTCATTGGGATTCCTTCAATAATCTCCATTAGGAACATCAACTTATTCCTCATCGGATTGATGAGGGTACGTATACAAGAATATCCTCAAAACAGAGATAGTAGATGAAGAAGAAGAAGAAGAAAGAAGCGTTGGAATTTGGTAGTTATTGGGTATATTTATAATGGGGTTCTGAATTTCTTAGTATAGCTGGCGGAAGGAACAACGATTGGGGGCTAAAAATAATGGTAAATGAGGGCCTACTTTTCTTTATTTTCGGGTCGTTATGAGTAGCTATTGTATGGCTTGATTTGTATTTGGGTGATTATTTATAGATGTCGTACAGCTTGCTTGAATGAATTGAATGAGTATGCTTTTTTCATGAAAAAAAAAGAGGGCCTACTTTCTTGAGTTTTTTCAAAAGTAGTTTGGTGTATTTCTGATTGTTTTACGAATACCTCGACTAATTTTAAAGCTCTGAACATAACGACCATGCAAACTTAGAGCAGCTCCAAGGATTTTTTTGCTGACGTTGAGTGTAACGACCCAGATTTTTGCCCTAATTTTTTTTTAATAAAGAAATTATTTTTAATCAAGTAGTCTATAGTAATCGACTAATTATTTAAAAAGTATTATTAATAATAAAACTAATTCTTTTTCTTAAAAAGATATATGCAAATATAATTATCTTATCCTATTTTTATTTTTTTTCAATTTGCATGCATGCACACTTCTTCCATCTCTCCCTCTCCTACTAAGTCTCTACTTCCTTCCTAACCCTAAAACCAAGCTAAATTCGTCCATTCCAAATCCCATGAACCCAACTCCATTAAATTCACTCTTATCCAACTTCTTCCAAATTCACCTATATAACCCCTCCCCATTGACCCACGAAATTTACACCACAATGTTCCCCACGCTCCACCAGTCCAAAAGAGAGAGAAAAATCAGAGAAAACCAAGCCCCAATCCATGGAGTTTTAGAGAGAGAAAAAAAGAGAGAGAAAAGTGGGTTTCGTACCAAGACCCAACCGAAACTCAATCCGACACTTCCAATCTCTTCCTACTACTTCTAGCATCACCAAACGTCGTCCAATTCGGTCCCAAGTTCCCCTGATCAAAGAACCCGAATTCATCTTCTTCAAAATTCAAGATTCGTTTTAAAACCAATTCGATCAAATTCGAGGTATTATAATCCATTCCAACCTCTTCTCCAAGTATATTAAGTGTTTATATGCTTAACCCTATGTCCCGAACGAAAAAAATATAGTTTATCGCGCGTTTTCTGCCGTATTCACCAATTTGATATTATTTTTGAGCCTGACACTTTATTTGTAATTATTTACGAATAAGATGACCCTTCTGATATTTATTTTACAATCCATTTGATATTAATATTATAACAAACTACTGACTTGATATTATTTTATTACAATATAATATCATCTTAGTATAAAACGTATTAATTATATCATTTAATTTATCTAGTAGATTGAGTTGGTTTAAAATGTTTCGAAACAACTTTGCAACCTTCCAAACCTCATTTTTGACACCTGAAATATTTTTCTTAGACTTTTCACACCTGAAAGATCATAACTTGTTAATATCATATTTTTTTATTTAATTATCTATTTATTGAATTATTTATTATTTATCTATCAAGTTTATTAACGAAAAATCTTTGCGACCTTCCAAACAATGTTTTAACACCCAAACTAATTTTTCCCAGACTCCTTGCATCTCAAAGATGATATATTTTTAAATTAATATTTTTTTATTTAATTTACCATTTATTGTTATTTCTATAGCGTTTCCAATCAAAAATTCCTTACGGCCTTATAAACCATATTATTAATGCCCGAGTAATTTTATTTAGACTCCCTACATTCCAAAGATGAAACTTTGTTAATCTCAACATATTTTAATTAGTAAATTATTTATTATCTACTTACTTCACTTTCGGCCACTTTATTTAACGTCTTTATTTAAAATAATCCTGCGACCCTCCGAACCCAACTTTTGATACTCAACTGGTTGCATAGGACCTCTCGGACTCTTAATCAAGTCACGTTAATTATTTTAATATTTTTACCTAATTAATGCATTAAATTAGTTTTTAATTAATCTAATTACTTAAAAATAATTAATGAGAGCCTAGAAAAATATTTTTTTAAATTCTTTTAAAAAGCTCTTACTTATTATCATCTTGGTCATACGAGATTGAGGGCAACGGCCCATTCATAAAAGGTTGTGTGACTATTTTGCTTGTATGTTGTTTTAATTATTATTCGTTTTTAATTGTATATTGCACCGATACTTGATTTGAATGCTAGATTGGACCCTAGAGGCATGGAGTGGTATTGCGAAATAGAATTCATCTAGACGATACTAGGTAAGGGATGAATGGGAAAGTTTTATTTTTAGATTGCCTGCAGGCGTGATGTTGAGAAGTGATGAGTTGGATGTGGTAATTTAAAATTGGCAAAGTAAGCCCAGTGATGAGTGATGATTTGAGACTGGTAAAGTAAGCCCAATGATGAAGTGATGATTTGAGACTGGCAAAGTAAACCCAGTGATGAAGTGATGAATTTGATTTGGAACTTGCAAAGTAAGTCCAGTGATAATTTAAAACCTGGCGGTGGTCCAGCGATGTTTGTGATGGTAAAACCTGGCGGTGGTCCAGTGATATTTTCTGATGATAAAACCTGGCGGTGTTCCAGCGATGTTTGTGATGATAAAACCTGGCAATGGTCCAGTGATATTTTCTGATGATAAAACCCGGCGGGTGTCCAGTGATGAATTGAAACTGGCAAAGTAAGCCTAGTGATGAATGTGATGAATGATGATTGGCAAAGTAAGCCCAATGATGAATGATGAATTGAAACTGGCAAAGTAAGTCCAGTGATGAATATGATGATTGTGAAGTGGTGTATAAGATAAGCGAACCCTAGTTGTGATTCAGGCATGATAAACTTTCCCCCTTGTTGTAGTGATTGGGGTGCACACACTCGGTATATCTGCGACAGCAAAGGGAAGTGATCTCATGGGACCAAACATGGCTAGCGGTTAGGGAGGAAAGATCCCGTGGAGGAGATCTTAGATCGCACGATAGGATAATGAATAGTAATAAATCAATTTATGTGAAAAATCTTTGTTTTACTTCTTCGTACCATATTTATCCTGCTGCGTGCTAACTGTATAGTAAGAGGGGTAGTTGGGTTGGATTATTCTACTAGGTGATTTATCACTCACGGATACGTCTGTATCTTGGTAAATCGATTGCTTCGGCGATCAATTTGCCAGAGGGAGCAGGATTCAATGGAGGAGCAATCGGATACAAGAGGAATACCAGGGATGGAGATCGAGTATGCTCAGGATTCGTGTCAAACTTAGAGTCAACTCTGAAGTTAATGTATTTTAAATCAGTAAATTTATCTTGTGATTATAATAGATAAACTTTTATTCTGAAATATTTTATTTATTTAGAAATATTTTTGTAAAAAGTATTTTATTTTGCTCCCGAAAAGTCGGGGCGTTAGATATTATTTTTGAGCCCGACACTTTATTTGTAATTATTTACGAAAAAGATGACCCTTGTGATATTTATTTTACAATTCGTCTGATATTAATATTATGAAAACTACTGACTTGATATTATTTTATTACAATATAATATCATCTTAGTATAAAACGTATTAATTATATCAGTTTAATTTATCTGGTAGATTGAGTTGGTTTAAAATGTTTCGAAACAACTTTGCGACCTTCCAAACCTCATTTTTGACACTCGGAATATTTTTTATCACTGGATTACCGCCAGGTTTTATCATCACAAACATCGCTGGACCACCACCAGGTTTTATCATCAGAAAATATCACTGGACCACCGTTTATCATCAGAAAATATTACTGGACCACCGCCAGGTTTTATCAAAACATCACTGGACTACCTACCAGGTTTTAAATCATCACTGGGCTCCCGCCAGTTTCAATTCATTACTCAACACTGGGCTTACTTTGTCAGTTTCAAACCATCACATCCAACTCATCACATCTCAAAATCCCGCATGCAGGCAATCTAAAAATAAAACTTTCTACTTTATCCATTATCTAGCATCGTCATTACCTAGCATCGACTAGGTGAATTCTATTCGCATACCACCCCATGTCTCTAGGGTCCAATCTAGTATTCAAATCAAGTATCGGTGCAATATACAATTAAAACGAATAATAATTAAAACAATTAGTAAGCAATGCAATCACGCAACTTTTTATGAATGGGTCGTTGCCCTTAATCTCGTATAGCCAAGATGATAATAAGTAAGAACTTTTTAAAAATAATTAAAATTTTTTTTTTCTAGGCTCTCATTAATTATCAAAGTGTGAGGTCAGAGGTTTGATTAAGCTCTTACTTGTTGTCATGCCCCCACCAAACAAATCTCTTAGGATTTACAATTCTATTGGAACATTTGTAAAAACAAAAGTTTAACCTCTTAGTTGCTGTCATCTTTCCACTCGACAAATCTATTTGTATTAGAGTACCTGCGAAAGCGTTACCTGTTCTTATCCTCCCATCGAACAATTCTCTTAAGATTAAAATAATTGTATCAGAGTATCTACGAAAGCAGAAGTTTAAGCTCTTACTTGCTGTCATTCTCCCACCCGACAAACATGTCAGGACTTATATAACGGAAGTTTAAGCTCTTACTTGCTGCCGTCCTCCGACCCGACAAATCTCTCAGGATTTACATAATCATATTAGAGTATCTCTAACAGGCGTGGAAGCAAATTTCAGCCAATTCCGTATTTTGTTTATTTGTGCTACAAATTCACCATTTTTACCTATTCTTTAATTTTAGGAACTTACATATACTTGGCTAAGTTGTAATTATGCATGATTATATTTGAACATGACTATCGACGCAATTTCAAAAGTCATTTGCTCCTATCTCTTTAAATTTAAAAACATCAAATTTGACCTTTAAAATTTGAAGAGAGGTAAAGCTAAACTGCATACTATAAAGAATTTTGGAGTGCTAGCGCATCAGCACTGCACCTGGCTCCTTTTCCCGTCAGATTCCCGAGTAAAAACAACCCAAAATCGCTTGCATCAGCCTCGCCTTTGATCCCCATTGATTCATGCCACTTGAGAATCCTCAAACTTTCTGATTCCACTTCCATTCCACGTCTGAAACTTTCTGATTCCGCGTCCCGATGTAGGAAATCGAAAAGGTAAAAAGATGATCCAAACTCAAAAAACTATGAGTTTCGATCATAATTTTTTATTTTTTCAATTCCTGACGTCGAGACGGATCATTAATTCACAAAAAATTGACGCAAAACTAACAGATGACAAGTAAAAATTCGAAAGTAAAAATTCGAATAACGACAAAAAAAAGCCACTCGACTTATTTAGGCCAAAACTATCATGTAAGTGGCGATGGATGAGAAAGGGGTGGGGTTTTTTCTTTTGGGTGGGCCTCAAGTTTGGGTTACGTTCTCTTTTTTTGTCCATATCATGAACTCTTAGGAAAAGTTTTTGGAATAAATTAAGAATTAGTAACATTGGTGGGTTTTTTCTTTCCGTTAAAAAAAAACATTGGTGGTTTTTTTTTAATCCTTTATTCACGTAAAATTACTAAATTACTCTTACCTCTTGAGTCACTTTTTCTACATGAAGGATTTCGATTTGATACTTTCACGGGAATAAAGATAAAGGAGAGTGCCAATGGATAAAACGAGAGCATCAAAATCATTTCCCATAATATTTCTCCCACAAAGTGGAGATATAACAGCGATGTGCTGATGAAGGGAGTAGAAAAAAGAGGATAGCTAAACCAAAAAAGGTGACTTTTTTAGTCATAAATTCGAGTAAAATTCATTGAGCCCGATGCTGATGCTTCAGAGTCTCATTTTGCTTCTCCTAGTGAAGACATTCTCATATAAATATTTTTCCCAATTACTGCAATAATAATGCCTAAATATTTTGCGAAACCCCATTGGCTGTGCGCCACCACTTTTCTCAAATGAGATGAGGCCGCTGCCGCCACCACCACCACCACCATTCCGATAAAGAAAGAAAGACGAGGCCACCACTTGCCGCAAAATGTAAATTTACAATATTTTTGCATCGGCAAAAGGAGAGGAACCATGTTTCAAGACAATGAAACTTCTATGAAGTAACCATAGGAAACTATACGCCTCTCTCACTCAGAAAAAAACCCAGTCGTCTCTCTTCTTTCCCCTCCTAAGGTATTCATCATGCAGCGACAGAAGGGGAGGACCTTAATTAACGAACGAACGTATCATCCGGTGCCAAAAAAAAAACCTTGGAAGTTTGTTGATCTCCTACTCAACCAACTCGGCCTACAATGAGTCTTAAGTGGGTCCAATTTGTTAAGAAACCCACCACGTGAATTACGTATATGCATGGGGAAAGGAAAATAAAGAAAAAAGGAAGAAAACTTTAGCAACCAAACTCTTAAACCATTGGAGGGACGAGTCAGAGGAACAAAATTTAACGTTGGGTCAGCCACTTGGGCTTTGTTGACGAAAAAAATTCTACTATATTTTAGGGTTTACAGAGACAGTGGGATTGGTCTAGTGGATCCCTAGCATATACATGGGTTTTTATTTTTATTTTTTAAGCATAGTGTCCCGGTCAAGTTTAGCGCAACTCGAACTAATTTCTATAGTACATTTCATAATTATTTCACTCGCTCAAGCGTGAGGGTAAAGTCGTCCTAAGAGTTATTGATATAGAGAATCGAATCGAACCAAAGATTTTAGGAGGAAGCAAACTAAGTTTCAAGACCATTGGGTTAACCCGTTTGGGTTATATAATAGTACATGGTTTAAGTGCTTATTGATTGGGATATTGCAATGCACATTTATACATTTTTGTATATTGATCAGGAGTATGATTTTAAGTGCTAATCCAACTGAGCTTTCATGGTACCCCTCATCAAGTTTGTACTACTATTTTGCTTACGGTACTCCGCGTTCCAGCGGGGAGCTAGGATTTCAATAAGATAGTGACACTGTTTTGTTTTTTTTATCAGCAAAAAAGAGATTTTCATATCATTAAGCAAAATGATACAAAAGAGAAACCCTGTAATAATTAACACGCCAGGGAGCGTCATACAGACACTGTTTAACGAGACTCCACTTTTTTTTGTGCGTATCGAGCGCAAAAAATGTGAAGAGGAAAAGGTAATATTCTGTAATTATCTATATAAAATATGAATTTGTTTGAATACTTGAAGGTCCCTAACCGAATTACTTAGCTATAAGAAAAAATTGGCTTATTTTTGGGTGTGGGGTTTGCACCTACCCCATGGTCCCCAACCCCACTAGCTACCTCTTTTTTAGTTACTTAGATGTCAAGATCTAATGGTTTGAAGTTTTTTTTTCCCCTTTTTTAGTATAGTATATATCAGTAGGGGGGTTAGCGAAAAATTAGTGTGTTAAGAGTTCAATATCTCTCCATAGACTCAAACCTCAGACCTCCCCTTTATAAGACAAGGAGTACAATTAGATGGGTTGACAACCACATCTAATTTTTTCAAAGTTGAAAGACTATAAATTAATTAATACTATTATTTCTCAGGACTCCTACTCTTTATGTTGCAAACTATTACATCCCACAATAAAAAGTGGATTGGGCCCTCTCACGATGTGAGGTCAAATTTGTCAAAGACAATTTTTGAATTGTTTTTGTACAATGGGATTCTTTGTAGTTTCGCTATTGGGATTGCAATTATGCTTGGGGGCATTTGTTTGATTCATTTCGTCAGGATTCTTTGTGTGGGGCTCCATTTTGGGTGGTTCGTCCTCTTTGAATGATGGTTCGGGTTAGCTTCTTGTCTCCTTTGCTCAGTCCTGCAAAACGAAGCACGACTAAGAAACCACACCGGAGGTTTTCCGGGATGGCCCTTCGGTGCGAGAGTCAGTTTGCTTGCCAGGAAAAGTTAGAGATTGGGAGCTAGGGTTTTGTTTGAGCGTACCTCATCCAAGAAGGCATAACGGGATATTTATAGGAAACCCTTCGCTTGGTCTCCAAGATTGCACCAACGCTCGACACGCGTCGGCTGATGTCACTGTTGCATCACGTTTAGGGTTTTGCAACCGTTTTCATGATGAGCTGGCACCTTCACGTGCCACCATCATTGTTCTCATAATCGTTCGGATGACGTCACGACCATCATCATAGCCATGGATGCTGTTCTGACGCGGATGAGCTGGACCGTCGGCCAAGCCATGCTCGGCACCGAGCATGTTCTGGGACCTTCGGCGGCTATCGAAACGATCGTATCCTCCTTCCCGAGCAGGTATAGGGAATGGAGTATAAAAGAAGACGTAATTAGAGGAACCCTTGGCAACAGGGACCCTCGGCCACGGTTGCTGACCTTCGGCCACGGTTGCTGACCTTCGGCCACGGTTGCTGACCTTCGGCCACGGTTACTAGATCACGCTCGGAATGGAACGAGCCATTCTGCTCGGCCTGCTACAATAGCCCCTCAACCCATGCCGAAGCTTTTCACTCGGTATGGGTTGATTCAAAAACTTGGCCGAGCTTGAACCTTCGGCAGAAAAATCCGAGCCCCACATTGGGTAACAGCTGTCGAGTATTCGAACGGGTGTGTCAGTTGAAAGGACATCTAGGCAGACGAGGAGACGGCTGGCATGGGCAAGGGCTTCAGTCGCCACGTGTCACGTAGAGGTTGGCGAGGGGTTCGGCGGTGAAATGATGGGCGGGAAATTCGAAAAGGCCCGCTCTGCCTATAAATACCGGTGAAGGAGGAGAGAGAAAGTTCTTCTGCACTTTCTCTCTCTAGCGCTTGGACATTCTCTCTCTTCATTTCCGTTCCAGAGCTCAGCTTGAATCCAAATCCTCAACTTCAAGCCCCAAATCGACTGAAATCTCCAGGTATGTCATCGATCCTTGTCGTTTTGGTCTTTCTTTCACTTTTTATGCTTATTTTCTGGGTTTTTGGGATGATTTTCGAGTTTTTGTACTGTATGAATAGTGGATTTCTGGGGAGAACGATGATGTTCATCCCTGAACTCATCCTGTTCTTCCGAGCCCCCATAGGACATCTGGGGCTCAGCCGAACGATTTTTTTATTGGGGTAAATTACCGAACGTTCCCCAACCCTCTTATTTTGCCGAACGTAGGGAGTCTTTGTAGGAGTACCGAGCCTAGTACAGATCAGAATATGACTCGTGAGCCGATAAGATGAACCGAACTTCCAAACGGCTTCATTTGCCGACGCATATTTCAATAGCTTAACTCCCCTTTGTTCTTTTCCTAGGTCTGGCTCACGAGGTCATCGACGTGTCTTCAGACTCGGGTTGCTCGGAAACCGAATCCGATCGTCAGTTCCTCAGCGAACTCATCGAGTGGCGTAGGTTGAGGAATAGCCGAGCGGTAGTATCTTCTTCAACAAGGATGTCGGCAACTTCTCCTGTGTCCGACGATTCCAACGCCGAGCGAGATTATGAGTACGCTGCCGACGACTTCCTTACGGAGCCCGAGATAAGCTTCTCTCCAGAAACCCAATCCGAAACCGAGCCACAAGTGGGTCAAGAAGCCAAGTCAAGGCTTATGTCAGGAGCCGAAGCTTCGACATCGGTTGTAAGCGATGCCGACCTTTTTGACAAGGGCTTGCTATGTCCCTATGCTCATTATTTCAGCGGCAGCCCTGGAGAGTATGCAGCCTTCCGAACGAAATACAACATTCCCGAGGATGTTCTGATTCATAGAGTCAGAAGCACAGACATAAAAGACCATAGGGATCACCGTCCCGAACATATAACCGTGCCTTTAATGGCCATCTGTGAGGCCGGGCTTCGGTTCCCCATTCACCCCTTCCTTAGGGAAATTCTTTGGAAATTCAGTTTAGCCCCCCATCAACTCGCGATCAATAGTTACCGAATCATCATGTCAATAATTGCCTTGATCGAGAGTCAAGATTTGGACTTTACGCCGACGGACCTTTTTTACACATATACTATGTCTAGACACGGGAAATCAGGCCGTCGATATTTGTCGACGCGTCCCAAAAAGCAACCACTGATAGACGGTCTTTCGGACACTGACAAGTGGGCTGACTTTTATCTTGAAGTGCATGGAAATTTTGAGTTCGGCGACGGTCTTCGTCGGTTCGCCGTTCCAAAAGTGGCTGATACAAGAGGTAATTTTGACCGAACGTGCTTAAGTTATCTATTACGCTTTACTTTCTCTTCTCTTCTGCTTTGGGTATTTCTTGAATTGCTACGTTTTTTTTTTTTTTTTGCAGAGCTCGGCCCTATTTCCAAGGTACTCAACACCAACTCTCGGGAGAAGGAGACCGAGACGTTGCTTGCCCAGGTTTGCCGTCACGCTCCAACCCTTCTTGACTACAAGCCTTCATACAAGGGCGTGCTAAGACGGAAGGAGAAGAATAAAGAAGCCGAACCCGAACCAAAGAAGAAGAAAGCGGGTGCCCCGAAGACAACCGGAGCATCGAAAAAGGGGGGAGCTTCTTACATTGAAAACGTTCGGGAGAAGCGGCAGCAAGGTGTTCGGTTGCCGAAGATCGGATATACCGCCGAGGAGTGGCTTACTCCCTTTAGATCCGACGATTTAACCGACGCTGCTGCCGAAGACATGTCGAGAAGAAACATTCCAAGGCCAGTGATACCGACAAAGTCGGCAAACCCGGCTCGGAGCCGAGGCTCTTCGGACCAGCAGCCCCAACAGAAAGAGAAGAGACAGAAGACATCTGAGGATGTTCTTCTGTCGAACCCTTCTCAGTCAGCTCCCTCGAGCGTTGCCCGAGCCTCTCCTCCCAAGGAGCAAAGGAATCTTGCCGAGCCTCACATCGATCTTACCGATCCGGTAACCGAGGCCGCTGTCCTTCGACAATTCAGCCCTTCATACACGATGGCTGATGGCAGGGTTCTTCTTCAGAATGACTCAGTGAAAGAAGAGCCGAACCTTGCCATCACACTTCTGAGGGGGCTGGCCCTGCCGAGGGATTATGATCAAGTTCCAACCGACCTCCTTCCAGGTCTTGGTGAGATGTGTTCTCACCTTGTTCAGGTTTGTTCTCTTCTTTCTCTCCTCTATCTATTTCCTCTCCTTTCCTCCCCTTTTTTGTAAACTTCTGCTTTTTTGATTAGGCTGGGCAGGCTGCGCTGAAGGCGTATGACAAAGCTTCCAAGGTCTCTGCCGAACGAGAGAGGTATAGGTCTGACCGAGATTCTTGGCGAACCAAGTTTAGGATCTCGGAGCAACAGGTCAAGGACGAGGAGATCGAGAAGGAGAGGTTGAAGAAGGAGCTTGCTGAAGCTAGAATTGCTGCCGAGACTGCTGAGGCTGAGGTGATAAAGCTGAAGGGGGAGGAGAAAGGGAAGATTGCATCTGCCGACGCCCGTGGTTATGAGGCCGGGATCCAAAGAGCCGCCCTAGAGTACACTCAGGTTGCCCATAAGATGGTCAACGACGAGCTTGAAGCTCGTTTGCCTGACTTCTTCAGGCTTGGATATGCTGCTGGTGCCGACGCAATGGCTGGTGTCATGGCAATTCAGCCTGAGTCTGGCTTCCTTAAGCAGCTGCCCGAGCCGATCGTGCCCGATCTTGACCTTCCTTATACTGAGGAGGAGTGCCAACCCTTGCCTCCCGAAGATGATGATGAAGAGATGGCCGAAGCAGCTGTGGCAAGTCCGAAGGAGAAGGCTGGAGGAGATGAGAGCCATGCCGAGGCTCAAGACAAGGCTGCTCAAGATACCCCTGTTTAGGATTTCCCTTAGGCTTTTATTTTGTTTCAAAGTATTTTGAATTTTGCTTTTGGACTGGATGGCACCGAACATTTGGGATTTTGCCATGCCAGATGTAATAGTTTAATGGGGATCGGCATCGAACGTTTTACCAAGCCGAGCCCTCTTGGTAGGAGGTTCTGAATTTTAAGTTTGTGTTATTTGCACTGAATATTTCTTTATGCCTTAGAAATGATTTTTGATTTTGACTGCCGTGGGTTAAGCAACCTTGGCTTGCTTTGAAAGTTTTGATAGTTACTTATGGTAGCCCCTACTTTGGTGTAAGGCTCGGCTCAAAATGCCAGTCTTATGCCAAGGTAATAGGTAAAAAGTAATTGTTTGATGTGGCCATTTAGTTCAAGTCAAATTATGAACATAGCCGTACTGAGGATAAACTTTCAAGTTCATCTATTGCTTTCTGTTTGGACTCTAATTTAGAGTTGTTTATGATTTACTCGAAACAACCCCAATGCTGGTATAAGGCTCGGCTCAAAATGCCAGCCTTGTACCAAGTTAATTTGTCAAGTAAATGTTCTAAGGGTGGACATTGCCGAACCAATTTGTTTGATCGAGTTGTGACTGGAAATCAAATTGTCCGAGCCATAATCGTGTTTGCAGTAAAGAAATCCGAACGTAGCTATAACTGTTAGAATACCGAGCTTTATACTGATTTGATATTTTGAATCATTGTAATCAAATATGAAGAACACTGATGCTTCAGAAGTAGGAGATACTTTTCATTAAGAAGACGGCCAAGACAAGTACAGCACTTTGGTAAGGGAAAAGTAATAGACTTGATAGGTGGTGTGATAGAGTGTGACCGACGAGTGTTCAAAGGTAGGCCTTCCTGAGGTTCAGAGCATTCCAGGGATTCTCAATTTCCCTTCCTTCTTTGTCTTCTAACTTGTACGAGCCATTGCCGACCTCTTTAATCACCCTGTAGGGTCCTTCCCAATTTGGTTTGAATTTTGTCTTTTGATTGGCTCGGACAACCTTCCTCCAGACCCAGTCATCGGTTCTGAACTTTTTAAGCCTTACACTTCGATTGTAGCCCCGAGCAACTTCTTGCTGGTAGTTGGCTAACTTGAGCTGAGCATCGTCTCGCTTTTCTTCGGCTAAGATTAGCTCGGTTGCCACTGCATCATTGTTAGATTCTAGATCAAAAGTTTCGGTGCGTAGGGTCGGGAACTTCGATTCCAGTGGTATGACAGCCTCCATGCCGAAGGCCATTGCAAAGGGAGTTTGGCCGGTAGAGCGTCTGGGGGTGGAGCGGTAGGCCCAGAGGACCCTAGGAAGTTCTTCGGCCCATTTTCCTCGTTTAGAGTCCAGCCGACGTTTGATGCCAGCGCAAACAGTCTTGTTAGTGGCTTTTGCCTGGCCGTTGCCCTGGGGGTAGGATGGGGTTGAATTGAAGAATCTAATTCCAAATTCAGCACAGAGTCCAGTTAATTCCTTACCGACGAATTGTGAGCCGTTATCCGATACAATAGCATAAGGCACACCGAACCTTGTGACAATGTTCCTCCAAACGAATCGCCGAACGTCAGTTTCGGTAGTTGTGACTAACGGTTCGGCTTCCACCCATTTGGAGAAGTAATCCGTTGCAGTGATCAAGAACTTGAAGCCCCCAGGAGCAGTTGGAAGTTTGCCTACTATATCCAAGCCCCACTGAGCAAAGGGCCATGGACTAGTGATAGGTTTGAGAGACTGAGCTGGCTGCCTTGGTATGGGGGAGAAAAGTTGGCAAGGCTTGCACCTTCTGACCACTTCTTCACAATCCTTCTTCATTCCTTTCCAAAAGTATCCTTGACTTAGGGCTCTTTGACATAGGGAACGGCCGCCAGAGTGACAACCGCAGCTGCCAGAGTGGAGCTCGGTTAAAATAATCGGGACCTCGGTTGGGTGAACTACCTGAAGGTATGGCCCAGTGAAGCTTTTTCTGTAGAGTTGGCCGAGCTCAGAGATCCAGTAGTAGGCTGCTTTGCTGCGTACACGGTGGGCCTCCTTTTTGTCGGAGGGAAGAGTATCATCTTTGAGAAATAAGATGATTTCATCCATCCAACTTGGGCCGAGGGAAATGTTGTATACTTCTTTCGATACTTCAAAGCTCGGCTCGTGGATCTCGCCGAGGCTGATATGTCGGTATTCAGATGCTTTGCTTGCCGAGGCCAGACTAGCAAGAGCATCGGCATGAGCGTTGTTCTCTCTGTTGATCTGTTCGATTTGGAATCCTTTGAACCCTCGGATTAGCTCTAGAGCGGTAGCTTGATACTTAATCATTCTTGGGTCCCGAGCTTCATAATCACCTGTTATTTGATTGACGATCAGCTGAGAGTCGCAGAATACTTGTAGATCTTCAACTTGTAAACTAGCCGCGGCTCGGAGACCAGCAAGCAGAGCTTCATATTCGGCTTCGTTGTTTGTAGCTTGGAAGTTGATTGTGATAGCACTTTCATGAAGGACGCCACAAGGGTTTACAAGAACGACCCCTGCGCCCGAGCCGTTGCTGTTGGATGCCCCGTCCACGTGCAACTTCCAAACGTCTCCGCTAAATAAGTTCCAAACTTTCCGAGCCTCTTGTTGTTCCAGCATCCCGTAATTAGGCTTTACCCGTGTTTCCTCGTCCGGGCTTCCAGGGGTGAATTCAGCAATAAAGTCTGCCAATACTTGTGCCTTGATTGCAGTTCGAGGCTCAAAGTGGATATCAAAATTTGCTAATTCGACCGCCCATTGAGATACTCTGCTAGATAGATCAGCCTTCCTCAAGAGGTTCTTAAGTGGAAACTCCGTGAGAACTATGATGGGGTGCTCTTGAAAATAAGGGAGCAATTTCCGAGCTGCTGTAACCAATGCTAGAAGAAGCTTCTCCAGTGGCAGATATCTAGTCTGTGCCGGGAGCAAGGTTCGGCTAGAAAAGTAGATTGGTTGGTCCTCAAGGCCTTCCCTTCGGACAAGTGCCGAGCTCACAGCGTGTGGAGAGAAAGCTAGATAGAGATGAAGAGTTTCGAAGGCTACCGGTTTGACAAGAAGAGGGGCCGAACTGAGATAAGACTTCAGCTCGGCAAGGGCTGCATCACAATCTTCCGTCCACTTGAAACTTCGTCGGCTTTGCTTCTTAAGCGTTTGAAAGAAGACATGGCACTTATCCGACGAGCGGCTGATAAACCTGTTGAGAGCCGCTGCCATCCCAGTGAGCTTCTGAATTTCCCGAGGAGTGGATGGTGGTTTTAATTGCTGAATAGCTAAGATCTGGTTCGGATCTGCCTCGATACCGCGCCGAGTAACCAAGTAGCCGAGGAACTTCCCTGAGCTGACTCCGAAGGCGCATTTGTCGGCGTTAAGCCGTAGCTTGTGCTTTTTCAAGATTGCAAAGACTTCGGCAAGATGAGAGAGGTGATTCTCAGCCTTGAGACTTTTCACCACCATATCGTCGATATAAGCTTCCATGATTTCGCCGATGAGGATTCCGAACAACAAGTATACCATTCTTTGGAATGTGGCACCAGCATTCTTAAGGCCGAACGGCATAACTAGGTAGCAGAAGAGGCCCCTGGGTGTGATGAATGCCGTCTTTTCCATGTCGTCGGGATCCATGGCTATCTGGTGGTAACCTCGGTAAGCATCCAAGAAACTCAGCCGAGCATGACCCGCCGTTGCATCTACCAGTTGATCAATTTTTGGAAGGGGAAGGCAGTCTTTCGGACAAGCATCATTCAAGTTGGTGTAGTCCACGCAAACTCTCCATTTTCCATTCTTCTTTTTCACCACCACAGGGTTTGCGAGCCAAGTGGGGTATTGTACTTCTTTGATGGCGCCCGCTTCGAGGAGTTTGCCGACTTCCTCATTGACTGCGTCGGCGTGAATGCTGGCTGACCTCCGAGGCTTCTGAATTACAGGTTTTGCTGATTTTGAAACTTTGAGGGAGTGCTGGATAAGCTTTGGGTCAATGCCTGGCATTTCGTACGGTGTCCATGCAAAAACTTCGATATTACTTTTTAGGAACTGCAAGGTTTCTTCACTCTCGGCTTGGGATAGACCAGAGCCGAGCATGAAATAACGTGATGCGTCTTCGTTAAGAGGGAATTTGGTAAGATCCTCAACTGATTTCTCTTCAGGAAGAGATCCGACGTCTTCAAGAACTGGTTTGTCAGGGACTTCAACCCAATGTACTCTTCTGGTGCATGATAACTTTCCAATGGCCGAGACGTAACACTGTCTGGCTTGTAATTGATCTCCAAATAGGTCTTCTTGTCTGCCGTTGGCGCCGATGTACCTGACCACCTGGTGGTAGGTTGAGGCGACGGCTTTTATTGAATGAAGCCAATTTCGGCCGAGGATCGCGTTGTATGGGCTCGGGGCGTCCACAACGACAAACTCCAAATTAGAAGCAACCGAGCCTGTAACAACAGGGAGGGTAATCCGTCCAAGAGGCCAAACGGGAGTGCCACTGAATCCGATCAGAGGGACTTCAGCGGGGAGAAGGCATGATTCAGGAATTTTGAGTTCCTTAAAGAGGGACAGGTACATTACTTCTGCCGAGCTTCCTTGATCAATCAACACCCTTTTGACAGAGTGAGTTGAGATTTGGATTGTGACCACCAGAGCGTCGCTATGGGGTGTTTGGACACGTTGCAAATCTTGCTCGGTGAAGGTGATTGACCAAGGACGCTCAAGCATTTTGACTCTTTTTGGAGCACGATTGATGGAAAAAATTTGGGTAACTTTCTCAGCTTTGACAAGCTCTTGCCGAAGCTGTCTTGCTGCCTCCTTTGTTGTTGACCCATGAATAACATTGATTATTCCGACTGGACGCGGAATAAGGTTTTGTCCGACAGCGTTCGGCTGTCTTCTCGGCGTCTTTGTCCAATCGATATGATCATCAAGAAGTCCTTGTGCCGCCAGATTTTCCAAAAGTGCCTTATAGGGAGCGCAAGCAGTGGTGTAATGCCCGAGCTCATTATGGTACGAGCATCTCTTCCGATTGTTATAGTTTCCTTCTTCGGTGTTCAATTTGGGAGGGTTCGGCCAGACAAAGAACGATTCCCTCTCTATCGTACGGAGGAGGAAATAAATTGGCTCTTTGAAAACTGTGGTTTCAGCCACATAGTCATGAGCTTTCGGCCCCTTTTTGTCTGCCACCTTGACTGTGTTGACCTGCTTCTTTGGCTGGACAGCGACCACAGGCTTCGGTGGTGCGATTTGGGGCGTGGGGACATGAAGGCTTTGAGGTATAATTGAGTTTTGTCCTCCTTGAAGTTCTCGCTCGGCAAGGAACTCTTCGTAGGAACAGAACTGCTCTACCGTCCTCATTAGCTCATTCATTCCATGAGGCGCCCTTATTGCCAGCTCATCCAAGATCTTGCTTCCAGTTTCCAAACCATTCTTAAAATTCCTTGCCGCCCAGTATTGATCAACACCGGGTATCTCGTTGAATAGCTGCCAGTAACGTTCGGCATACTTCCGAAGCGTCTCGCCGGGCCTCTTTCTCATCTGGGCTAAGGCATCTTCTTCCTTAGCTTGCTTGTTGCTAGTGATGAACCGATAGTTAAAAGCTCTTTCAAGCTCTTTGAAACTATGGATGGATCCAGCCTCCAATTGGTTGAACCAAAGCAAGCCGAGGCGCCCAAGACTTGAGGGGAATGCTTTGCACATGATGGCATCATCGTCGGTGACGCATGAGATGGTGCTTCTGTAGCTGATGAGATGGGTGTATGCCTCGGTCGTGCTGGGATCGAACTTCTGGAATTTTGGAAGATGTAGACCTGGCTTTGGCAAGGTGGCTTGGATCTTTGCCGAGAAGGGTGATTCTGTCAGCTTTTTCAATTGGTACTCGTGGGTTGGCCGAGGGGGAAGACCTTCCCGAGCGTTTCGATACTTCTTTGATGCTCGGCATTCCTGTTCTCTTTGTTTTCCTTCGTTCTCATCCTGCCGACGTTGGAATCCCCTCTCCCTCTTTTCTATGGGGACCTTTCCGTAGTCTTCTTCTGGAAGATTTTCGGTATGGTAAACTCTTCGTCGGCTAGGGCGATCGTCTTGCCGAACGACGACACTTACACTTCTTTCACGGTTTAGCCTCCGAGCGCTGACTGAATTTATTGCTCGTCCTTCATAGGACTTTTCCCGAGGGACTTCATCGTGTTCATTCCGATGGCTTTGGGGACCTTTCCCGTTTCTTCTCGGCGTTCGGCTTCTTTGTCGTTCAGATTTGTATGGGATGAGAGCCTGATCGTTGTCTTGGAATTCCACGGTATCGTAGCTTTGGGAGCCCTGGGAGTATTCGTCTCCAGCCGATGAACTGGAGAAGACAGTATGCGGGCTCCCCTCTCGTCGTCCTTCTCTGCCTGTATGTCCCGCACCATTGCCGAGACGTTTATGAACTGGTGAGAGCTGCTGCCTAAGGCGAGCGCTGTCCCCAGTTCGATGGTCTGTCAATGGTGGGTCCAGGCGGTCGTGGACTGAGATTCTTTTTGGCCGTGCATCAATACCCAAAGGTGGAGGGGGCGGCAAATTTCCTCTCCGGCGCCGACCCTGAGATCCAGAGTGGGAAACCGTTGGAAATTCTTTGGCCTTAATCTTTTCGATCTCCATTCGTAGGATGGCTACATCAGCGTTGGTCTGTTCTTGTTGCTGTTCTAGCATTTGTACGTATGCTAGAGCATCTTCACTCAGGCCCACTGGACGCTGGATGGAAGAGCTTACGCCTGGAGGAGTAAATCCAGGAGGGTGAGATGGGGAGGCAGCGTTGATACCGGTTTCAGAGGTGATGTGCAAAGAGGAGCTGAGGGGTTGAAAGAGAGGAGGTGGTGGTGGTGCTCCGCCCATTTTTCTTTGGAGGAGACTGGTGGTGGAGATCTCTAGTAGGTACGAACGAGGCGGTCGAGGTGGAGGAGCCGCCGTGGATCTGAAAATCAAGTTTCACGTCGGGTTCACCAAATTGTGGGGCTCCATTTTGGGTGGTTCGTCCTCTTTGAATGATGGTTCGGGTTAGCTTCTTGTCTCCTTTGCTCAGTCCTGCAAAACGAAGCACGACTAAGAAACCACACCGGAGGTTTTCCGGGATGGCCCTCCGGTGCGAGAGTCAGTTTGCTTGCCAGGAAAAGTTAGAGATTGGGAGCTAGGGTTTTGTTTGAGCGTACCTCATCCAAGAAGGCATAACGGGATATTTATAGGAAACCCTTCGCTTGGTCTCCAAGATTGCACCAACGCTCGACACGCGTCGGCTGATGTCACTGTTGCATCACGTTTAGGGTTTTGCAACCGTTTTCATGATGAGCTGGCACCTTCACGTGCCACCATCATTGTTCTCATAATCGTTCGGATGACGTCACGACCATCATCATAGCCATGGATGCTGTTCTGACGCGGATGAGCTGGACCGTCGGCCAAGCCATGCTCGGCACCGAGCATGTTCTGGGACCTTCGGCGGCTATCGAAACGATCGTATCCTCCTTCCCGAGCAGGTATAGGGAATGGAGTATAAAAGAAGACGTAATTAGAGGAACCCTTGGCAACAGGGACCCTCGGCCACGGTTGCTGACCTTCGGCCACGGTTGCTGACCTTCGGCCACGGTTACTAGATCACGCTCGGAATGGAACGAGCCATTCTGCTCGGCCTGCTACACTTTGCTACCCAAATTTCCTAGAGTCTTTGGAATGACATGTGCAGAGTAAACTGCTTTTGGTCAAGAAATTTAAGTGTAGATTTTAAAGAGTTTTGGAAAATCTTCGTTAGAGATACATGTGCATGAGGGAAAAATGCTTAGATTTTAAAAAATCTGCGTTTCTGTTCGTGAAACGTACTACTTTGAGTAAAGTATTGTTCTTCATTGGATTCTGTCCTTTTTTTTTTCCCTTTCTTCTAAAGACAAGATCCACAAATTTCATTATTTGTCATGGGACGACAGAAACCTTTCTTTTTCAACAACTCAAAAAACCGTGCCATCAATAATTTGAAACGTACTCCTTTCTAAAGACAAGAATTTAATTTTGTCCTTTTTTCCTTTTCCAAAGACAAGAATTCGCTATGAAAGTTTCAGTAGTTGTCTTGGGACGACAAAAACCTTTCTTCCTCAATAACACAAAAAATGTGCCATCAATGATTTGAAACGTACTCCTTTCTAAATACAATAATTTAATTCTTCTCTTTTTTTATTTTCTAAAGACAAGAATTTGTTCAAAAAATTTCAGTACTTGCCTTGAGACGACATAATCTTTTTTTTCCAACAATGCAAAAACTGTGCCATCAATGATTTCAAAGCGCAATGATTTTTGCACTCTTTTATTATGCATTTGCACTCTCTTTTTTTCTTTTTAAATGAAACTGAATTAATAAGAAGAGGACAATTTTATAATTTCACAGATAAAACGGAAAGGGGAAAAAAATTAAAAAGAAAGTGTAAAATCATTAGCAGAAAAAATAAAATAAAAATGGAATTATGGGACTGCTCTGCTGCTTCAGTTCCCCTCCTCATCCACTGCGCCATAGCCAATTTTACTTCCAAACCGCCGCCGCCACCCTCTCCTCCCTGGTGGCACCCGGTGTAGTTCCACCGGCCACGGCGACCACAGTGGTAGGCCCTACTGGGACTCCAACGCCGAGAAAACCCACCGAGCCGAGCGATTTAGGTTCAATTATGAATACGATGTAGGCCGCGAAAACGAAGTCGGAGGTGGGTTTGGTTTTCGAGAAGGTGCGAAGAAGAGGGTCCGGTCGTCCGATGAGGACATGGACGACGACGATGGTAAAGGAGGGTTTTGGGGTTTGGAAGAGGCCTTGGACAGGTCCTGGATTCTTAAGGTACACACAAAAGAAGCCTATCGTTAATTTGAATTTTTAAATTTTGCTCTAGCTGCGGGTTTTTTCACTCGGCAAAAGTTAGCAATTTTTAGTTGTAGTTAGCGAGGATTGAACATGTCAAATGCACTGTAGTACATGGTGCCTACCCCTCCACTTCCTTCTATAGCTGGGTTGAGTTGGTTAATTAGGAAATGCTGGAAAACGAAATCGTGTTTATAGTTTTAGGATTGTCTGGGTTGTACGTTTTTCTTCTGGCACTCTTTCAACATGCCTTTTTCTCTAGCTCATTTGGTCCATCTGCTATGTTGCTATAGCTTTTTGGGGGTAGTTATTCATTCTTTCCAAAGAATAAAGAAAGTATAGCTTAGAGGCCCTTTGCGCTCTTGTTCTAGCTAGCTTTAGGGCCCTGGTCTTCGGTGCCCGTCTTTATCGGCACCTGCGCCAGGAAGAGGCAGTGAATCTCTTCCCGACCGGGCCAGGAATTCTTGCCTTTGTCCCAACTAACATACGATACAATTGAACTTCACAGCACGGCCCGTAAGAAAGGAAAGCGGGGATTCATTCAAAAGTCACGAAGCGAGTAACCATCCTCCTTTACTTGTTCAGCAGGGGACGGAAATGAGAAAACTCGCCCAAAAGCCCTATTAATCGAGTTGGCAAGGCGAGGAAGGCGTCCGGAAACTCTTCCAGCAGATCTTTACTGCCCGGTCAATGGAGATTGCTTCGCTCAACGTCTCAGGTCGTCGTTCCCCAATTCTTCCTACTCCGAACACTCAGACATGGCTACCTCTTTTCGCGGGTTCATTCAGCAGGCCAGTTTGAGAAATGGAATTCGTTGGGTGAACCTCAAACCTTTCAAGTAGTTTTCTTCGTGGTAGGTACGTGAGAGCGGGGCCCTTTGCTGTATTCAATCCAATGGGTGGCTGGCAAAGGGGGAAGGGAAGCGGGCTGTTGGCTGTAAATGGGTCTCACCTAGTGCAGGGCCCACGGGGCAGAGTGGTTAGACACAGTGCCGAGATCTATCTCCTACATATAAGGAGTGATCGAAGTCCTGAAACAAAAAAGGCCATAAACTATACCCGGCTCCAGGCCAACCTTAATAGCCGAATTAGCATCGATTGAATCACAAATTGAGCTTTTGTCGCCTCTCCTTTGTCCTTTGACATCGAATTGGTTTTGCTAGAATCAATGGCAGAGAATGCCCGCTTCACAAGTACCTCAACGATTCCCAGCTGTTCATACATAGAGTCACCTATGTGTATCTGGAGTTCGTGCGGAAATGGGATCCTGAATAAAGGTTCATATGAGAAAACACAAGTAAAATGAGCTTATGCTTGAACCTCGAGAAAGAAAGGTTCATGAACAGCGATTTAATTTCCCATTAAAGTCTGCATTGAACCTCGAGAAAATTGGGCTGGAATGCTTGTATGACTATGGCTTCCGGAAATTATGCAGGTGCATTTTGTTTTGTCGAATAGAGCTAATTCCTTCTTCTTGTCCTTTTGATTGTGCCCACTGCCCATCTTAATTGATAGGGTTTCATTTCCTTACGTTGTGTTTGAAGAGACCCGTACATTAGTTCAAATGGGATAAACCAAACATTTGCAAGCATGGTACTATTAAAAGTTGGAGACATCACTGACGTGAGGATAAGGGTTCAATTTCGAGATTGGGGAAAACTGTTGGCTTTCATTTTACAGGTGCCGGTGAATCAATAGGGACAATTCGGGTCAAGTGTAATGTCCAAACATTGGGCAAAATTTTTTTGGTGTGTTAAATTGAATATATACAAAGAAAAAACATACGGTTACAATCAGTTCAGGGAATCTCCTGACAATGATAAACAGGAAAAAAACCAACACACAACAGCAAAACAGCTAGCCATGCAAAAGATCACTACTCTATTGAGTCTAACATGTAGATTCCTAAGCAATCTTTTAGAGATATTCCAAGAGTTACTAGCCCAAGCTTGCTTGTTTGGCTTCAACTTTGTTCCCTGTACTCACTTTATCTCTATATCCTTTGATCCGTTCCAATAGATGCAAACACTGGATTAGGATCTATTGCTTTCCTGTTGAAACCATCTGGCCCTGGCGCTCTGTCTCCCCTAATAAAAAACTTTGCATTCTTTAATCGCAATAGAGACAGGTTGAATAAGTCCAGTTCCCAGCTCAGCAGACAGCTTCCTCTTTATCACCTCTCTCAGAAAAAGCTTTAGCATCCCTTCATTGATCAAAATTGGAGCCAAGTAGGTCTTCATAGAACTTCACAAACCATTTTAACTTCTTTAGCATCTTCAATCCTACTTCCTTGAGTGTCACAAGTAGAAAGGATCTGATTCCTCATTCTATCAGAAGGCACTTTTCTATGTACAACCCCTAGGTTGTACAATCTAACTCCGGATTTCTGCTTTTGGAAAGACTCTTCTGCAATAGTTAACCTTCTGTATTCATATAATAGCCTCCTTCTCAAGGTTTCAAACTTTCTCATCCGCAAGGCCATTCGATGCTGCAACTTGGATTCATATTAGATTTTCCTTGGCTTCAGGAGTCCTGTTATGTTTCTATAACAGCTCTTATTCATGTCCCTCAAAAGACTTTCAAGTCCTTCGTAGTTATTACTAGTCTTTCCATAGGATGGCCGCCCTGTATTGCCTCCAAGACATATTTAACAGAGACCTGAATGACTTATGATCGATCCAGTAATTTAAAAACTTAATAGGTTTTATCCTTGTTTTTTTATTTTGATCGGCAGGTTTTATCCTTGTTGAATGGGGTAATAGTCACAGTTAGAGGACAATGATCAGAAATACTACATTCTGTGAAAGTATCTTAGCCAACAATAATTCAACGTTGCTCCATCAATTCTACTCTTCTTGACCCCCATACCCCCACTTTTGCTAGACCAAGAAAAAAAGAAGCCCTTAGGATTAAAATCATCTATTCTTAGCACATCTAAACTGTTAATGAACTCAGTTGCAGGATTGATATCAAAGTTTTTGACATCACTCCTTTCAGTTATACTCACCAACTCTCCTAGCCCTAGCCTGCAGCTCATACCGCAAGATGCATATTAATTTCCTGGGGAAGGTTAAACTATAAGAGAAAAACACCCACGTGCAGGAGGAGAGATTTAAACTCCTGAACTCTTAGTAGGATGTAAGAGTCTTGGCTAGTTGAATTAACCAATTGGTTCGAGATAGATCATTTTTCTCACATACATTAAATAAAAGTTCATTTAATGAAAAATATTGTCAGTAGTATAAAGTCAAACTTTTTAGCAGAAACTCACCCTTAATCCCTAAAATCAATGTGCCCTAGTTAGTGCTACCCTAAGAGCATCCACGTCAATGAATGTGATTTTTTCATTCCCTTTCTTAGTTTTGGTCAATAACTAGTGTCATCTTGTCAAAAAATGACAAAGGTGATGCACCTATGTTTTGCTATTTTTATAAAAATCTCTCTTTACAATCTACAAAATGAAATTTTTGCCATATATGGCGGAAGCAATTGCCAAATTTGAGAGCATTTTGGCATTGTGAATGTAGCACCCATTTGTCATTTTTTTGTGTCATTTTTATGGAAATGGAAACAAATTCTGATGAAATGACATGAGGTGTGAAAGCTCCAAGTCACATAATTCATGTGAGCATGCGTGCGTACGTAGGAATGCGAGTGCGAATGTGAAAGCGTATTTTTTTCCCCCCAGATGATAGATATCAGTGGGGGTTAGAGGGGAGTTAGGAAGGGGGTTAAGGGGAAAGGGTGGGACTTGAACCCCACGCCTCATGCATGGGGTATAAACAACATGCCCACTACACTGGCACCCAATTGCATTGAAAAGTGTCTTTGAAAAACATCTCAAACTACTAAAATTCAGGAGAGCGAGAATTAATAGCAGGAGTATAAAACGATGTTAGATTATGGGTTTATTTGTAATTAGTTTATTAGTTGTTCTATTGTGTAATTAGTTCATTCTCTAGGACCATAGAGTAATTAGTTTAGTATGTTGTATATACTTCACGTCAATGGGAAATAACCCTAATTTTGAGGGTTCACATTCTACACCTCTTTCTCTCTCTACAATTTCACATGGTATCAGAGCACACGATTTACCTGGGTATAACCAAGTCCTAGGATAATAGATTCGGGTGCTACGGATCATATGACAGGTTGTTCATCTCTTTTTGACTCATACTTTACATGTTCTGGTAAGGATAAAGTTAGAGTCGCCGATGGATCTCTATCCCCTATTTCAGGGAAAGGTTCCATTCGCTACTCTCCAACCATTTCCCTTTCTTCAGTTCTTCATATTCCAAATTTTTCTACTAACATTCTCTCTGTTAGTAGTCTTACTCATTCTTTAAATTGCTCAGTGACATTCTTTCCTACACATTGTGTTTTTCAGGAACTGGATACAGGGAAAGTGATTGGCAGTGGTAAAGCACATGGTGGTCTCTATTTTTTGGAGTCTGCAACTTGTCCCTCTTATTCACCCATGTCATGTGGTCTCGCTCAGCAAACAGAAACGAGTTCAGCTCTTTCTATGTTACATCACTGGCACCGTAGATTGGGTCATCCCTTTTTTGGGGTTTTAGAGAAAATGTTTCCTCTTTTAATTAAACATTATTCTCGGAGTCAGTTTTTTTGTGAAGCCTGTGAGCTTGGAAAACATAAACGTTCCTTTTATGCACCTATTAATAAACGGAGTGCTTCTCCTTTTATGGTTATTCATTCTGATATTTGGGGTCCTTCCCCAGTTACATCTCTTAAGGGTTATCGGTGGTTTGTCACTTTTATTGATTGTTATTCTCGCGTTACTTGGGTGTATTTACTTAAGTAAAAAAGTGAAGTCTTTTCTTGTTTTAAATCTTTTCATGTGATGGTGCGCACCCAATTTGATGCGAATTTCCAAATTCTTCGTAGTGACAATGGCACTGAGTATATCGATAGAAATTTTAGGGCCTTTCTGGATGTAAATGACATTCTTTTTCAGACGACTTGTGTTGACACTTCACAACAAAATGGAGTTGCTGAACGCAAAAATCGTCATCTTGCTGAGGTTGCTCGCTCTTTTTTGTTCACCATGAACGTTCCCAAATATTTATGGGGAGAAGCGATTTTGACAACAACTTACCTTATCAATCATATGCCATCCAGTGTTCTCCACTTCAAAACTCCAATTGAGTGTCTCCCTGGTAGTTTTTGCATCACAACTCTTCCTCCGAGAGTCTTTGGTTGTATGCGTTTTGTTCATGTCCCTCACCCTTCTGGTGGCAAGTTAGGTCCTAAAGCCCATAAATGTATTTTCATTGGGTACTCTCTTACCCAGAAGGGCTATAAATGTTATGATCCCTACTCTAGGAAGTTTTTTGTTTTTATGGATGTCACATTTTGGGAAAAAAAGTCTTTTTACTCTCCCTCCACTCCATCTCTTCAGGGGGAGCATCACCAGGAAGAGATGAGAGAGGAAGAGATACTTACTTTTTTAATCGTGGTGAGGGGAAGAAGGAAAAATCTGAACCAATATCTGCTGAAAGAGCTACACATGACATTGGTGATGACATCGAGGAATTACCACAACGGCTGCAAGGGTCTAACTTGAAGGTCTACGCTAGAACTAGATGGAAAAATGAAAGGTCCTCATGTGTGATGCCACCTTGTCAATCACAGTCGCCTGCTCCAGTTCCAGACCCCTCAATTGACTCATCTGGTAATGAATCTTCTCCCATTAAATCTCCTGTTATTGATTCTAATAATCTTCCTATTGCTCTTCGGAAATGTGTTAGGTCATGTACTCAACATCCCATCTCCAAGTTTGTCTCTTATGATCGTTTATCTCCTTCGTACCATGTTTTTTTGTCTTCTCTTTCTTCTATATCTATTCCACAGAATTGGCAGGATGCTTTCGGGATACCTAAGTGGAAAGAAGCTATGATAGAGGAGATGACAGCTTTGAAAAAAAATGGCACCTGAGAGCTAGTATCACTTCCAGGAGGAAAGAAGTCAGTGGGCTGCAAATGGGTGTTTACTATTAAGCACAATGCTGATGGTACAGTTGAGAGATATAAGGCGAGACTTGTTGCTTGGGGTTTTACTCAAACCTATGGTATTGACTATGATGAGACATTTGCTCCAGTAGCGAAGATGAACTCTGTGCGAGCTCTCCTTTCTTGTGCTGCCAATTTGAATTGGCCTCTTCAACAGTTTGATGTGAAAAATGCATTTCTTCATGGTGATTTAGAGGAGGAAGTGTCTATGGATATACCACCGGGTTTTTTTTTCCGCTACGAGTGAGGGAAAGGTGTGTAGATTGAAGAAGGCGCTTTATGGATTGAAGCAGTCACCTAGAGCTTAGTTTGGCAGATTTTCAAAGGTTATGTTGAGTTTTGGATACAAGCAGAGCCATGCAGATCATACTATGTTCATCAAGAGAGGTGCTGGTAAGATTGCTGTCCTTATTGTTTTTGTTGATGATATAATAATGACAGGTAATGATGTGAATGAGATTCATAACCTTAAGTCTCGTCTAGCCCAAGAATTCAACATTAAGGATTTGGGATCAATGAGATACTTTCTTGGAATGGAAGTGGCAAGGTCTGATAGGGGTATTTTTATTTCCCAACGGAAGTATATACTTGATTTTTTGGAAGAAATAGGTATGTTGGGTTGTAGACCTGCAAATTCTCCTATTGAGGCGAATCATCATCTTAGTGGAAATATGGGGGAGCGTACTAATAAGGAGAGGTATCAATGACTTGTGGGTCGATTAATATACTTAGCTCACACCAGACCTGATGTTACATATGCAGTGGGTGTTGTTAGTCAGTATATGCATGATCCTCGTACCTCACATCTTGATGCAGTTTATCGTATTTTGAGGTATCTCAAATCAGCTCCAGGGAAAGGAATTCTGTTCTCTAATCATGATCACCTGCGATTGGAGGCATTCACTGATGCTGACTGGGTCGGCTCTGTGGATGATAGACGTTCTACTTCTGGCTACTGTACTTTTCTTGGGGGAAATTTGATTACTTAGCAAAGTAAGAAGCAATCAGTGGTCGCTAGGTCTAGCGCAGAAGCTGAATATAGAGCCATGGCTCATGGTGTTTGCGAGCTCTTGTGGCTCCAAACCTTGTTACATGATTTGGGTTTTTCTAATAATAGTCCTATGAAACTCTATTGCGACAATAAAGCTGCTATAAATATTGCTCATAATCCTATTCAACATGACAGAACGAAGCATATTGAGACTGACAGACACTTCATCAAGGAGAAACTGAGCGAGGGTTTGATATGTATGCCTTTTGTGAGGTCTGAGGATCAGTTGGCTGACATATTCACAAAAGCGCTTAGCAGCAAGAGTTTTCACTCCATTGTGTTCAAGTCGGGCTTGATAGATATCTTCGCACCAACTTGAGGGGGGAGTGTTAGATTATGGGTTTATTTGTAATTAGTTTACCCCATTGTGTTCAAGTTGGGCTTGATAGATATCTTCGCACCAACTTGAGGGGGAGTGTTAGATTATGAATTTATTTGTAATTAGTTTATTAGTTGTTCTATTGTGTAATTAGTTCATTCTCTAGGACCGTAGAGTAATTAGTTTAGTATGTTGTATATACTTCACGTCAATGGGAAATAACCCTAATTTTGAGGGTTCACATTCTACGCCTCTTTCTCTCTCTACAATTTCACATGTTAAAGCATCCAACTCCAAATCAATTGGCAAAGAGTGGAGAGGCCGTCCAGGCTCATACACTAGCTTTGGAGGAGATAATTAACCGATGTGGGACAAATCCCAACACTCCCCCGCACGTGCGACCCCCGACTCGCACGTGGAGAGATAAACAAAGGATCCAGAACACACGGATCACAATGAAAGAAAGTGCAACTATGGCACAGATAAAGGGAAAAAGCCTCCGAAACCTTAGCTTTGATACCATGTTAAAGCATCCAACTCCAAACCAATTGGCAAAAAGTGGAGAGGCCTTTCAGGCTCATATACTAGCTTTGGAGGAGATAATTAACCGATGTGGGACAAATCTCAACAAATGAGAATCGAGAACGCGAGCGAATTACATTTTCAAGGAAAAATAGGAGAATTTTACTAGTATTGTTTTTGCTCATACCATGTCTCACTTCGACAATTCAGTTATGAATGATGCTAGGGACACATCCAATTTTACATCATCTCTTACAAGGGTTGGTGGGACCCACAACATTATCCTCTCCTTCCAACCCTTGTGAGAAAGGATGGAAACTTGAATGCGTTCTTAGCATTTCTGTTCAATTATTTATTTGTAAAGTTTGATTTATAAATAGTTCAAGCAAAAAGTAAGCTCAATTTTATATTGATAAAGCATTTCGATCCAATAGCACTTCTTTAAGTTCAAAATTTTGGTCTACAAATTTGAATCAAGAATTAAATGATTTGAACTGTTGGAAAAAAGTGTTTTTTATTTGTGATGAAACCAATTATATGAGTACAATAAAATCGGAACTCAAAATTTGAAAATTGATAGAAACAAATTGGTGATCAAGGTGAGTGTTTGTGTGTGACACTCTGTACTTAAGACCGATTTCGCCCCCGCTACGGTGCTCACGGTTTGCATTGGACGACTGTCTCCCAGCACTACTTGATCGGAATCCCCCCAAAGCAATACTTCAATTGGAGGGCCTAACAAACCATTTTGTGTTTGTAACTCTCTCATATCAATGGATTTGAATGAAGAAAAAAAATTAACTTTTAAAAATGAATGAGGGAAATAATATTTATAGGCCAACTCGTAACTCTACGAAAAGTCATCAAGGAAAGAGGCACATTTGTTCGTGAAGGACGCATCCGTCCATTGTGAACAAGTGTCAATAAAAAGATGCAACTCCAAAATAAATCAATTTTTATTCACACTTAAAACAAAATATTGTAGTGAAAAATTCAAAATACCCCCCAACTTTTACACTAAAATTCAATTAGACTCCCCAACCTTTTTAAAAATTTCAATTTTACACCCAACGTTATATTCTGTTAATCAAAATGCCCCATTCCGTTCGAATTACTAACGGATTCCGTTAAAGGCTCCATTAAATATTGTTCTGATCGAATTTCGATAATCTGAGCCTTCTCTTGTGAAAGACTATCGGATAGGTAGCTTTTGGCTTTGAACCTTCTCTTGTGAAAGACTATCGGATTTACTTGCTAACCAGTAGATGCGATGCCTTGAACTATTCAGCATTTTGTGTAAACCAAGACAATAGAATTCACACAGAATCTTTCCGAACATAGTTGGTTCTTACGGTTGTGCCCATTTTGGCCCTAGAACACCGACTGGTTTTATAAAATGCTTTAAAGAATTCAACCTTGGAAAATTCTCACAGAAGCGACCGCTTCACACTCACATAGGTGATCTCTTATTAAGGGTACCTGCTATACCCCACTTGAATTTACCAAGATATAAGAATCATTAAAAGGTAAACTTAACCTAAAACGCTAGCTGTAGGCATCATTGTTTCACCATAGGAATGAGTTGGAGAGATTTCTCCTCAGTGATACTCCTAAGTCTCATACAACTCGGTTGTCCCGTTGAACCTAGATCTTGGGATCTCCAGTCAGCTAGGTTGGATTGCCGTTATAGAGACCTTTAATTAATAGGCTTTAATCTCATTCCCCTCGATGATCATTTATTCTCTAGTCAAAACTCAACTCGACGGATCTGTAACAAATTTTTTGATGTTTCATTCTCAAATGAGAACAAATGTTTAACGGTTCGATGTCTTTAATATCGAGACTTACCATTACACATGGTCTTCTATGCCTTTCTAACAATTGATGGCCATCACTTTACAACTCTGGCATAGAATTGGACCTTGTTGGAACATCCTTTAAGAGATGGCACCGCCATTTGCTTACTAGCCTTTTGTCTAATGCAATGAGTTAATCAGACTTCATCGTAGACCTTGCTATACACACATAAGGATTTCCAAATCATTGTTGCACTCCATTTGTAAAGAATCCCCTTCTGGATGCCAAGTCTTTACATAAGATATTCAAATCGCTAACACCATATACTTCAAGTATAGTTGGATATCTCCTATTGTCCAACACATTGTTTAATATTCTGGAATTATATGGCTTCCCCACAATTCTGAAATTAATTCAAAATTCACACAAATAATTTCCGCCGTTTGTGACATTATGCGAACAATGTCAAAACTCTCTCTCCATCTCGAAGTAAGACGAATTTATGCTAAGTGCACCAGGCATTCTGTATAGCATATAAATTGATTTTACTTTATTTAAAAAGTACCTTGTGGAGCGTAGTTGTTAATAACTACCAACCGTTCAAGATTGTAGAAACTAAAATACTCAAATTTCAGTTTCACGCCAAATCAAATATAGTGACCTAATCTATTTGGTAAACTAAATTTTAAATAATCCAAAATGTTACATGTTTAATGTTTTTGACCGACTCGACCCAAGTGACGTTTCGAAAACCAAAAGATATGTGACTTATTCACCAAGGGTCACGTCTCTTGGCGTAAACTCAACAGTCACATCTCTTGGTTTGAAGTGAATGGTCACATATCTTGATATAAATTGAATGGTCACATCTTTTGGTTTAAATTCAAGGGTCACACGCCTTCACGTATAGAACATGTTAGCATTGAAGAGAATCACACCTCTTCACCGTCCGGATTATATGGACCATTGCAACTCTCCCGGATCAGTTTTTCAAAATTCTCTTTAGAATCAAATCACTGTTCAAACTCTCGCACAGTTTAATATCCATTTTTACCCCAACATGGGTAATTAGCAAATAAGAAATCGGATTTCCTCCAATCCAAGCGCACACTTCAGTTTAATCACCCATGATTTACTGAAGTATATACTCATTTCAGTTCATGATTCACCGAACTTGAAAGGTTTGGAATGTTACCATTCCCCGCCGGTAATTATACAGCCGATCGACAATCGAAAACCGTTTCTTACACTTTTGGAAAGCCACAACTCTGTTACTTGTTTACTATGTCATTTCACACAAGCATAGCCATTCACCAACCATGTGGTTCTAGCAACAGTGCCACCCATTGCCACAGGACACACCTCTTGACAACAAACAAGTGTCAAAGCACCCAATCCAAACTCAGAAAGTCTACACACACATACAATCTGTGCACAGATTTCATTGTGGGGCCCACCACGGGTCCCACACAAATCATCCAAGCCGTTCATTAAATGTAAAATATTTTTTCAATGGTCCCGGTAAAAAATAATCTCAATCCGATAGGTATAGGTGCTCGATCCAATCATATAACTTTCATTATTCGGAAATCTGAATGAAAAGTTAGATGGTTGGATGAAGCATCTATAGGTATTGGATTGAGCATATTTTTTACGGGGACCCTTGAAAAAATATTTTACATGTAATGAACGGCTCGGATGATTTGTGTGGGACCCGTGGTGGGCCCCACAACGAAACCTGTGCACAATCTGTGCACAGATTGCTGTGTGTGTAGCAGGACTCTTCCAAACTAGCAATTCATCAATAGCAAAAACTGAAGGTCATACTGTGCCTATTCTTCCAAAACAGAACATGATAACACAGTAAACTGAGACAGCACTGATCATCACTGTCAAAATACTACAGAGATGACGGTTTTTTTTTTCTTTCCAAAAGTAATGTAACAATATGAAACGTTGTCAATAGGGAGTACAAACCTGGAAAGACCACCGCACAAAATTAACAACGTCCACTCTTCTCTATAAATATTCTTTCCAGAATAACTATCAATGTACCTAAACACAAGATAAATGGCTATACGGCAAATAATCAATGTTAAACTACATCAAAAACGTATAGAAGCAAAACCAAGGAGTTAATGGGTTCTGACTGAAGTTAGCATGCATATGCCACTGATTTCGATTCTTCGGTAACCACATTCGAATATGCACAAAAAGTAAAAGACGGCATATTCTAATTAATCAAGAACTGTATTCTCTGGTACAAATCCAAATGGCACTCACAGGCCATTTTCGATGCTGTCACTTTCATGTTTTGAATTAAAAATTCAAAACCGTGCAGTTTAACAAGGTTATCAAAAATCTG
Organism: Rhododendron vialii; assembly: GCF_030253575.1. Lineage (NCBI taxonomy): Eukaryota > Viridiplantae > Streptophyta > Magnoliopsida > Ericales > Ericaceae > Rhododendron > Rhododendron vialii. Next base: position 31,589,989 of record NC_080565.1, on the reverse strand, counting down.
CACCTAATGGCCAACGACTGAGCAATTGCTTGCAACTGTCAAAATTGGTCGAGTCTTAAAAGTTGTGACTCGTCACCATTTCCAACAGCGAAGGCCGTACCCTAACACTACATTAGTGTTAAGACACTAATATGACACAACCAAAAAAAACAGAACCACAATTGTCCATCGCAATCCATACTGATCACAATTATCACCTACCTTGCTCATACTTGAAGTGTTCTTGTATATATAATTCCCTCAATGAAACACAACGGTTCAAATACCAATCCGTTCACAACGGTGAGTGGAAGTCGAGTTATTTCTAAAGAGATGTGTTGGTTCTCACTGGACACCCATACATCAAGCATTGTGTCCTTTGCGAAAAGATACCTTTTACCAAACCAGTAAAATTAACTGTGCAACGAACATTGCCAACAAGTATCATTCATGGATTTCTGCAAACAAATAATAGTATGTCATATCCCAAACGAATCAAATCTATTGGTGTAAACATCTGCAAACACTCACATATATCAGTCCAATAGAAAGGAAGAAAACCAGAGCAGAAATGCATCATATACAATTAGTGTTATGTGAATGTATAGAAATTAAATGACTAAACATAATGGTCAAAGTTAATCTGTACACACCACCAAGTGAGAGACAGTACACACTATTCAAATTAGAGAGATATTTCTCATACACTAGCAACTATTTGCTGTATAAAAATGTGAACAAGTGTCAAAGCCATATCTTTACACCATGCAGACTTGGGGAAGAAAGTGCACTGGGGAAAAAGTTCAGACTTGAAAGCCGTGAACAAGAATTTAACACTAGTGTGGCAATTCATGTATATATGAGCGGAATTTTAATATGTACATGCAATTTCCAGTTTCATCTTCAACAGAAAGAAAGATAAGATTCAGAAATCACACAATCACAAAAGTAAACCAAATCTGTCTTAAGATTGTTGGAAAAATGTGTTTCCTATTTGTGATGAAACCAATTATATGAGTGCAATAAAATCGGAACTCAAAACCTGGAAATTGATAGAAACAAATTGGTGATCATGGTGAGTGTTTGTGTGTGACACTCTGTATTTAAGACAGAATTCGCCCCCACTACGATGCTCACTGTTTGCATTGGACGACTGTCTCCCAGCACTACTTGATCGGAATCCCCCCAAAGCAGCACTTCAATTGGAGGGCCTGATGAACCATCTTGTGTTTGTAACTCTCTCATATTAATGGACTTGAATGAAGAAAAAATCAACTTTTAAAAATGAATGAGGGAAATAATATTTACAGGCCAACTCGTAACTCTACGAAAAGTCACCAAGGAAAGAGGCACATCTGTTCGTGAAGGACGCGTCCGTCTACTGTGAACAAGTGTCAATGAAAAGATGCAACTCCAAAATAAATTAATTTTCATTCACACTTAAAATAAAATATTATATACTATAATATTTTTCCAACATGAACAAATACTATTAACAACTAATTGAACTAGTTTGTTGCACAATTTGTTCAAAAATCAAACCCTAAAAAATGTAATGCTCCAACTGTCGAAGAAATTTTGCAGTGGGTGGATAAGTCAAATAACGCAAGAGTTAGCTCAAGTGATGAAAAATATGAAGTAACATACCATTACAGTTTTTACCCTTATGACTTCTCAACTCTAACCAAGACATAGCCCAGTTTGTTATGCATTTTATTGTCTTATTTGCTTGAATCTGAACTAAGCTTATGTCTCAGAGATGCATTCTGAGATTTGAAGCAAATAAGCTAATAAGGGGCTTTGGATCTCATCTCGGCAACAAACGATAGAGAGCTGTTAATTGCCGAGAAGAGATCCGAACCGTCGAATGCACGATCCGACGGCTTGGAGGTGCACAACATAGTGCTGCGCACACCACTGCACAACACGATCTCCCAATTTGCAAATAAGATAGCAAACCAAAAGAAAATAGCCTCTTAGCTAGTCTAGACCGCGAGACCTTCTTGTTAGGAATTGAACTCCTTGTTCAACTCACAACGCCCTACGGATCTTGGAAACTAGGATCACAGAAATCACAAGCAGACAGAAATAATAGTGCGTAACAAAAAAAGAAAGAACACAAGATATACGTGGAAAACCTCAACGCGAGGAAAAACCACGGGAGCCACACCAGTCCACTATGAAATCGAATCAAGAGTACAAGTCTTCTCGCAATCTCTCTGAGACCTGCATTTTCTCTCGCCTCTCTCTGTTTTTTTCTCTAAAAACAAGTTAACCTAATTACATACAAACTGCAGTGTAAAATAGGTCGGGTCCTATGTGGAAATTACACCACAAGTCCTTAAAATATCGAAGGTTGTCTGCCGAAGGTTGTCTACACCCCTAACAATCTCTCACTTGAAGATAACCGAAGCATCAACAAACAAACAACTGCAAACCCAAATAATCTCAATCAACGTAGATGTAGTCATCTGACCCCTCTTGGTGTGGCTCCAGCCCCATCATCTGTTTCAAACATGAAGGCCAACTGAAGTTGAACACAACTTCAGTTTCTCAACAATAACAGGCTTGGTCAACATATCTGCTGGATTTTTGTTTCCCAAAATCTTCTCTAGTAACAAATCTCCATCCTCCAAAAGCGAATGAATGAAATGGTACCTCAAATCGATGTGCTTTGTCCTAGCGTGGAACACTGAATTTTTGGCAAGGTGTATAGCACTCTAGCTGTCACTAAAAGAACGCAGTTCTCTTGCTTCAAACCCAACTCCTCCAAAAAACTTTTCAACCAAATCATCTCCTTTGCAGCCTCAGTCACGACCACATACTCAGCTTCTGTCGTAGATAATGTCACTATTTTCTGCAGACGTGAAACCCAACTCACCGTTGTTGAACCAACAGTATAAACATACCCCGTGGTGCTTCGTCGCGTATCCTGATCACCGGCAAAGTCTGCTTCCACATATCCATGTATTGTCAACTTCCCTGTCCCAAAACAAAGTGGCAAATCAGTGGTACCTCTCAAGTAACGCAAGATCCACTTGACTGCTTCCCAATGCTGTTTTCTTGGATTGCTAGTAAACCTGCTTACAACTCCCACTGCATGGGCAATATCTGGTCTCGTGCACACCATCGCATACATCAGGCTACCAATGACCGAGGCATAAGGAACCTTAGCCATGTACTCCTTCTCTGCGTCTGTCTTGGGTGATTGACCCTGAGAAAGTTTGAAGTGACTTCCCAAGGGCGTGCTAACTGCCTTAGCACTCTGCATATTGAACCTCTTCAAAACACGTTCAATATACTCAGCCTGACTCAATCGCAAGATCCTCTGAGCCCTATCCCTGCTGATTCTCATCCCAAGTATCTGCTTTGCTGCACCCAGATCCTTCATAGCAAACTCCGTTGCCAACTATTGCTTCAAACTATTTATCTCCCTAACACAGGATCCTGCTACAAGCATATCATCGACATAAAGCAATAAAACAATGTAACTGGATTCAAACCTCTTAAAGTAACAACAGTGATCTGCATTGCACCTTTTGTAGCCGTTGCGCTGCATAAAACCATCAAACTTTTGTACCACTGCCTGGGAGCCTGTTTCAAACCATATAGACTCTTCTTGAGTCTACACACCATCTCTTCTTTTCCTTTCTCAATGAAGTCAACAGGTTGCTTCATGTAGATTTCTTCATCTAAGTCACCGTGAAGAAATGTAGTTTTCACATCTAACTGCTCAAGGAAAAGATTTTCAGCAGCAACTAAATTCAACACCGCTCTGATAGTGTCGTGCTTTACAACTGGGGAAAATATCTCTATACAATCGATCCCCTGCTTCTGTTGAAAGTCCTTTACTACCAATCTAGTCTTATACCTTTTCTTACCATCACTTTCTTGCTTAATCCGAAAAACCCATTTATTGTGCAAAGCCTTCTTTCCTGCGGGAAGAGTAGCCAAATCCCAAGTTTCGTTGGAGTAAAGAGAATCCATCTCATCCTGCATCGCATGCTCCCACTTAGCTGACTCACTAACTTGCAAAGCCCCATCATGGCACTCTAGTTCTCCACTGTCTGTCAAAAGCAAGTAATCTAACAACGAAAGATACTTGGGATTCGGTTTGGGTACCCTGGTTGACCTCCTCAAATCTCTGACCGGTGAGCTAGACTCTGTTTGTGGAACTGCCTCATCTGAGACTGCTCCATTTGTCCTACTAAAACTTGGCTCAACCCTTCTGTCATCTGAAAGATCCTCTAACTCAAAGTACTTTGAAGTGTCCCCATCTGTAGTGCCACTCCCACTGTTCTGTTTGCTATCCCTATATTTGTACATTACCCTTTCATTAAATACAACGTCCCTGCTTCTGATTATCTTCCTGTTTTTATAATCAAAAAACCGATAACCAAATTCATCGCCGCCATACCCAATGAACGTACACTTCTGCGATTTAGGATCAAGCTTATCCCTTTCCTTATCGCTAATATGCATATAAGACACGCAACCAAAAACCCGTAAATGTGAAAGAGTTACCTCTTTGCCACTCCAAACCTCTTCTGGTATCCCAAAGTTCAACGGAACTGATGGCCCATGATTGATCAAATATGCTGTTGTGCTAACTGCATCTGCCCAAAACTCCTTAGGCAAACCTGCGTGTATCCGCATGCTCCTCGCACGCTCAGTCAAAGTCCTATTCATCCTTTTTGCGATGCCATTATGCTGCGGAGTCCCTGGGCGTGTCCTCTCTAAACGAATCCCTTAAAGAGCGCAGGCTTTCTTGAACACACCCAACTCATACTCTCCGCCATTATCAGACCTCAACCGCTTCACTTTCAAATCTGTTTCATTCTCAACCATGGCTTTCCACTTTTTGAAGACCTCAAAGACCTCTGACTTATGCTTCGTGAAGAATACCCATACCTTCCTCGAGTGATTGTCGACAAAAGTAATGTAGTAGTAAGAACCACCAAGAGAACGCACAGTAGCTGGACCCCAAACATCTGTATGGACAAGTTCTAGTTTCTGAGCCCTTTGAGGCCTGCCGCCTTTCTGAAAGCTAACCCGTTTTTGTTTGCCAAAGATGCAATCCTCACAGATGTCAATATCCACTGACTCTAACCCTGGTAGCTTCCCATTAGCCTGCAAAACCTTCATTTCCTTCTCACTCATATGTCCCAGCCTATTGTGCCACAAATCTGAACCTTTCTTGCTGTCTGCAACTGCAAATGTGTCACTACCATGTGAAGTCAAGTAAAGTGAAGCAACTTTCCTCCCTTTAGCCACCACCATGGTACCGCTGGAGACTTTCCACATGTCCCCTGTGAATGTCGGTGTATAACCCGTTGCTGCAAGCTGCCCAACCGAAACAAGATTCCTCTTCAAATTCGGAATGTGTCTGACATCTTTCAGACACCATTTGAACCCCTGCATAGTAATCTGAACATCACCTCTTCCCACAATAGTACACGGCTGATCGTCACCCAAGTATACTTTCCCAAAATCCCCTGCTACATAGTTTTGCAGAACCTCCCTGTTAGCAGTGGCGTGGAATGAGGCCCCCGAATCAATAACCCACGAATCGGTGTCGCTGTTCAGAGCAAGAATAAATGCATCGTGCATAACATGAGCCTCTTACTCATACTTATTCTTCTTCGGTGCTTTGCAAGTTGATGACATATGGCCTGTCTGACCACAATTCCAACATTCACCTTTAATGGGCCGAACTTGGAAAGCCTGAGATTTACCCTGATTTCCCTTGCCGCCCTTCGACTTCAACCTGTTTCTGTTCTGATTCTGACCACCCTTACTCTGGCTTCTGCCCCTCTGCTGCTGAAAACTTAAGGCTGAACCCAAAGTGCCTGAACCTGAACCTGAACAATCAATCGAATTTCTTCTAACCTCCTCGGTCAAAATTAAACTAACAACCTCACTTAGTTTCAACTTTTCTTTCCCAGCCGAATTACTTCCTGCAATAACCGTACCCTGCCAGGTCTCTGGCAACTGAGACAGAATCAACAATGCTTGAACCTCATCATCAAGCTTGATATCGACAGACATAAGTTGATCAACAATCGTATTGAACTCACTGAGTTGTGACATAAAGGAAACCCCTTCTGCCATAGACAGGTTGAAAAGTTTTTTTCATAAGATGTACCTTATTCGCAGCAGACGGTTGCTCGTACATCTTAGATAGCGCTTCCATAAGATCCTACGTCATTTTCTCCTTCAATATGTTGTGGATGACTGCCTTAGAAAGGGAAAGGCGAATAACTCCTAACACCTTTCTGTCAAGAACATTCCAATCCGCATCTTTTTCTTCAGCCCTCTTTCCCTTCGCTTTACCCTCCAACGGACGGTAAAGATCCTTTTGATACAGATAGTCCTCTATCTGCGTCTTCCAGTACGCGAAGTCTGACCCATCAAACTTTGCTATCTTCTGACTGCCTTCTTCAGAACCCATAGCTCCCACTGAAACCCTAGGGTGCCTGAACAAGATTAAACCCTAATTTGTCGAACAAAATCCTACCGCAACTTGCGGCTCTGATACCAGTTGTTAGGAATTGAACTCCTTGTTCAACTCACAATGCCCTACGGATCTTGGAAACTAGGATCACAGAAATCGCAAGCAGACAAAAATAATAGTGCGTAACAGAAAAAGAAAGAACACAAGATATACGTGAAAAACCTCAACGCGAGGAAAACCACGGGAGCCACACCAGTCCACTATGAAATCGAATCAAGAGTACAAGTCTTCTCGCAATCTCTCTGAGACCTACGTTTTCTCTCGCCTCTCTCTTTGTTTTTTTCTCTAAAAACAAGTTAACCTAATTACATACAAACTGCAGTGTAAAATAGGTCGGGTCTTATGTGGAAATTAGACCACAAGTTCTTAAAATATGGAAGGTTGTCTGCCGAAGGTTGTCTACACCCCTAACACTTCTCACGAATTCTCCTTTTCGATGTAGATGACTGGATGTCTTGTGTCTTTAACTAGACCAAGAATTAGTCAAAGGGTGCCTGAAATTAGCGAAAATGAATTGACATACAGTTATCCCTTTATATTTTTCCCATGGGTGTAATTCCAACTTTTGTTGGATGGTACTAGCTGGAGACAAGGCGTCTAGCCGTCCGCCCTCCACTATTTTGAGTTAGGGACGAGATTCTTTTCCGTAACTCTCACACAGTCCAATATTTTCTCACAATGCAGGGATATCTTCGCGTGAAGATATATTTGTAGGACTGCACTTGTGAGACAACTTCAGCAACTGTCTGGAATAGTTCCTGGAGAGGATCCACTCCCTTTGAGTCATTTCTGTGGAATGACATCTCTAGAGGTGTGTGTGTTTCAGGACTGACTTTAGAATTCTCGGAGTCTAAGATGAACTTAATTATGAGAGGAAAAGAATATTCATATGGGAAAGGATTGTTGGAGAGGATCCACTCCCTTTGAGTCATTTCTGTTGAATGACATATCGAGAGGTGTGTGTGTGTGTTTCAGGACCGGCTTTGAGATTCTCAGGGTCTGAGACGAACTTATAAGGGAAAAAAAATATTCATATGGGAAAGGAAAAAGAAGCTCCTAAGACTTGAACTATGTAGCTCTTGGATGGAGAAACTTCTTCCACTAGGTTAGCTAGCTTATTTTTGTTATATAAGTGCTAGATTAAATATATATTACATATCTGACTATACCTATTTAAGGCCCTAGTTTTGATCTAAAATTTGAGGCTTAAGTCCGCCGCCTTGTTCGCCTCGGCTCAGAATCGGCTCTGGTGTGTTTTAGTTTGGGTATCTAACAGAAAGAGTAAAAAGTGGGGCCCAATTTTATTTGTTAAGAGTGTGTTAATTTGAAGAATGAATGAGTGTTGTAATGGTGGTCTATTAATTGGATTTGGCTTTAAAAGTCAAATAGTAACTTATTTTTTGTTTTTATTAAAAAATTCACATTTGTTAGTTTTGTGTCAAATTTTTGTGACTTATTGATTCGTTTTGGTGAGAGAAATCGGAAAAGTATAAAATTTTGATGGAAACACAGTAATTATTTTAAAAAAGACAAAAAATAGTAAAAAAAAGTTGTCTTTGTTCGGTTCCCATCTTTTGAAAAAGTTGTTTTGTCTTTTTGACTTATTTTTGTTTTTATTCAAAAAATTCTATGAGTTTTGATAAAAAAAAATTTACTTTTCTGATTTCTCTCATTGAGACGAATAAATAAGTAACACAAATTTGACACAAAATAAAAAAAATGCAAATTTTTTTCAATAAAAGCAAAAAATAAATTTCTTAACTTTTCAATCCAAAGGAAAAGGCTGGGAGGAGCTTGTGACTGCCATTGAGGTTGACTAGGCCCTTGTTGTCCTTGCATGCCTTGTGAATCATCATTTAGCCCGAAAGACCGCCAGGCCCGAGCCCATGAAATCGGCGGGCCGGCCTGTTGTTTGTAATGGGCGGGCTTGGGTCTATGAATTTTTACTCGGCCCGCCGGCCCGTGAGCCCTCCCGGTAGCCCGCCCGTGGTACCCACCCAATAGCCCGCCCACGGGCCCACCCATTAGCCCAAAATCCCACAAAATCCTTTCTTTTTTCCCTTGTCCAAGGAAATTTAAGTCCGCCCAGCTTTTAGCCCGCTCGTTGCCCTGCCCAGTGGCCCGCTCGGTTTTTGGCCCGCTAGCCCGTCAATTGGGCTAGCCTGTGGGCAGGGCTTGGGCTTCAATTTATGGTAGGTAGCCCGGCCCGCAAAAAAAGTAAAAGCCCGGTCGGCCCGGCTCGTGGGTGGGCTTGGGTAGTGACTTGGCCAGCCGGCCCGATGATGACCCTTACTTGTGATGTCAGAGTTGCCAGATCCACTCTCCCAAGCTATTTTCGTTGAGAGTCTTGAGACATGTTAGATATTTTGGCATTTTTGGGGGTTGTCAAAAATATTTATTGGTGTCTTTGTTATATCGACTCCGTTTAATTATAATGGGTAGGTTTTTAGGAGGTAATTTCTCGCTCGATGCTCCTCCCATTATCTGCACCAAGTTAACTGCTGCAAAGTCGTTCCAATTTCCCAAAGGTAAGAACGTTGCACGGCATCTCATGCATAGCATTTTGAGATTTCAAACTTTTTCTTATTTGGATAAATTTTGGTTGTAATAAGTTAGTTAAATTTTCTTACCGTTAACAGTGCATTTGGAGACTTGAGATTTCTAACTATAAATAAAATTATTGTTTTTCTCCTAACAAAATAGCAAATTTATTTATTAACGTACCCAGGTTTTGAAGCGTTAATTACATACTACGTCTTGGGTGTTTTTAGCAAAGTTGGGATAGCCCCAACATCCCTACCCTACACATGCCTCCAGTCTCCCACAAGTTGCTTACAAAATTTCGGTTCATGAAAGGTATCTTTAAAGTTGGAGCTTAAAGGGAAAAAAAGGGGGCTTTCATATGCCATGCCATACAAGTAAACGAACGGTCACACTTATAAACATTAAAAAAGAAGAAAAGTTTTGTCGTTTTTTCCATCTATTTAGGTTGTAAGACTCATCACTGATGTATTTTAACCTCAAAAGAAACTGTGGTGGGGATCAATTGTTTTTGCACCTGACTTACTAGCGATGTTCTGAAAATATTGGGTCAACATCATACTTTATTAACGCGTGTTCCAAGGGGATAAAAAAAGTTTGAGGAATGACAAGTTGGTAAGTTGTGGGTTAAGGACTTTGGATGTCCTAATTTATGAGCCACGGCCAAAGAGCTTGTAGCACAATAGTATTTTCTCGTCTTTTCAAAAGAGAGGTTGGGGCTCGAGCTCTATCGTGCGCGTTTTGTGTGTTCACGGTTATAGACAGTTTCTGAACCTTCTGTAGACTTTAACTTACTAATTTTCCTTTAATCCCCGCTGATGTATAACGTGTGGCAAAACAAAAAAAAAAAAACTTATGAGCGATGTCATTTAATATAACACAAAGAATAAATAATTACCAAGAAAATTCTGAAAAAGTCAGTTCATTGTTCGAATTCATTTGGAAAGATTGTCTTCTTTGTAAGAAAATAAAACAAATAGATGGTGACCTCTCAACAGACTTTTGTGATTTTTCCAGCTTTGCTGACGGATCGGTTTCTATTGTTTTAACATAAAGAATATGGATAGCTTTGCTGACGGGTCGGTTTCTACTGTTTAACATAAAGAATATGGATGAACCATCTCTATTAGTGATGACTAGAAAGTATATCTGGTGTGCTTCCAGGATCTTGTACAAAAGAAACAAACAATTGTGGGGCCTCTCAACAATGGTTTTTTTTTTTCTTTTTTCTCCTGAGCTAAGGGGGATCACCCTTTAATTCTCTCTATAAATGAAAACTGGCAATCAAAACCACGAAGGCACAAAATCAGAACACACACACCATCAAGAGAAAACAAACAAGCATGTCCTCCTTTGATATTAGGTATGCTATCATACTTACAATAAATATCATGAAATCACAAGCAAGCATCCCGTGGGATTGGGATCCATATGAATTGATGGGTAATCTCACCTGGTCCAAATTTGGGCTTCCCTTCACACTTTTCCTCATCTTCTCCTTCACCTCCTTCAAGGTCCCTCTTACTTGTCCCATTGATATATGGCACGTAAGAGTAAGAGTAGGAGAGTTTTCCCCCGCTCTTGTTGTATTGATGGTGACCTCTCTTCTTCTTCCACAGTTACTCTTTTGGTATACGTATCCCACTATCGTGCTGCTTTCTATGTGCTCTTCATGGCTTTTCAAAACGTTCAAGAGCTTTTTGCATTGGGCACGAGCAATCCTTGTCACCGTTCCAGATTTAAATATATCTCTAAGTTCAGTTGAAGTTGATGGGGCAGACTTGGAAGATAATGGAGTAGATTTGGAACGTGAGCATGTTGCTTTAGGAGATGAGGGGTGTACAAGTATAGTCTCCTTGACTAATTAATTTTGAGCAATGTTGCATAACCCCAAAGTTGGAGTGACACATTTGACAACTAATTTAGAATTGGTGAGGTCTACTCAAGCAACTCCCAATCTGAAATTGTCATTTGTTTCACTTTCATGGCAGACTTTCAACCTGCATTACATTAGTATATCATCATCCTTGTGGAATTACAAAGCTTGTTTGAATGCTTGAATATTGACTATGTGTTTGTAATCCCCCCCAGCTCCCTAGGGTTTTAAGTTCTTGTGAAAATTCTGTGTATATTTTAGTCTTTTCTTGATTTTGTAGTATGTATATGTTTCTACCTTTCAGTAATCCAAGAGTACATCGTTTGGAACATTAACTACAGATATCAAATGACTCAATATACTCCCAGAAGGCCAAACATAAGATGTTGGAGAAATTTTTCCAAACAAGGAACCACCTTAAAATCATAACATAAAAGATAGAACAAACTCCCACAAAACCCGAGAGGCTAGGCAAAAGAGAACAAAGAAAACAAATCCGGGAAGATGCAATTATAAGGCTTCTGACGAGAGCTCTTAAGCTTGATGAAGATCTTAGTTTGCCCTCTAGCATGTTTGTGATCTTCAATTTTCTCTACAAGCTTCTTCATGCACTCACCCCTTAACAAAAGAGAGTCTTTCATGGGAGAAAATAAAATCTTCATTGATACAAGAGGTGGAGAGCTAGCATATGACCACCCTAAAAAATAAGGACATATGAAGTATATGCATATAAGATTCATATTCTCAGGCCTCTTTTGATACGTTTTATAGGTTGGTAAATGGTTATGGGGAGGGCGCAACTCCTCGCAATTGAAAAACTCTCTGCTCCGCACAACAAAAGGGATCCCTTAATCGGTTCATCAGTTGGTCCTCCGACAGGTGCCAACCATTCTTCGCTCTCTTGAAGGGCAGCCAACGTAGTTTCAACTGGACCGAGGAATGTGACTGCGCATTGCAACAGCTAAAGGCTTACCTCTCCGAGCCTCCACTCCTCATTATGCCTCAAGACCAGAAAGACTTATTCTTGTACCTAGCCGTCTCCCCACATGCCATAAGCTCGGTGCTCGTTCGTCAAGAGGGTTGAGACCACCATCCCATCTGCTATTCAAGCAAGACGATGACCCCTATCGAGATGCGTCATCTGCCCTTGGAGAAGCTTGTCATCGCTTTTGTCTCAGCCTCTCGGAAGCTTGCTCCTTACTTTCAGGCTAACCGAATCATCATTCTCACTGAGTTCTCTCTCAAGTCTCTCCTTTGGAAAGTGGATCTCTCAAACCGAATCTCCTAATGGGCAGCGGAACTTGCAAACTTCGAAATTCACTACCAGCCCCTAATGGCTATCAAAGCTCAGGCCCTGGCAGATTTCATCGCCCAGCTTACTTCGAGCGATTCCCCCGCCTTGAGTCCGACCCCCAACCCTGAAGCAGCGCTCCAAGCCAACCCCAGCAACTCCTAGAAGTTGTTCCACGGCAACATCTGAAAAATGTACGTCGACGGAGCCTTCAACAGCCGAGGCGCTGATCGTACTCCTTTCTCCCACCGACATACTGCATGAAAGCTCCCTCTCCATCAGCTTCCCAGCCTCAAACAGTGAAGCCGAATATGAAGCTAATCTCAGGACTCAAGACCGCCGAAGCACTTGGCATTGAAGAGCTCGTCGTCTACAGTGACTCCCAACTGGTTGTCAATCAGCTCACCGAAGAATACGAAGCTCGGGACGAGCACATGCGCACATACCTCAGTTCAGCTATCCGACTCACTAAAAGCTTCAAGGCCATCCGGATCGAGCACATTTCTAGAGAACAAAACGCACATGCTGACTCCCTCGCTGAACTGCCTCGGCATGTTCAGCCTCGGGACCCCGCTCTATTTCCTTCGACACTATCAACAAACCCAGTTTTGAGCTTGACGTTCTTGATCTTGAGGTCCTCAATATCGAGTTTGAACTGAGCTGGATGGACGAAATTGTCAGCTACCTGCGGGATGATATCCTCCCCTCCGACAAAAAAGAAGCTCACCGACTCCGGAACAAGACTGCTCTTTTCTGGTTGAACCCCAATGGCAAGCTCTACCGACGGTCCTTTACCGGCTCATACTTGTTGGTGGCACACTCACACCAGGTGCCTGGTATCATTGAAGAGCTTCACACTAGCGATAGTGGTTGCCACTCAGGAGGACGTTCCTTCGCTCACTGAGCCATCACTCAGGGTTATTGGCGGCCAACAATGAAGCATGATTCCCGAAGAGTACGTTAAACGGTGCCGAAAATGCCAAATGTTTTCTCCCATCAATCATTTTAAGTCTCCTTTACTAATTAGGGGACTTTCATTGCTCAAAATTCTTTTATATACACTACCTTAATCTTTTAGTTTCCTTTATTAATTAAGTGATTTACTTTCTCCGGACAAAATACGTTTATTTGGCTTTAAAAGTGGAACAATAACTTTTTTTTTGTCTTTATTCAAAAAAAATTTGCATTTGTTCTTTTTGCGTCAAACTTTTGTGACTTATTGATTCGTCTCAGCGAGAGAAATCGAAAAAGTAAATTTTTTTGATCAAAACTCATAATTTTTTTCAAAAAGACAAGAATAAGTAAAAAAAGCTGACTTATTGACTTATTTTTGTCTTTATTCAAAAAATTATGACTTTCGATCAAAATTTTTTAATTTTCCGATTCTTCTCGTCGAGACGAATCAATAAGTCACAAAAATTTGACGCAAAACGAACAAAGACAACAAAATTTTGAATAAGAACAAAAAAATAAGTCACTCAACTTTTTAATCCAAACTCACTTGGAAGTATATCTATATCATACTCTCCAGAAAATATGTTTTGAAAAGGGAAATATATATAGAGATGGTTCAAGGGACATCCAAAAAAACACCTAAAAAAAATTCCAAATCTCAATTTCATAGTTCCCGATCAAATTTTAATGATCCAAACCGTTCAATGTGTGCAGAATGTGATTTTAAGGGTGTTTGCGAGAAATTAGCAAAAAAAATGACCGGGAAATGCTTGCTTTGAGCAGTTTTTATTTGAACCGTTCAATAAAAACTGTTCGAAACTAGGGCTGTTACGAACCCGACCGGACCAAAAAAGACCGAAAAAACCGACCGATCGGTTCGGTCGGTCCAAGGGAGTTTTTTTTCGGTTTGGGGTGGACCGAACCGAACCGAACCTAGGTCGGTTCGGTCTCGGTTTTCTGGAAATCTATACCGACCGAACCGAACCGAACCGAATGCGGACCGAACCGACCGAGGACCGAACCGACCGAACCATATATATTATATATATTTATATAAATTGTTTTAATCTTCTGGCTCTTATTGTTTTGAATGGTTAACTTTTGGCTCTTACTTTTTTTTTTTGGAATTTCATTGCTTGATTTATTTACGTTTTTGCAAAATTTTCCAATCGATTACTCTCTCTGTTCTAAATTACTTTAACTCCTCTAAGTTATATACACTATTGTAGAAAATATTTCCAATCGATTGAAAAAAAAAGAAGAAGGTGGAAGAGTACTTGTAAAAGTTGTAATTGTTTGAGCATACTTGTTGTATGTTTTTTTTTTTTTCAATTGGTGTTTGAAAAAAAAAAAAAAGGTACAAATTACGATGGCCCAAATGTGAAAAAATGGCCCAAACATGGGTGATTGACTTAAGGTTGAAAATTGCCCAAATATGGGTGAGAAACATGTGAAAATGACCCAAATATGGGTGAAAAAATGATCCAAACATAGCCCGTAGTCTATTGTTAGTTTTTAAAAACGGCCCAAATGGTCCAACTAAGGCCCATTTCGGGCGGACCGAACGCCCTGAAATCCCCGACCGAACCGAACTCACCCCGAACCGAATCCAACCGAACCGAAATTAATACTGGTCGGGATCGGTCTCCGGATTATATACCCCGACCCCGATCGAGGTGCGGCAAATCCACCCCGAACCGAACCGAACCGACCCGACCGAATAACACCCCTATTCGAAACTGTTCGGATCAAGCCCTTTCCGGTCATTTTTTTTTGCTGATTTCTCGCGGGTACCCTTAAAATCACATTCTGATCACATTGAACGGCTCAGATCATTAAAACTTGATCGGAAATTATGAGGTGTTTTTTTAGGTGTTTTTTTGGGTGTCTCTGGAACCACCCCATATATATATATATATATATATATATATATATATATATAATATGAAAGGGAAGTTTTCAAATCCCTAAATTTTCTCCTATATTTTGGACCTTAGGATCGGTACACATTTTTTCTACGGCTAAGATCTACGGGTAGAAGGGCTAACGATATATTTGAAAAGAATCTATATATGGAAAAAGGATGAAAACTTAAAATTATTGTTTCCTAATCTTATTCTGATTCCTTATTTCCCAAATTTAGAAGATAAATCAAAGGTAAATAGAAAGGAAACAATATATGGCTCATAATATACAACATTTGCAACAAAACCATATATACTTAGTTTGAATTTTTCTGATTGCCCATAGTTAAGGTAAACACAGTTTTTTTTGTTTTTTTTTTTTAAAAATGAAAGGAAACAATAGCACTTTGACCGTTAGTAAATTAGGGATGTCTACTTTGAAGTTTGAAATATTGGAAAGGAACAAAATCAATCAAAAACCATACACATATCATCCAAAAGTGAAAAAGTAAGGTACAGAGCTCCAATCTATTCCTTTCAAATTATTGATAAGTGTTCAAAAACTTTTCTACGGGTTGAACATTCCAAAAAAGTAGTTTTATTTTTTTTTTCCCAATATTGTATACATCAGCTAGCGGGGAGTTAGTAAGTTAATCCACAGGGGGTCCAAAAGTTGTTCATAGCCCTGAACCCCAATCAACCACCCCTCATGGGGCTTGAACCCAAGCCTCCACTAGAAGGCGGTGAATAATACCAATTGAGCTGAAAAATAGTTTAAACTTTCAAATGATTTTCTAATTATGGGAGTAAATGCATTTTCCAAAATAACCATAACACACCTCTTTGATTTTATGGGATGAATGATATTTTTCATAAGGAAACTTGAAGACTGCATTCTCCATTTTACTACAAAAGATGAACCAGAGAAAGCATGACAAATCCCTCCTATATTCTCTCTTCGATCCATTGCAAAAATACTAGAATTTACATTGCAACATGTGCTTCATCAAAAGGTCTATGTATATTCATCTCAAAAAAAAGAAAAAGAAAGTATGAATATAGCCCTAACTTCTTTTGATTTTAATTTGTGAATTGAAATACTATGTGTGGCAGCCAAATTGGGTTTGGTGAATGATCGAGAGATTTATCTTGCATTCAAACAAATGGAAGCTGGCATGGATTAAAGCGGTGTAACTATTCATCAATTTTATTCTCCTTCTCAGATATGTGTTAATTCTGAGCTCGATGTTGAATTGACCAAAACACTGTAGGTTGCTTACTTAGAAGGTTTGCAACTATATATTACATTCTAAATATCAACAATATATGTGTGGTTATATTTTTCACATTTTGATTTTGACCTTTTCGGTTTTGTGTGGATTTGAGTGGGGTTTTTTTTAATGATTTTTAGCGGTTGAGATTTTGTATATATCCCAACATCACGTCTCACTTTTAATAATTATTTACGTAATAATCATCTCTCTCTCTCTCTCTCTCTCTCTCTCTCTCTCTCTCTCTCTCTCTCTCATATGGCTTTGAGCTTATCATATTAATTTTTCTTTCTTGGTTGCACCCATTGTGTAGGAAGTTGTCGATTTATTAAAGAAGGAAGGAATTTATTGGTGGATTGAAAAAGGTATAATATTATTGTTGGCTTAATAAGTAGTTTGTTCATAATTTTATGAACATGCCATTATCAAAATTTATGAACAAAAACTAAAACAGGAAACGTTAGTAGGATGAACCAAAAAAAAAAAAAAAAGTGGCCTTAATAAATCTAAAACAGTATGGTTTGAAAAAGGAAGGGGGAAGATGGTTAAATACTTATGTAGAGTATATGATTTGAGAAGAAGAAAAAAAGGTGTGGGAGGGGTGGGTGTATATGCTTATGTGGAAAGAACGACTTACATAACAATGAAGAGTCAGTGATTATTGAATATGGATTTGTATGGATGCATTGACCAATTTCTAAAGTTAGTGATTAGAATATGAATTTGTATGG
This sequence comes from Rhododendron vialii, assembly GCF_030253575.1. Lineage (NCBI taxonomy): Eukaryota > Viridiplantae > Streptophyta > Magnoliopsida > Ericales > Ericaceae > Rhododendron > Rhododendron vialii. Next base: position 31,572,928 of record NC_080565.1, on the reverse strand, counting down.
ATGTATTGACCAAGAGGAGCTGTCCCCAAGGAGAAATATGATTTTTAGTGTTTCAATTTTGGGTTTGTTTGACTATTTTATCTATCATCTTCAGTAGTCTTACATTTCTTTTCTTTTGTTTATTAACTATGTGCTTGGTTTTTTTCATTTGAACAATTATTTGACCGAAATGATTCTCAACTGTGTGCCATTTGCTTTGTGTTATATTTGTTTCTCTGTCGTTCCACCATCTTTATGCACCTATGCAAAGGCTTTTAGTTTTGTTTTCTACAAAGAAAATTTAAGGGTCCATGTCTTTAGAAGATGTTAGTTTTTATACATTTTGAGTTGCTATAGGACTATGAGTACTCTTGAGATTGGAGGGGTATGATTTTTTTTTTTTTGCATATTCTTATAATAAGGTTAAATTTGATTTTTCCTTAGTTGTTTTAGATTTATTTATTTTATACAAATTAAGATTTGACTATTTTAGTGTACCATTCAATCAAGAAGGGGTTCAAAGGAAATACTATCTTAGTTGCACTCTTGAGGTTGTGGCTGAACTTCTTTAGAACCAACCAAATTTAAGAATGTAACAAAATGGTTTCAAATATGGTTCATACTTCATATTACAAGGCGGTTCTTGTATTATTGAAGTTAAGATTTTAACAGGCAAACAATTTGCCAAATTGGCTTTCATACCGAGAATATCTTTATCACCGTCATCTTCAAATCTTCCTTTTCATATGACAAGACGTTAATTTTCAGTTCGCTTGGCATATGCTATGACTATTAACAAATCGCAAGAACAATCTATCAAATTTGTAGGAGTCGATTTGCGCACACCTGTATTTAGCCATGGACAACTATATGTGGCATTATCAAGGTGCACGTCTTTTGATCATATCAATGTCCTTCTTCCCGTAGAAGAAACGGATTTCACTACGTTCCAATATTGTTTACCCTGAAGTTCTGCTGTAGTTTGCTTTATCATACGAGTTACAATGAGTTGTAGAATATTATAATTTAATTTTCCTCTATTATCATATATCATCCCTTAAATAAATGACTTGGCGTACTAACTAGACTTTTGTTAACATATCATTCTTTTTTAGGATAGTGATTGAGAAGCCTCAAAGCTCAAAAGGATCAATATGCTTGAAGATTTTTCGTCTTGAAGAAGATTTTTTAGTCTTGACATGTTTCATGTTCTCTTTTTAGATGTCTCATCGAGGCACACATTTTCATTAATGTTTATCATTTTTTATTTTCATCGGTATTTTGGATGGTGTTTTTTGATTTGATCAAGATTTATGCATCTGAGTTTGTTCTATGCATCTTAGTTGGTTAAATTTGTTGTTCTGTTTTAATTTGCGTGTACTGAATGTTTGAGTCGTGCCTTCAGGCACGAGCATTCGCTAGTATATATATATATATATATATATATCAATTATCAAGAGAACAGATGGTCTAGTTTTTTATTTTTATTATATATATATATATATATATATATATATATATATATATGAGTTAGGTTCCGATGAGGGATCTCTCATTTTATTAAAATGCGGGACTCCCCGTTCCGATTGAATTTCGATGATCCGTGCCGCTCAAAGTGATCAGAACGTGATTTTAAGGGTCCTCGTGAGAAATCAACAAAAAAAATGACCGGAAAGGGCTTCATCCGAGCAGTTTTCATTGAATGGTTCAAAAAAAACTGCTCAGATGACGCCCTTCCCGGTCATTTTTTGTGCTGATTTCTCGCGAGGACCCTTAAAATTACGTTCTACACACATTGAACGGTTCGGATTTTCAAAATTTGATCAGGAAATAAAAGTCCCTCATTTTGTTGGATCCCTCACTTGAAAATTCGTGTATATATATATATACATATATATATATATATATATATACATAGATATATATATATATATATATACATATATATATATATATATATATATATATATATATATATACTACATAAAAAAATGGGTGGACGACACTTTTGTGCGTGGAGAGATTTTTGCTTATATGTGAAAGAAAGAAAGTGGTGCACCATGGCCGTAGGAGGCGAGAGTGACAGTTTTCATTACAGCCCATATTTTTCTTTTTCGTTCTTGCATCTTGCATTTCTTTGAACGATTTTGGGGTTTGTTGAGATCACACTACACATCATACATCATTCCATCCTGTGATTTCTTGGTGCCGTTTGCTGCTGTGGCCGAATTTTTTGGAGATCGATTCGGAGTTGGTTGAATCTGAAGATCGAGCGTGAAGTCCGTGGTGCATCTGTTGAATCTTGAAGAAGCTCTAAGAGCATCGGAGATTGACAAGAATAAGTAAAGACGTGGATAAGGTTTTACTATTTCGCAATATGTATTTCTTTTTGATTAATAGTAGAATATAGTAGTAGTGTTAAGCCGTCCGTGGTTTTGGCTTAGAGTTATTTAGGACCTTAAGTTTTTCCACGTAAATAGTGCGTCTATTGTCTCAATTTTATTTTACTGCACTACTTGAATTTTGATTTGGATTAATGGAGATAATCAATCCGTTCATCTATATTAAATTTTAATAAGTTAATCTTCATTCAAATTGATATTTTTGAACTCCTATTCACCCCCTCTAGGAGTAGATTGAACGCTTCTGCATAATTTTCAAGACAGAGCCATTTTCTTCTTATTCTCTTTCCTCTTACTCTTTTTTCTGTTCTTGTCTGTGGCTTTTTCGTCCTTGTGCTTGGCTTGTTTCGTCTTCTTCCCCTTTTTCGTTGAATTCTGTGTTGGGGTGATTCATTCAGTTCTCGACGGGTCGGATCTCCTCCTTCATGTAGCTCCCTCCTTCCCTAAGCAAGCCTACAAGACAGGGAACCAATTAGTGTCATCTGGCCGTAGCCAACGTTGGGCTTGATAGATGGGCTCCAAGGGACGACTGGGTCGAGCATTCGGTACATGTGCGTCCGGCCCATACAAGCTCTAATATGACGGGCTGCCGATGGCACATGGCCCGCTGCCTAGTCAAATTCGGCCCATTACAATTTCATAGAGAAAAAAAATTTTAAAAATAAATCCATTGGGTCCAGACTCTATAAAGACTCGAGTAAAAATGTCAGAATTTTATCTACCCTCAAGTGAAGGGGTGGAGGTGGGAGGGGGTGGTTGTATTTAAAGAAAGGTAAAATGGTTGTATTTAATGAAAGGTTGTCCTTAGAGGTAAATAGAAATTGAGCTCATCCTTAATGAGAATTATTATGCTCTTTTCTATCCTTAGTGGTAATTTGCTGAGGATTTTAATGGTTTACCACTGCACAGCACCATCTTCTAATTCGGTTACATTTTATTGAAGACCTGAATAAAACACATTACAATCTAAGTGAATCTAGAACACAAACATTGGCATCTCTTTTCGTTTTCTTTGTCCTTTTCAAGAATCGGATTGGGCCGGAGTTACATATGAGAGGCCCCACCCTCTCTTTTTTCATTTTCTTTGTTTTTTTTTCTTTTGTTGTTGAACTCGGTTATGCTCTGAACTCTTTTATCTTTCTAAATGCACCAAAAAAAGGGATAAAAATAAAGGAACATAGGGTAGGTATGAAATTAAGCTGCTAAAAAATAGGAATAAGAACTACTCACAAGCCCCTGAAGATAGACCAAAACACAATGCAATTAGACGGAGCTAAAAATGTAACCTACTTTTTTTTTTTTCATATTAATTATATATATCAGTGATGGATTAGAGGGTAAGTTAGCAGGTTGACAACTAAGATCATCATTACCCATACACGTAAAGCAAGTGAGCATGCTCCCATATTTCCAACATCATTTGCATATATATAAAGAGGATAAAGAAAGCATGTAGAAAATACTCTGACCCCAATTTTTAGTCACTCATTATATCCTAACCCGATAATAAATTGGTTATATTTCTCAATTGGTAATACTTTTTATATGTAATATGGATTTTGTTTGATAGCTCTCGATTAGTACTATAAGTCAAAGTTTTCAAAATCAGCCAAAACCTTGTAGATTATGTGATATAATCAATTGAAAAGTGGCACGAATTTTCAAAATGGACAAAAGAATTAGGACAGAGGGAGTAGCAAGCTCAAGTCACGATGCTTCGAAAGTGGTGGCCATCCCAGTGGGAAAGGGACTTACAAGCCCCACGTTTCACCCGGGATCGAGTCCCGCCAGTGTAGTGTAGTGTAGTGTACGGTTGCCGAGTGGAAAAAAGAAAAAAGAAGTCACGATGCTTCCTTGGTCTCAAGCCAACTCCAACCTTAAGCATCGCTCCAACACAATTACATGAAAATGTAAGAGTAGACATAAATATTAGATTTTTAATTGATAAATAATTTATGAATGCAGTTTGAAACAAAAAAAGTTGGCAAACACTGGAACATGTGAATCTGAATGGAGAGAGTAAACGTGCGCGCGCACGCGCACACAGTAGAAGTACTAGAAAAGAGGGATGAGAAAGAAAAAGAAAAAGAAAGCAAACCCACAAAACATAGCCTTGTGTATCCCCAAAGCACACAAACAACACTCTTTATTTGTGAAAAACAATGTAACTCTGCCAAACAAGTAGCATGCAGCATCCATAAGACTGGCAGTTGAATGCAGCTCCAAGAAAGAAACTAGCACATAAAGCTATCGATCTCCTTTTTCTTTCCTCCTTGATGAGCCAACTTTCTTCTAGGAAATTTGCTTAGCTCCCAGAGCCTTGAAGAAATCAGTTGATTTTTACATCAGTAAAAAACACAAGTTAGAATGGCGTAAAATTTTTGACAGAATTGGAAATATAGCAATTGAAGAAGTGGGAATGCTGCTCGTTGTGCGTATATGCTTGCAAAGTCAGAACATTTCACTCAAATATACATACCTTATCCGTAGGAGGTGAAAATGTGCTCGTTGTTCTTCTAGGAAATTTGTCTCAGCTCCCAGATCCTAGAAGAAATCATTTGATTTGTACATCAGCAAAAAATAAAAGTTATTCTCAGAGAATTGCGTAGAACTTTTGACAGAAATGAAAACATGGAAATTGAAGAAGTGGGAATGCTGCTTGTTGTATACCTACTCACAAAAGGCCAGTTTACTAAAATATACTACATACCTTTTCTGTAGGAGGATAAAATGCTGCTCGTTGTTGAATTGGATCGTCTTGTTGCGATTGAAATCAGAGATGGAAGTCCCAAAATACGGGCAATCTTGCACATGCACTTGCTCCAAGGAAGGGCATTCAATAGCAGCATCTCCGGAGTAGAAACTTCTAAGGCAAGGAAGATTTTGCAGCAATAGATTCTTCAGTTGTGGGAAAATGATCTTGTCCATAACTTCTTCCTCATGCTTTTCACCGTTCTCCTTCATCTTGAACTGAGAAGACGGGCTTTGAATGGACGTTGCTTCACCCTGGTCATCTTTACCAATGATCCCTTCCAATGCAACACAATCAGCTATCCAGAGGTCTTCTAGTTGCAAGAGGCATCGGGACACAGACTGCGTGAATAGGCTTCCCAATTTCTTGCATTTGATCAGGGTTAAAACTTTGAGGTTGTGAAAGATAGCTAGTCGAGAAGGGCCGTTCCATATCCTTGCCAGTTTAGGTAGATTGTCCAGCTTCATTTCTCTTAGTTTTTGGAGAACAATTTGTCCTTCCTCCAGCTGTTCAGTTCTGAAAATCTCTTCCAAAGAATTTGCACTTACATTAAGTACTTCCAAATTCTGTAGCCTTTGCAACAAATTAGATTGCAGCAGTACATCTGCCAACTCATTACACTGTTGCACATCGAAAAATTTCAGCTTAGCCAATGACCCATGCGGTAGTTGGCCAACACATATCTGGTTCAAGTAATCCATATTGTTGATGCTCAACTCCACCAGGTTCTCGAACACGGGCATGCTTGGGACCCAATTCACCGAATCCATGAGATGGACTCCATAGCATTGCTGGATAAGGATAGACTTTAGGCCACTTAACCTTGCTCGATCATATGCTGTGAGGATGTTATTCAAACCTCCGCACTCAATGTAGAGTATCTTCTCTACTTTCTCCGTCACAACTTTGTTAAACCAATCAGGCAAGGTGTTGATGGTTGTGTCAAGGACCAATGATGCCATTGGGCGCACTGTTGTGGGTTTCGACAATTGGACATTGAAGGACCTTGTGAACTTGTCCCGGTGGATGCATATATTGAACTTTATCCAGTTTGGATCAAGGGCAACATTGTTGGGCATGCATTGGACACCACAGATGTCAACTTTCAAAACGTTGAGGCGAGGCAAGCATGTTAGCTCATCTAAGCCAGCATTAGTACCATTCTCTGTTCCTTCTACAGCTTGGCCCCACTCTGCGAAGCTACCTTGCATATATAGTTCCTCCAAATTTGACAATCTCGATATAACATTGGGTGGAATTTGTTTGATATCGTTGCTCAAAGTGAGATCCAACATTCTTAGATTGCCCAATTCTCCTACTTCTTGTGGCAACTCCTCAATACAAGATTCTCTCAGACTAAGAATCTCAAGCTTCTTCAATTTGCCAAGAATGGATATGTCTGTTATTGACTGGCAACAATTCAGACAAAGTGTCCCAAGGTTGGTTAGGAGTCCAAGCGACGAGGGTAGAAGTTGAATGTCAGCACTGCTGAAATCCAACACTCTCAATGATTTGGCCTCCTCAAAAAAGGCATCTGGGATCTCTTGTACATCACTGTTATTTTGCAACAACAGCGTCTGGAGTCTAGAGCATACGAACTGATCAGGGAGCTTTGTAATTTCATTGTACATTAGTGAGATTGCAGTGCATCCTCTGTAATTTTCTTCCCTTGGCCACTCCTTCAATCCAATACCAGCTTTTACCATAACAGCATGCTCTCCACCAGATGATGCAATTAATATGCCCATATCGCGCACAACATCATGCATTTTCACGCATTCTTCCTGTTCACTTTCCAACAACAAACAGGAAGCTTGGAGGTGCCTGGTCACCGATAGCGCTCGCGCTTTTGCTGCATTCATTGTGTTGGCATCTTGAAACAATCCATGCCCAATCCCATACTTCACCAAGTCCTCAAATATTCTAATATCTGTGTCTTCAGGAAATAGGCAACAAATCACAAAACATAATTTTGCATCATTGCCTTTTAGATAGTCATAGCTCAACTTTATACATTTAAATACCTTTTCATCCTCATCAAGGTTTTTAAATGTAGACATTTCAAGTTGCCGTGCAGCTTCTTCCCATTCAAAAAGTTCTTTGTCCCCTAGAGCCCTTGCTGCCACAACAAGTGCAATTGGGAGACCGCCACATTGTTTAGCAACCCTCCTGGCGACATCATGGAAATCGTGGTACTCAACCACCTCCCCGGCTTTACTCCTAAACAAGGTCCAAGAATCCTCCTCAGAGGCAACATCAAGATGGATTTTGGCTTGACTTCCCATTGTGAAGCAGGCATGCTCTGTCCTTGTAGTGAGTAGGATTTTCGATTTGCAAGCCTCAAGGTCACTGCCGCTAGGAATTCCTATTTCAGATAGTTCTACCCTCGTCCAAATGTCATCCAAGATTATGAGGATCTTCTTTGTTCTCATTATCTTCTCTTTCAATCTCCCTGCCCTTCCAAATTCACTCTCTTCATGCAATCCCAAGGCCAACATATCAGCGAGTTGGCCTTGAATTCTTCTCAAGTTTACGTTTTGGGAAACCACTGCCATTATCACATAATCAAATAGCCCCTCCTTCTGGGCTTTAACACCCACTTGTTTCACCATGGTGGTTTTGCCTACGCCTCCCATGCCATAGACCCCAACAATCTTGACCCTGTCATCCTTTAGTGCTTCCATGGCCTCATCCATAGCCTTTCTCATCGATTCGAAGGCCACAAACCCTTCGGTAGACATTGTTGATTCGACGTCTATGGGCCGTCTCATTGGGAATGCAACATTATCAAATCTCCCCCCTACTTTTTTTTTCTTTTTTTTTTTTGATTTGCATAATCTCCCCCCTACTTGGAGCTCATCAATTCTAAGCGACAACAAATCAGGACGCGTCAACAAATCAGGAAACCACCCACCACACCATTTCTTGTTCAAACCATTAAAATCTCTTCCCTTTTCCTGGAGTTCTGACGCCTCTTGAATCTTCTTGACAATATCGCTTCCCAACCGCTTACGCGAGAAGACATTTGTTTCTCCGACTACTTCTTGCTCAAGTCTTTGCACTTCGTCTTTAAACCGTTGCACATCTGTGAGCCAAACTTCAACTTCTTTCTTTGGTCTTTTCTGTGGCCGGCTCTCGCTAATTTCTGAATTTATGTCATCCTCTTGACCGCTCAAGTAGTCTACCTTTCTCTTGAGATTTTGCATGTTTTCGTCAAGTTCCTGCAAACAAAGAAATAGCAACGGATTGTGGTCACGAGAAAATCATGAAGAGCACTTCACCATTGTTCTGATCGATGGTTTAATTCTATTTTGCAAAAGACAACCAAGAGAAGGAAAACGTTACAAGGCCCCTGCAGCAATTTTGTTGCTCGAAAATTCATGTAAATTTATTTTCCTTTCAATTGATTGCTTATACCAAAAAAATAAAAGTTATAAACTACAGACGTGCGTACTGCCAAACCATGAGTGGAATTCTATTTTCTCTTGACAAAAAGAAAACTCTCGAACTAAGGGCAGGCCTGTCTACCAACCCGATCCAACCCGAACCAAAAACGCTCAACGGGCAGATCTGATCACCCTTGTCGGTCGAGTTCAGGTCCGTAAGTTCAAACCCGACCAATGATTGTTTGGGTGTCGGGTGTATCCGACCCGTTCAAAAACAGACACGTGTAAAAAGAAAAAAAAATCCCAATTTGTCACTCCAGTCTCACACACCCAGTAGCGGCTATGTGTATCTGTGATTCCATGCCAGTCATGCCTGATTTTTCCATGTTTCTTTCATTTTTCATGAGTCTCAGGGACGGATCTAGAAATATAGGTCTAATGAGGGTACCTGTTAATCATAATGATGAAAGTTTATTTTTTTAGTCAAAGATTGTTCAAAATTAATGAATACATTATTAACTACAAAAGTTTATACCACGTACTTTAAGTTAAATTAGGTAAAAATGAGCACAAAATCTCATACAAAAATTTAAAAGAATGTATTAAATGAACATGGAAAAGTTTTAGAATTATCGAGCTAGTTTTTTCAATAACTTTATTTTAAAATATTTTTCTCAGAATGTTAAAAATGAAGAGAAATAAGAAAGAATATCTCCAAATCGAGAAATAACTCGTAAAACAATAAGTATAACTACATCATATGATGAAACTCAAGCTTAAAACAAATTATATGTGTGTATTTTTGAGATATGTGCAAGTGTGTATGTTAGCACATTTTTATAATTATGTTAATTTATAAAAAAAATTTAGTTTCAAGTGGAGGAACGCGTTCGAGTGGTGGCACGTGCCCCCGCTTTGGTCCGTCATGTGACTGTATATGCCAGTCATGCAGTGTTTGATTTTCTCTGAACAGTTGTAGGTGATGATGGATTCAGACATGACAGGCCTAATGAGGATGATGTTGAAGGTAACCCTAAAGTCTAATCTTTGGGGTTATCGATTTTGATGTTGACTATATTGAAGATGATACGGTAGAAGTCAATCAGATGAAGTCAAGAAAAATGCAGTCAAAATAAAACTTCCACCAGGAGTGCCTAAAGGCCCGAAAGGACCTAAAAAGGAGGCATGGAGGATGAGGAAAGATATATTTCTCCTGCCTGGGATCACTTCAACCCAATTAGTCTTATTAAAATAAAAAAAATATACAATATATATCTTATTTGATAGATATTGATATCGATGTGATCTATTAAATCTTGCAAACAAATTGAAAAATTATTTTCGTAAGTTTATTATTTTTAAATTTGAAAATAAGTTTTTATTTTTTAAGTACTTATTTGAAAAAGTGGAGTGAAACCTTAAAGACAAAAGCGATTGCCATTGGGAGAGGGTGGGGAGAATGTACGTAGTAATTACGGAGGTTGGTTGGGGTGGCCAAAGTTGGGGCCATAGGGTCCCAAGACTCCAACCAAGCTTAATTGGAAGAATTGTGCTCCATCTGTCTCCATTCTTTTGTTTCTTTTTAGAGTTCGTGTCACTTTTCAATTAATTATATCTTGCAATTTATAAATTTTTAGGTAATTTTGAAAATATCGTTTAAAAGAGCTTATTAATATCTATCAAATAAGATCCATATTACATAGAAATAGTATTACCAATTAAAAATTATAATTAATTTTTTATTCCGTTAAAATAAGACGAGGGATAATAAAATGGAGATGGAGGGTGTACGATGTTTTTTTTTAGAATTTTTGGAATAATAAAATGGAGATGGAGGGAGTAAGATGTTTTTTTTTAGAATTTTTGAAAGGCCCTAATCGGCCGTCCGGTGGCCGGAGATTGTTCGGTGCAGCCGGTCGGTACAAAATCCCTACACCCCCATCGGTACCTCAATCATTTTCCTCCTTGAAACTTTTCTATGATGCAACCATTCCACCCATTCCACGTAGAAAAAAGAATTCAACATCTGACACCCCTATCTTTTAGCCACAAACAATTACCCTTGGTTTGATAAGCCATACTCACTGGATAGTCCCCAACCCTTCGGTGCCTGCCAGCTTCCTTGCTTTTGAGTTCACCAACAATTTCCTCAATGAACTTGGCTTCATACCTAAAATTTCAATTTAATTAATATGCAAATAAAGCTTAGTATATCAAAAAAGATTTGCAAGGAAAAACCAAATTTCCATGAACATACCAAAACTAGAACACAAATAAAAAGTCCTCAAGACAACAACGTGTGTTAAGAAGATCTATGAACTCAAGAATTTAGTAAAGAGTAGCATTACTTTCCCTCAACTCCCCATCAAAGATAAATCCAAAGGTGGGCTATGGCCACCCCCAGATCTATGAACTCAAGGATTTGGTCAAGAGTAGCATTACTTTTCCTCAAATCCCCACCAGGGACGGATATCCAAAGGTGGGCTATAGTCACCCCCAATTTAGAAAAACCAAAATTGCAGACAGCATTTAACATATTGGGTCTTGTAACTTGTCATATAGAAAAGCTGATAATAAAAAATAAATAAATTGTCATATAGAAAAGAAATTTAAGAGGAGTTACAGACTTGGACCACTTAATTTCTCACAAATCATTAATTTAACATAAAACTTTCTCTTTTTCTATATTCCTCAACCTTAAAGTTCAAAATTTTTGTTGGTGCGCTATGGCCCCTGCATGCGTATACAGAACCTAATTCTGTCTCTCCTCCCAACTGGAGTATACAATTTACGAGGAGAGTCCTTTAAAGTACTACAGAGCTGTCCACACCATCAAATGCTTTTCCCTTTGGACAGTCCTTTAAAGTAGTACTATTTGCATGGATCAAAGATGGGTCTTGACCAAAGGCGCCATGGTTCTGGATAGTCATCGCTCGATCATTGTTCTTTTAGGAATAATATTGTATGTGAGTCATATATACTAGAGGGCCGGGCTTCTCTGCCATGAGCATCCCGTATGAATGTGCGTACAGAAAAGTCATTCCATTGTGCACGCTTCACCCATTGGTGGCTGTCAGAGTATTGCTTGTACGTGCTTCATTTACTTGCTTGACAAGGTAAACTCCATCTCGGCTGGTGGCTCCGTCGTTCACCCGGCCCGATGGTCACGCATCCTTTTGTGTTGACCATGAGCCCACTCAGATACCCGGCCTTTGGTTCAAGCACGGTTTCTTGCAGTACACTCCGTGTCCCAAGCCCAGCACCCGAACCCGAACCGGGTTCTAAGCTTCTTGTTGGTGGGCGCGCACACAGACAAGATCCTTTCTCGATCGGCACATTCTTGCCAATGTCTTATTGCTGACCCCACGTGGTTGTGTTGCTATTAGTTGTTTCGTCATTTATCGATCCTCGATTAATCCCGACAATTTGCTCATAATTAGTTTGGGAAAAATTTCAAAATAGCACCTGATTTTTCGCATAAATTACACACATGCACTTGATCTTTTAAAATTATCAAAAAAACACCTGACCTATTTAAAAACTCATCAATTTTACACCCACCGTTAACTTCTCATCCAAAACAAACGGAAATGCTGAAAATGTGCATTTTGGCATGACTATTAGCAAAACAAGATTAAGGCTCATTTTGGCAAAATACAATATTATACTCATAAACAAGATTAAGGCTTGATTTGGCTTTCAAAGTCAATTAATAACTTAATTTTTATCTTTATTCAAAAGAAAAAAAGCGCATTTGTTAGTTTTAAGCTTGACAAAAAACATAGAATAGTCATGGGTAGGTGTGAAAAGTGACAAGTCATGGGTATGTAATTACTAAATTAAGCTTGACTATTCTATATTTTTTGTTTTTGCCTTTTTTTTTGTTTAATACAGAGTAATTTTATTTGGCTGCATAGTTATGGGTATTTAATTACTAAATTAAGCTTGATTCCTTATTTAGGGTGGATTTGGATTGAAAAGTTAAGTAATTTTTGTGACTTATTGATTCGTCTTGACGCAAACCAACAAATGCGTTTCTTTTTTTCCGTTTGTTTTGGATGGGAAGTTAACGGCGGGTGTAAAATTGATGGATTTTTAAATAGGTCAGGTTTTTGATAATTTTAAAAGGTCAGGTGCCTGTATATGATTTGTGCAAAAGGTCATGTGCTATTTTAAAATTTTCCCATTAGTTTATAATTTCAGCTCCAACAAGAGCTAAATTGGAAACGATCGAATGATTCAGTTAGTGATCACGTAAGAATTGAAGTGCACATGCGATTAGTTTTTGCCGTCCCTAGCTTGTAGCATATACAAGTACGGGTGCATTTGTTATATCTAACTTTTTATGGGGCAAACGATGGATGTGTTATGAACCCTACAAAATAAAAGAGAATTACTTGTCTTGAACGAGCGTAATCTCTGTGTCCAGATGGGTGTATGCAAATATGTGTACTTAAGATTGCTAATGGAGTACTAAAATGAGTTGAATGTATAAATTACGTACCCGTTAGATTGATTTTGGGAAACCATCCCAGCCATACTCGCAACCTCGTTAAGCGCCACACTCCAACCCTTCACTTCCTCAACCCTCACTGTCTTTCCTCCGAAATCCAATTTTTTTGCTTGCTGCTTAATTTCCCATGGATCCACTTCATAGAACACAGGCAAAATAAAATGATCCGACTTCTTCTTACGGTGTTCGATAATCGTGTGGGTTTCAAACAGGCACGATGTTGAAGTGGCATAGTTTTTCGATAACACGATCACGGACATCCTGGAGTTCCAAATTGCTTTCTGCAACGCGGATTTGATGTTCTCACCCCTCTCGATCTCATCATCATCCCTGAATGTTTGAAACCCCTCACGCTTCAAAGCCTCGTAGAGGTGATCGGTGAATTTTTTTCGGGTGTCTAAGCCTCTAAAGCTCAAGAAAATGTCGTAACTATATGTGAATTCAGAATTCGAAGAGGAAGCCATCCAAGAACGCAGAGATTGAGCTACAACATCCGATTAGGATGTTCTTTTTTATTTTTTAAATAGACATGTTCTTCTTGATTGACCCTGCGAATTGAATGGTTTTATATCTTTCAGAAATCAGGTAAATTAATCTCTCAAAATTCTCTCATAAAAACTTTAAAGAGAGAGAGAGAGAGAGAGAGAGAGAGAGAGGGGCTGAACCCAAAAGTGAAGAAGAAAGTGAAGAAAAAGAGAAATTGGGGGTCATGTTGCCTCTTGTGAAGCTTTGAATTAACGCAGAGAGAGAGAGATAGAGAGAGAGGAAAGGGGAAAAAAAAGGCTGAACCCAAAAGTGAAGAAAAAATTGAAGAAAAAGAGAAATTGGGGGTCATGTTCCCTCCTGCGAAGCTTGGAATTAACGCTGTGGCGGATTGATGAAATAATTTATCTTTAAATCTCAGAAATTTTTGTAAACTTAACTTAAACTTAATTTTTTTTTTCGTTTTTCGTTTATTTTTTGTCTTTTTTAAATTTTTGTTAGATTCGTGAGATTTTTTTTAATCAATCATACGTTTCGATGAGAAAAATCTAAAAAGTATAAAATTATGACCAATAGTAAAAAAAAAATCACTAAAAACTGAAAAAAAAAATCAAACAGCTATCTTTATGAGCTTAAGTGCCATCTTTTTTGAATTTTTTTTATTTTTAGTCATAATTTTATACTTTTTAAACTCTTCTCATTAAAACGGATGATTAATCCAAAAAAAATCTTCCGAATCTAACAAAAATTCAAAAAAAATGAACAAAAAACACAAAATAAAAAAAATAAGTTAACAAGAATGCAGAGAATATTTATTTAATATTTGTTAATGCTGAAAATGCTCTTGACAGATATTAATTATCAAAACACATCACGGGCCCTCATTTTTCCTACCTTTAACCCAAGTCAATTAAAGTCCAAAACACAGTATAAAATGTGATTTTCCCCTTGGTTTTGAACTGTTTGCTTTAGTTTTTGTACAATTGACTGACGCGGCAGAAGGATTTCGGTTTGGAGTAAAAGTGAGGAAAGTGGGCCCATTTTTCCTCCGCGGAGAGAATTTATTCTTAAAAGGCTATTTCTAACCGTATTTTTTCGGAACTCTTTCACTTCTCACTTTTTCTCTCTTTTAATTTTATGTCTTGTCGACCAAAAAAAATACTTTATTTCTTCTCTCTCTTCTTCTTGCTTTAACTTCTTCGCACCCCCACCACCCCTCCGGACCCCACCACCTTTCCCCTTGCCCCTCCATTTTCGGTTTTTTTTTTAAACTTTTACTAGTTTTTTTTTTTGTTTTCTTTTAAAAGACTTTAATTACTATTTTTTTGTTTTTTTTAACTTTTACTAGTTTTCTTTGTTTTACTTTTAATAGTTTTTTTTGATTTACTTTTAATAATTTTTTTAAACTTTTAAAAGACTTCTTACTATAATTTTAATTTATAAAGGAATAATTAAAACATAACTTATACTAACATAATTTGTACTAATTTCATCGAAGAGTGAAAATACATAAAAATTCAATTTCTAATTAATGTTTCCACCAAATTCTGCTCCTGTCTCTCTTGGTTTTGTATCCATTATTTTTTCCCACAAACTAATTTGTGTTGCATAACGAATAACCCATCTTTTAGCTTGGTTTGATGCATTGTTCCACCACCATACTGGGAAGGGTGGTACAGGGTAATGAGGCTGCAAGAAAAGTTACACAAAGTAATTGTTCCTAATATGGGCAATAGCTATTTCAATGTGCTCTTGGACTGGAACTGGAGGGGATCTCAATAGGAAGTGAGTAAAACAACCTGAAGGAAGCCCACAACCTCCAATAGTGGTAACCGATACTCGTTGGTCTTGTATATGGCATCAATGACCAATACAGATGAAAGTTCACAGATGAGTCGAGACTTTGAGGATGAACCCAAACAATATTTGTGATTTCGTTGGTGTATGGATTTGTACGATATCGGAGGAGGCATCTTTTCTCTATTAGTTGATTTAAGACAAACTGAGTAGGACTTAGACCGCTTCGTTCTACTATGTTATTTATATATTTAAGGTTGTAAATGCTCTTGGCACTTGTAATGTTAACAAGTTTCTTTTCTTCAAAACACTAAGAATTTCACAAGGCGCGGTGTTGTTCGCCATGTCGCGCACAATTTCTTTCTTCTCTGGTGTTAGCCTTGACGGGTACTCATGCCCATCAAAATATTCTGTTGTTTCATGGTTATGAAGACCACATTCAATCTTTATACCCCATATGACACCCGTTGGAGGTATTGGTATATGTCGCAGCTCAAATGGGCACTCGCATTTTTTTGTCGCAGTATTCTTTTGCAATGATTGCCCTTCAACTACATTCCGTGCCGATCTATACTTTCCACTTCTTTCACAACTAAGAATACACTTTAGCAACTTGCCACCAATTAAACTAGTAGATTTCTTAATGATAATAACAATACCATTTTTCCTACCGACTCTCCACACCCAAGCTATCATGTCGTCTCTATTTTGAAAAATCTATAGACAAAAAAAAAAAAAGAATATGTATAAGTGCAACATGAACCAGTCTAATATGCATAATTTCTATACTTTTAAATTAAATAACTAATATGCATAAAAACAATGGTAATAACTAACCTTGTCATTTTTGAATTTTGGTGTATAATCACGAAAATTGTGGGAGACGCCTTCCCCACTAGTAACATCATTTTTAACGGACCAATTATCTGAAAATAAGAAGTTGTAGTCATCCATAATGATCTTCTACGTTTTTACGAAACTGGTGTAGAAAAGAAGGAATGAACCGTGACAGATGAAGGGAGAGAGAGATAGATGATGGAAAGATGGTGATGTTATAAGCAGGGAAATGGAGATGATGGGAAGAAGAAGGTGATTTTAGAAGGATAATGCTAGATATATGAGGATAATGGGTGATGAATGAATGGTTATAGTTAAAGATAAGAAGATAATAAAAAAATCTGAATGTGTGGTTGTAATTGATGATAAAAAGAAAATCTAAATGAGTGGTTATAGTTGAAGATAAGAAGATAACAAAAAAAAATCTGAATAAGTGGTTAGAAATAAAATAGATTAAAGATATAAATAAATACAAAATTAATAAATTCAATAACATAAAAGAATTATAAATTTTTAAAAAAGAAGAAATTTACTCACGTATATAATATTAAATAATTTAAAAATACATATAAAGAGTAAAAAAATAAGTGTTCCAATTTTTAATTCGTTTGAACGGGTACGAAGATCTTATTTTTCTTATCATTTCATCCTACATAGTAGTAATGAATTTTTGGCTCTAAGGCTTTTCAATGAACATCCTAATAAAGATATGAAACTAAATAAGGAGCCTTAGGGTTCTTGTTGAAAGGCTTTCGAGCCAAAAATTCATTATGACTATTGAAGATAAAATGATAAAAAAATTAGATCTTTGCATCGATTCAACCGGATTGAAAATCGAAACACTTAAATAATATTAAATAAATAAAAGTGGAAAAAAATATAAAAGTTATTAAGTAAATAAATGAGAAATAAAAGAAAATGGGTTGAATTATTTCTGCCGGGGGTATTTTTGTCGTGGGGGGTGGGGTCCGGGAGGGGCGTGTGTCAGGGGCACGCAAAAAAAATTGCGGAGGAAAAGTGAGGAAAGTGGACCCACTTTTCCTCCGCGGAGAGAATTTATTCTTCTAACCGTATCTTTCGGAACTCTTTCACTTCTCACTTTTTCTCTCTTTTAACTTTATGCCTTGTCGACCAAAAAAAAAAACTTTATGTCTTCTCTTTCTTCTTCTTGCTTTAACTTTTTATTTATTTTTATTTTTCCTTATCCATGTGAAAACTTTATATTCAACATAAGATTTCCTATGCGTGACTTCCAAAATAGAGGTCGATTCCGTATATAACAACTATTGCGTTGAAGGCCGGAAAAAAAAAAACCTTCAACATGCAGTTTGAAATGGAAAAAGAAAGAATAAAGTAAAAGAAAAAAAAGAAGAGGGAAAGTCACGTGAAAGAAGTGGTCGTGATAGTTTTGTAAATTAAAGGGAGGAAAGTGACAAAAAGTGTTGTGAAATGGTTGGATGGATGACATCATGGTGATGTCACATGGGTGACCTCATCCAATTCTTAGCCATGAAAGCCTTTCGGCTAAGCGGCAGGATGATACGGTGAGAAGTAACTCCTTAATTACACTCTGATCCCTCAAGTCTTTGCTTATTACATAGTTAGTCCCTGGTTCCTCCTCTGTAAATAGGACCCTCAGTTTTAGTTTGATGAATTCAGAAAATCAGAGAGATTCTATTGTAAATGAGTGAAACTGAGGCTATGGGAAATAATATTCTGTTAGTCCGGAAGACTAACTTCTCTCTCTTGATAGTTCCTGAAGCAACTATCCTTTTATATATATTGTGTTTTTTTACTTTTATTTTTATAACAGAAAGGGATTATTTATGTCATTTTCGTTGATTTTTTGATTCATTGAGACGACTTGGAAAAGTAATTTTTTTTCCCTTCTGCCCAAATATTTTGAACAAGAACCGCTTTTAAGTAAAAAAAGTTTCAAAATATTTCGGTAAAAGTAAATTTTTTTTACTTTTCCCAAAAAATCAAATAAGGACAAAATCAGACTTTTTCAAAATGTCTTGGTGGAACACTTAGCCTTGAATTAAATAGTACAGTAACAAAGAGAACTCAATCATGAACTTCAAAACTTCTATAATGCTCCCAGGTGATATGGGTGTATGATGCTCCCATTAACTCTGGATCCTTAGATTGACAAGTAGATAAATTACAGCCTTTAGATCAAAATCACTCATAAAAAGTAGGGTGAATTTGTCAAAAGCAAGATGGTTTTAAGAATTTTTTACCAAAAAAACATAGTATTATTTATCATAGAAACAAGTTTTATATATCATTTCTTAAGGCAACACTTACTATGTTGTATGGCTACACTTCTGGTCTGTCGTTATCGTACTAAAAATATAATTTATAAAACAAGGAATTAATAATTTTTCCAAAGAACAGTGGTTAAGTCCAGAATCGTCTACGGGGAGTAAATAGCTAAGTTGCGGTATTTTCAATTTACTTTTAATTCAATTCTGAAAAAAGATGAAGTTTGAATTTGTGATTTGATTTGAGTAAACTAAAATTAAACTAGAAAGCAATTAAAGTTTCGAAGACAAAGGCGTCCAGAGAATACAAGGTAGAGAGAGAGAGAGAGAGAGAGAGAGAGAGAGAGAGAGAGAGAGAGAGAGAGAGAGTCGAGGTGGGTTCCTCCCCACCCCCTCCGTCGCCCCCTTCCCCACCTCCCCCTTCTTTCGACCCCCCACCCCCATGTACCCACTTCCTTCCTCCTCACCACTCAATCCCCCATCTTCAGCCTCTCTTATCTACTTCTCCTTCTCCACTCTTCCGGCTCAAGATTGTGAGGTAGTTGAGACTCTCTTCTTTGGAAGTTGAGATTTTCCATTCTCTCTTTCATTTTTGGACTCAGGAACCAGATTTGGGGTTCTAGATCTGGTTTTTCTTGGAATCAGCGTACCGACGACGAAGACGACGTCTGCAGCGGCTTCTGCCTCCAGTCTGTGGCGGGAAGAGTTCGAGTTGGAGCAACAGGTCATCCAGGAGGGCTTGCTCTGTGTTCGTACCTGGTCTCTCAATTTCGGCCTCTTCAACCCCTCCTCACGAGTGTGTTCGACGGGTCCGGCTTCTGCGTTGTGGTTCCATGCAGATTTTTTTTTTGTTTTTATTTTTTTTTGTTAGTTTTGTATTTTGGGACCGGTAGTGTCCCCTTATTGTACTGTGTATGTTTTGGCTGGGTTTGATATAATATTAGGATGATTTGGTTTGCTCAGAAAAGTTTCGAAGACAGTAGAGAGAAGGGACTAGGGTTTCTGTCACGCCCCACCCCGCAAACGGCACCCAGAATGGGCCCGAGTCAGCGCGGTCACGTGGCATTCCACATAAAAGACCACACCACACTCTACAACCAATCAGAATACAACTTAGCGGAAAACTTTTCACTTAAAATACAACCAAGTCAATGTCAAAATCTCAACTCACAAGTTATAATAAATATCCCTCTCTCCAATTAATTACATAACATTTAGGTTAACTTCTAGACGAATCAGCTACGCAACAATCTAACCAAAGACATCACCCGACGCTAGTCTCAGCACTCTCCAAAGCATTGACCAGTAGTGGACCCACTCTAAGCCACTTGCTACCTGGCAGACCAAAAAGAAAAACCAGAGTGTGTGAGATATAAAAATGCTCAATAAAATGTCACAATACCCAAAAGAATATCAATAAGAATATTCACCACCAACATAACTGCAATACTCATATGAGTACATTAGTTATAACCACCACATCCGCTAAACATAGCAATATTATCCAATAAACAACCACATAGCAATAACTGAATCAACGACAACATGAATATAAATCACACAAGCATGCAGTGACATGTCTGCTACATTCCCATGTACCTAAGGCAATGTGTCCCGCAAACCATGCTCCCAACCTCCGTTAATTAGACGAAATGGCATACGACATGGCGTGACTCACTCCACAATCCTTTCGCGGGTACAATCAACATACAACAAGCATGCATACCATTAGCTAAAACAATATATAGCATGATATACAATTTCGACCACATATATCCATATCAATAGCTAAACCTCGATTAGCATGATATCATTGATATATAATCACCTCCACCGCATTATTTACATATCGATAATCATATTGAAAGCTAAAATACCATAGCAAGATATATACATACCACCATAGCAATATCTTATTGAGAAGAAACATATCAGACACACTCACCTTTCATTCGACTGGAGTATGCCAAACTTATGGTTTCGGCACCTCCTAAAAGACCGGCTTGTTACTTGTCACCGAGTTGGATCGTCGAAAACGGACCTCTCCTTCCTCACTCCCCTTAGCCGTGACCTCCTCCTCCCTTTCTCTCCCCCCCTCTCTCTCGCTATGTCGGCAGAATTGGGGAGAATGAGGAAATATCCCCCTGATGGCTATTTAGTCACTTAGGAAGAAATCCCATGTGGTCACCTCTCCTCTCAACTTATACTCCAAACCAATAACAATCACCACGCAAATTACACCAAGGTCCTCATAGAATCTAACAAATACGAATTAAGCCCCGAACCTCAAAATTAAATCGAAACCCTAAATATCCTGGGACGGGTGTTACAGTTTCAATTCCACATTCCCCTTGAAATATAATCATAATAAAATCTAGGGTAATTATTCAACATAAAACAAATAAGATTGTCGCTAGGGCTTGCAATCACTATCGACAATTGTCAAGAGGGTTCACGGAACTCATACACCGTAAAAGCTATCTCAACATAGCGCGCGGATCATCTCATTGTATTTAACCAACGGCACGATCCGTTTAACACAATATAACCTATCACAGAGACTATCCTAGAGAAGTGAAAACTATTGTATAACGGTGCTTGTTATCCGGAATACAAACACAGTAGATGAATAGGAAAAATCTGCTCTTTCATAAAAACTATGAATCATCCCCAAAAGTTATAAAATTAACTGTTGAATAAAACCCAAAGAATTAAACGATTACATTACTCGGAGAAAGTTTCCTTGTTACCGTAGCCGAAAGATTTAGCCCATCATGGAGTTAGAACATATACGCATGCATGGAAGAGTAAAATTCCATTGAAGCTTCTGCCGAAGCTGTCGTTATGCGCAGCTTCTGTTTGTGCGTGTAAAAGTTCTCCCTTTTTCCCTACTGATTCCCGTTTCATATTAGCCGTAAGTCACCCATGGGCAGGCCGTTCTTCTCTAATTTGGAGCAATGAATGCTGTGTTTAGATGAGTTTTTAAGAAATTTTTTATGAGAATAATGATTGAAGAGAGATAGAGAGAGAAATGAGAATAATGATTGGAGATAAAGATAATAAGTAAAGAATAATGATTGAAAATATGGATAGTAAATATTTTTTGAGTTAATTTTTTTTTTTAAAAAAAAGAAAAACGAAAAAGGCATAAGTTCTCCAGTTGGCCCATTAACTTAGCCTCCACGTGCTTTTCTTCGTTCGCCTACGAAACTTCAATCAGGAATTGGCTCCTAATGAACTTTCTTTCTAGGTGGGCCCATCACATAAAATTATTCTCCAATGTAAAAATTCTCAATTTAATTAGCTCCATGTACTACTATTTAATTGCTCTGAAAGACCTGAAACGGAAAACACGAGTCTCAAACTTCAAATAATATGATAAATGGATATAAGAAGTCTAAGTTAGAGAGCGTAAATGGACACATTTACGCATCTATCAATTTTCTTAAGAAATATTTACTATACTTGTTGACAATACTTACCATGACAACACTTACCATAAAATAAGGAAAAAAATGACTTGGGAGCATGATACTACTTCCAAATCACTCATGATCATCATAGCTGAAGCTCAGTTTATTTAAAACTAGAGGTCGGGCACAGATGATACACGTGCAAGTTGAATGTTGACAAAATTTGCACCGGAAGATGTATATATTTCAACATTCGACTTGCACATTAGCTTCTGACTTCTTTGGTCAACATTCGATTTGCAAACGCATCCTGTGTGCCCGATCTCTAGTCAAAATATAAAAGTTGAGAGAAACATACCTCAATTTATGAAGACAATTCCCAATAAAACACGGCCTAAGAGAGAAACTACACATAGGCAGAAGAAAAAAAATGAATTAGAAAACCAAATACAACCTTTAAACAAAGACATCGATAGGGTAAAACAAATGGTAGAAAAGGTTAAAGTAGGACGAAAATTAGTTTCTGAAAATAAAAAATTTGCGAGAAACATACTTGAATTTGTGAAGAATAAGATGAATTCCCACTATTTATCCAAACATCCTATGAACTGTGAACAAAGACGATCAATATGTTAAACAATCCACTTTATTTATTTATTTTCAACATAAACAACCCAATTGTACTCTCCGTAAAAAAAAAAAAAACATAATCTCTGAGAAGATTTAAATGAAACACATACTACACACCTAGTGTGTGTGGGAACCGCCCCTATTGTTAGTGTGGATGTAATTGGGTGTGGAATTAGAATTTTCGTAATTGAACAGAGCGGCCCAAAGTGCATTTAGTCCCACGCATCACATGTTCTGCATCCGACGGCAATTTTTTCCTTTTTGGTCTGCCATATTGTTACACTGAAATTTTCTCAGTCTGAGAAAGTTTTGAGTGCCAAGCCGGTACCACGTGAGTTCCGCTCGGTGCATCCGGGCCGTCAATTTCGGTTTTGGACGGTTCGGATTTGGAGAAAAAAAAAAGATAGAGAAAGAGGAGGGAGAGTGGTGGGGTGAGAGGAGAGAATGCTTCAATCTAAGCTGTCCGACACACTTTGGATAGCCCGGATATGGATGCTCGGCACCACGTCAACCGGGTGACGTGGTATCCACCTGGCACCCAAAAATTTCTCAGTCCGTAGAAGGTGTGGTAATGCTAGTGGACAAAATTTGGAAATTAAACTCTACATGGAGAACTAAAAGGCATGGATGATAGGGAAAGTACGAAAAAAAATAGTATGAACCTTTTTTCTAAAACAGAATGCGAATCTATGGGGCTAAACAACCGTTGACCCTTTCTCCCTTCTGTTGAATGGTGGTGAAAAGGAACGGTGAACAGAGTATCTGAAAATCAAAGGGGGTGTACCTCCGGGGAGAAACTCCGACGAACAAGTTAGTAGGTAGATGAATGATGAGAAGAGAGAGCCCCTTTACCTTATGATAGGCGCGTAAATATTCACATACGCCGCTCCTTAATTTATTCTTGCTAAGTCTATTTTTATATAATTACTTGGATATTTATGCTTAATTTGTGTATTGTAGGTATTTAAAGGATTCAGTACAAAAATCGTGAAATTAAAATATTATACGATGTTGGAAGTTGGTCCGTTTAAAGGTTATATGGAGTTTAGCACTGAACTAATTAGTTCATAGGCATTATTGGAAAATGATTTGTAATTTTATTGCGTGGGTCCAATACTTATTGACTAATAAAAGGTGGGCCATAGAGTAATTGAGTGATTATGGGCTAAGGAGGAGAATTAAAACTTGGCTCGTGCGCCACGGCAAATAGTGTAACTATTATAAAGTGGCCCATGAGATTCCCACGGAAAAACAGAAAAAGGAGGCGAGGGTTTTTTTTTGGCTGGAAGAATATTCGGACGCAAATCACGAAGAAGGGGGCTGCGTCCTCAAGGGAGATTCCCATGGTGAAAAGAAAGAACGAGGCTGCCGTCAATAACTTCTGGAATGCTGCAACAGAGAAGGAGAGTCTGCGGCACCTCGACACTGCCTCAGGGGCTCGTGGTTGAAACAGAAAAAAACGAAGGATTCGGGATTTTTAATCTTTTACTATTATTTCAATGGAACTTTATACTTGTATGATTATTTGTTCAGAATATTAGTTTGCAGTTTTAGATTACGTTATCTTTTTTTCCGGGAGTTCTTTTTCTTTCAAGTTTTTGAAACTTTGTTAGAGTACTCGCACTTCGATAACTCGTGTTAATTTTCGTCATTTATTAAAGTTGTTCGTTGATACTCTTTTATTTATTTCGTATTTAGAAGCATGTTTAAAATTAGGGTTTCTTGCGTTTCTTGTTCAATGCATAGTGAGTAGTTGTTTAGGTAGGGTCGTGTGGTGGTTACCACGCTGTGACCAATTCGGACACTGCTCCTATTTTTAAACAATAAAAAAAAGGTAATTTAAGGTTAATAAAGAACATCTGTTAGACGACCCGAGCATCATCGGAGCCTATGTAAACGGAAGAATAGGGGACCAAAACTCATTCTCCGCTGTGCATGGGTAAACGGCGACCATAAAAGTTCGCATCTTGAGGGGTATTTTTTTTCAATCTAAAGTTGAATGTTTTCAAGAACACTGAATGAAGCAGATTAATCCGTACTGGTTGCGAGTAATATGAACCTTACGACCGTACCTCCTCTAAATTATTTGAAAAGAACAATCAATTTCCTAGGTTTTAGTTAAATCTCAACATCGAACTACAAGGGGTGGTTACTTAAGAGCCAGTTCAAATTATAACAACCCGAGTTTTTAAGTCAGCACACATCACCGTCTCTGTGGATTTGACTACAGTCTTACCGGATATTATGCTACGTCGGTCTCAGCCCTACGCTTGGGGCAATCCGTTATTTAGGACCAGGAATCCATCAAGTACCTTACCTGGAGGGATAGTCCACTATTTATAGGCAAACCTTGGAGTGCTGAACAAGTAGGCCGTGCTCCTCACGTGCGTTGTACCGCTCGGATGACGTCACATGTCAGAGTCATTAAATGAATGTCGCCTCCTCAAATTTGTAGACTGTACACACCAGTGCCAGATAGGTCGCTTCACTTATTATAGAGATCACTTCACCTATCAGTGGAAGCTTCTAGATGATTCCTGAGCGTTCGCTGCCAAGCATTATTCCCAAGGAAATATGTTACCCAAACGTTAACATGCATATCGAACTATAGCCTATCCCACCGAAAGACTTACAGGTGTGATGAGGGATCAACCGGTGAATATGCAAGGAAATGATCACACGCTCGGGAAAGCCGTTAAATGCTCGGCGGAGTAGTAGAGTGCCTTCTTGAGATCTGCAATGACGTTACAGATGAACAGAGACAACTGGAGAGTCTTGGGAATGATGTGTACATAACAAGTGCTAGGTTTGACCTCTTTCACCCCTCCAAACTGTGGTTATTTCGACCCACCACACAATCCTTTGAAGCAAATTACCATGAGGCATGAGCATCAGAGGTTTTCTTTGGTTTCCACGGGGTGCAGTCAATGCTAGAGATGGGGAGAAAAAGTACTGTTCGTGTCAGTGGATGTGTGAAACAGTTACTGATGTGAAACAGTTAGATGAGAAGTGTCACGTAATACCCAATTCAGTCTCTATTAACGGAGGTGTATCTTATATGTCTCTTGAATTTAAATAAAATTTAATCCGAACCGTTCATAATGTATAAAAAAAAAAAAAAAGAACATCTCTGTAAAAAATTAACTCGATTAAACATTAAATAACTTGGTGATCTAATTCTTGTTAAAATGAATGACAAATTTAAATTTTAAAATTTACTTCATTATAAATTAGATTAGACCATGAGATTTTCATTTTTTGATTGACTTGAATTTTTGTGTGGATGTAGTACTCGTCAAACTCTGCAAAATATAACATTTTAGATTTAGTTTTTTGGTACATGGGATGGATTGGTTAGATTTAAGAAAGAAAATGAATAAAGGGAGAAGATAAGAGCATATCAAACTTTTAAAGCGCGTCCGTCACATTTAACATTAATATGGACGAAATTGGGTGTTATGTGCACACTTGGCAAACCACAAGGTGTTATGTGTACAGTCTTAAACTATAGGAGTTGTATCCACACATGACTCAAACCGTTGGCGGTCAAAGTGGACTTTGCCCAATGCCAAACCCATGGCGATCAAAATCTAGCTTCTCCGTCACCCCTAAAAGAACTTGGTTATAGATCACTTCTCTTAATTTGATGCGACTGAAGACCGTGCAAGATTATGCGTACAATCATTAGTTTCTCCCCAAGTAAAACGGATATCGCAACTCCGGTGAAGGCATAATGAGATTATAATTATGATCGTGAGGTGTTCGATCAGAGATAGTCCGCACAGCCACTTGAGAATCTGTCTCCAAAATAGTACACTCCCAAAATCCCAAACAAAAGGTTAACCCGTGCCAAATGGCCCATAGCTCCGCTACAATTGCTGTGTAATTGTACTTCTTGAAAGAAATGACAAGGGTAAATTTCACTAACCTCCCCTGAGATTTTTTACAAATGCAAGGACCTCCCTTGAGGTTTTGAAATATCATTGACCTCCCTTGCTTTTGAAAGTATTGTAAAGATTCTCCCATCTGTTAAATGTCTCCCAAACAGTGTTAAATAGGGTGATGAAATGATGAAAACACCCTCAAATTAAAAGGCTAAAATCCTATGGGGTACATTTAACTCTCCTTATCTTCTTCCTCAATTTCTCCAAATGGTTGCCCACACGGCCACACCATTATCACAATGCTGCCATATGAGGATTATGTTGGAGAAAGATACTCTAGCTAAGTATGAGGAAAAAGTCCAACCGATTCATATTTCACAATTTTCTTGTTAGTGCTACAATAATAACCGATAGAAAGAAAAGAGTAAGCAACTGTGAATAGTAAAAAAGACAACCTTTAGACCCAACCGTACCAAAAAGATTATCCAGTACGCAAAATAGAACTAAAAAGAGTAGACTTTTTCCCAAAAAAAAAAAAAAAGAAGTTTTTTCGCAATCAATACACTCATTGATATTTATTAACTTTTGGGAAAAAAATTGACAAAAAAGAATTTTTTGTTTGAATACCCATTTTGTGTATTGGAAACTTTTTTTTTAGAGGCAAACCAACATCCCAACACACTACAAGAAATTTAGGATCTCCCAAAGATTATTTTTGGCAACGCTTGGAAAAACCGTCGGTATAGATGGTGAATAGCGACGGTTTGCAAAACGTTACTAGAAACAGAACTATAGCAACGGTTTTCATGCAACCATTACTAGATTACAAGACTATAGCGACGGTTTCCATTAACCGTTACTATAAACCGGACTATAGCGACGGATTTTAATAACCGTTGCTAAAAAATTGGATTAAGAAAAATTTGATTAATATAGTATAAATATTAGTAGGTGCTTCATTTAACAAAAGTGATGTGCTAGTCCAATTGGTTCACACGCGCGCGCAAGAACTCGAGGTCCTGGGTTCAATTCCCAGGAGGAGCAAAATTTGTTGCACGATGCCACGTGGGTGACACGCTCCACCCGTGGAGGACACATGGCCATTGCATTCCACAACGGTGATTTTTCAAAAATAAAATAAAATAAATTGTCTTTAGCAACGGTTATAAGCGTCGCTAAAGAAACCGTTACTAAAAAAAATCTGTACCAACGCTTGTCAAAACCGTTGCTATACCTCTACAGTGACGGATATATTGCGACGGTTTGGCCGGCGGTTGGTGAACCGTTGGTATACCCTTTAGCAACGCTTTTTGTGTTCTTTAGTGATGTTTTTGACCATTGCCAGATCCCGATTTTCTTGTAGTGAAACAACTTCGTGCAATCCATTTTCATTCCTAAAAACTTAAAATACAAAACAAAAAACTGCAAAAGAAATTATGGGCAAAGTTCCCATTTTACAAATTCTTAAAAAAATACAAATCAACAAATGCATAGTGAGATGATAGATGACCAAAGAAAACCCATCTCTCAGTTTTCATTCTCTTCAACCCATACCAAAAAACAAAAAAAATTAAATTAAGAATACAGGTAAACAAAACCGACTATTTCAGTCCACAACAAATGCCCACTTTGTTGAAGGAAAAAATACAAATTAAAAGTAACCATTTGTTGAAAGAAAAGAGAAAATGATTCATAAAGAATTAGATGAAAATATTTGTAGGGAAAGTGGGGCACTTCCCTATTAAGTTGCAGCCTTTCCATGCCAACGATGGCATGGATCGAGTTACGCTTAGGGCATTTGGGGAGACACATACCAAGGACTCCACTTTATTAGCTGAAAATAGCCGGAAATCCATCTTATGGTTTATGGAAAACCCTCACAATTGGGGGAGGAAAAAACTTTAGAAAGAATATATGGAGTGCAGATTGGACAAAACAGAGCAAACTCATTAGTCCACATAGAGTTTATTACTCAGATATTTATGTTTGATTTTGCTTGTACAAGTACTCTTTCTCTCCTCCAAGAAAGCCTCGTCTCACTCGTGAGCTTGTTTCTCTCTCCTTTAAAAAAAGTAAATTGAGAATTTTAAAGAAGAAATCGAAGTTGAGGAAGGGTTTGAGCAAGATGAAGAAAAGAGAAGAAAGAGAAAGGGGGGGGAGAGAATTTCCTGAGGCCTTTCGAGATTTTATTTCATTATTGATTATGGACAACCTTGGAATTTTGAGAACTGAACTAGCTGACATTAGCGAATTCTGTTAATTTTTTTAACGGTAGAGTAACCGGAGGTGGAATCTCAACAATATTTCAGAAACCCCGGGGGAGGTCCCTGCACATTTGTCAAAATCCTCAGGGGAGATGAATGCAATTTACCCAATAAAAATTGTTAAACTAGAACTTTTTTTGTGCTGAAAAGGAAATAGCTTAATAGGTACGCACATAAACTTAACATGGTATAACCACTATTAAAAACAACTAGAAAACAAAAACAAATCAAAGTTTTATGGGCATAGGCAATAGTATTTTGAGCAAAACTTGTTTACAACAATCAATCGTGACCGTTTAAAAGTGTTCTGGACGGTTCGGATTTTAATGAAACTTTTTCAGGGAATAGTTAATTGTGACCAGTCATAATTAAAAACGAATCTCAGCCATTAATTGTTCAAATTGACAACTAAGATTGGTTGATGCTGTAAACAACCATAAACAACTTGTTTACAGCACAGCCAGAAACAAGACAATCTCTAGTATTTTTCACCACCTTGTAGATTGATATTTTTGTTCCACCAACTAAACCAATTTTACATATATATTAGTAGTAAAAGTGACAAGTATATATCATATATCCACTAAGCTTTATTCCTCATAACCTCATTTCCAGATTCTGGAAGGTGAATACAAGGTATATAGATTCGAAGTACACGTACACACAAACCCGCGCCCGAGCGCATTGACAAGATCGATCTTGATGAAGCCATGTTATTAATTACAAGCTACATATAACCAGAGAATAACTAATTAATTATATCATTCCGAGCAACTCATCACCATACTCCGTCGAGTGAAACAGGTTGTTAATGTATCGTATGACAGCAGAGGATGCAATAACAAACTTCTGCATTTGAACATTTGCAGAGGCCTCTGAAAATTGCACAAGCAAATGAATTGAAAGTTTGTGCGATAATCGAACATGAACATATCCGCAAACACGCATAATTATAACTCTCAAAAGATGAATAGAATGAGAGGGGCCAACTTTAGAACCTCAATCACTTATGAATTAATGGATGAGCTATTACATATCATACATACTCCATATGCATAAAGTATTCTGAGTGTAGTGGCATGCTGTACTTGTAACTGTGTTATATGGGACTCTTCTAAATTTGTGGAGTACTTAATTGGGTCAAAGTTTATATAGTGCTCAGGCCCCTCGTACGTACATTCACACCTGAGTTATAAGGAACCATTAATGGGATATCGTTCGAGATGCGCGCTTAGACGTTAGACACGCACCCATAAGCATGCCAAGTAGTTGACCACTACTGTGCAATGACGCATAAGCCACAAGGCTCCATTCATAAAATTTTCTATGTTTTGTGAATACCATTTTTTACCATAAGAACGTTAAATAGTACTGCACCCGAGTAGCTAGCTAGGTACGTAACTAGCATGTTGTTTAATGGAGTAGTATGCAATTACCATTTTCCTTTAGATTCTTCAACAACCCTGCCTTTGTGGGAACGGTCAACAACGAAGCACGGACGGCTATCTTCAAAACCCAACTATGGTATGGACCAAACACCTGCTCGTATGCTGTTAAAACCGGACCGGTTATGGAGTTTCCCCTGTCAATGAAATTGTAATATATTGGTTTACATAAAATTTCTGAAAACTCAAAACTAATTAGTTGCTAACTAATTCTTTCAGAAATTATAGATACGTCAAGATGGCAAAAATAATAATAATAATAATGACGCCTTGGTAATTAATCATACCCCAACCATCACTTTTTCTTTTTCTTAATTGTTTTTTAGTAATTGATAAATGGAGCTTTAAATGAGATAATATTATCAACACAATATATTGTGTAAACAGCAAATTTTATATGGGATCGATGATCCAATGTCGTCCCATGTGAGTTCTTAATCCAATGTAATTTTCGTAGCATTTAAGGTGGCTCTATCCAATCCTGCTTACTAGTAGTATCATTCAAGATGAATTCGTGATTTATTCAAAATTCAGTAGATACTAAGACATTGAGTCTGCCAAAACTTCGACAAAGTTTAAACTCTGCCCTAATCTTCACATACGATGGAATTATTTAGTATCATTGAGAAATCAAAAACCTCGTTACTGCATTATTTTTACTAGCGGTTGGGGGCACACTCTCCATGTGTGCATTGGCAAGTGCAAGTGAAATATTTGAGTGCGAGTTGGGGTGGGTGGTTACATGGTTTAAGAGAGCAAGAGCGGTTACCAAGTACGCAAAACGGTTACCAAAATCATTTAAGGGGTAAAATGCTTAATTTTAGAGGGTGTTTTTGGTATAGTTGAAAAGTCTACACAGCTTCAAAAAAAAAAAAAGAGGTGACACCAAAGGGTGCTCTCCCTTTATATATTTAGAATAAATATATATATTCCTCGGCATAAGTTCTTGAATGTTGCATCCTTCTAAGTTTAAATTTAACAGAAACAGAAATAGGATCCATAAAATCATGAAAAACATACCAATTGCTCTTGAAAATTAGCCGCAGAAGAAAATGGAATTAATTGGAGTTTCCTATTTAGTTACCTCTGAGCCAAAATCTGCTCGCACATTATTCTAACCAAGTCGACCGAGCGGTTCGCCCTGATAAGGTTTCGCGAATTGCTGCCCGAACCCTTTCCAGCATTATATGCAATGTCTAGATCAATTAAAGCTTCTATTGTATTAATGGACTCCGATACCCTTGTAAGCCCATCAACCTTTCATCCACACACAACATTCCAGTGATGTTTGATAAAGAGAAAGAAAGCCAGTGATGTTATGATGTATATACTCCTATATCAACACTTGCATTGTTTAACACACATGTTACATTGCTCTATATCAGCTTAAGCTTTTGAAGCAATCAATTTTTAACACAAATCCTACATACGCATACATATGAAAACACATAGAGAATTGTATAAATCAACAATACTGTTAGAATAGTCTTAATCCCATATCGCTAAGTCAAGTATTGTAATAGTCTATCTCATATTATAAATAATAGTTATTTGCGTTAGGGTTAATTAAACACCCTATACACTTTCTCTTCTCTATCACAACATGATATCAGAGCCTCTTTTACCACCCAAAACGTCTTCTTCACCAGCCGCTACCTTCCACCACATATGTCGTTGCTGCCCATCCTACCCATCGAAACCCTACCAGAACACCACATATATGTCGTCACTGCCCATCCTACCCATCGAAACCCTACCAGAACAGTGCTCGAAAATCCTAGCCCACCCCTCCCCTAGATCATTGTGAACAGTGCTCGAACCCCAAGCCCACAACTCGAAAATCTCCGCCAACCCTTTTCCTGGACACGTCAACCCTCGAAAACCCTGGCTCAATCAATTTCGACCCTTAACACTCTTCGAAGTCTCGGTTTAAAGTCTAAAAACTCCTCACCTAGTACTTGTATCAACACTCGACAACCATTACAGGCTTTACAGCCCTTGTCGGCGCTTGAAACCATTCGAGAACCACCAGAACCCTTCCCCGACCTCATTCGACCCCTACCCACTCTAAATTGACCTTTACCAACATGAAAAACATCTGAATCGAGTTCGAAATCATGCATTTTTTCCATAAAACTGCCTGAATAGGACTCGATCTCTATTGCCCAGTGCTCAATACCTACTGAATATGCTCAAAATCTGCTAAATCTGCTGATTTGTTAGTCATCCACCTCTGAAAATCGCAAAATGATCTGCTCTTGTGTTTCTGGTACTTTGATCTTATGTGGTAAACTGGTAATGCCTACTCTCGATTATTCGCTCTCTATATTGTGTCGATGCTCTACTTGCTGGTTTTGTTTCTAATTGGTGGTTGCTGATATGCTACTGGTTGTTTTGGTGATTTGTTAGTTGCTGATTTTTTGGTTGATTCTTAGTTCATGGTTGTTGTAGTTGAGGCTTAGTAGTTGTTTTGTCTGTTCGGGTGGTTTCTTGTTGGTTGTTGATTCATTAGTAGACAGGGTTTGGTGATTGGTAGGCTATACGGTAGATTGTTGTGTCACGACCCAATCCCAGCGGTTGAGATTATCGTGACCGGTCAGTGGATCTAGCTTCCATCCGAAGTCTCTTTTATGATCAGTTCAAAAGATGCATGCACTATAGAAATCATAAAACTGCAGAAGCATTATTGACATTAGAAAACACTTTCAGAGCCTTAATGGGTTAAAATCTTTACAACTTAAAGTAACCTTAAATGAAACAAGGAATAGCCAATTCCCAACTTGAAGGTTTCAAAATGTTGCCTAAATACTTTTCTTACATGTCCCTCAAACAGTAGCGTTTCTCATTCATACTTGACAATAGCTGTAGGAAAATAATTAATTTTCATAAGCCGATAGGTCGTGTGAGATACTATACTAGAGTTATACGTTTTACCATGGAAATAACGGCTTATTGACATTTTTGGTCCTCAATTTATTACTCGCGTGCCGTTTTGGTCCCCAACATACCAATTGTAACAATCCTGTCCCCAATGTTTCAAATTTGTGTTTAAAAGGTCCCTGTGGCTGACGCCGTCGCTTCTTTCCATTAAATTTGTTGGATAAATTACAAATATCACCCTTAAGGTTTATATTTGCACTACAATAAAGCCCCTACTTAATTTCTACGAGGTTTATATTTGCATTTCTTTGATTTCTATCAACTTTATTTTGGATTATTGATTTATCTCGACGAAAGAAATTCAAAAGGTGAAAAATCTTTATCGAAACTTTTTTTTTTTTAATGAATTACAAATATCACCGGGCAAAACACAAACGTTTGGCAAAACCACCTCCAATCACGACGTCCGGACCGAAGCAAAATCCGGACGTTGTGACTTGAACAAAATCAGGATCGGTCCGCACCTCTTCTTTTCCGATCGAATTTTGATGATCCGATCCTCTCAATGTGTTCAGAATATGATGATTTTAAGGATACCTATGAGAAATCAGCAAAAAAAAATGACCGGAAAGAGTTTGATTTGAACAGTTTTTTGTTGAACTATTTAATGAAAAAATGTTCGGATGAAGCTCTTCCCAATCTTTTTTTTTTTTTTGCTGATTTCTCGCCGAGTACCCTTAAAATCACGTTTTGAACACATTGAGCGGCTCGGATCATCAAAATTCAATTGGGATGGTATTTAACGAAACCTTTAACAAAATCTGTTAGTCATTCGGACGGAAGGTGACGTTTTGATTAACGGAAAGTGGCGTTGGAAGTAAAATTGATTTTTTTAAAAAGTTGGGAGTCTAATTGAAATTTAGAGTAAAAGTTGTGAGGTATTTTGAAATTTTCCCTTCTCCACAGCTAAAAGTGAACTTCTTTGAGTGGAAGTAATAAATTAATAATGTAGGATTCCTCCTAATAAGGGGTGTTTTCACTAACAAAAAATACTAAAACCTTAATGCATTTTATCATCTCGTTTCCACTATCAAAAAGTTTTAGCATTTTACCATCTCGTTTCCACTAACAAACAATAGTTTTTTTTGCTACACTAACTCTACTCACAAACCTATTAAGAATTTATTCACTATCGGAAATAACTTGACATTTCTCAACAACTTATTCACGACCAAAAACACCTAACAACTTTTCATCTACAAATAAAAATCTATAAATTTTTCACTACCGGAAACACCCTTAATTCTCCACCGACGAAAGTGAAATTATTTCTTTAATGAAAAGAAATACCGTAGACAACTTCTTATCTTGATTTTCCTTGAAATGGCAGACAAGACTTTTTCCTTTCTTTTGGGGCAATTTCCAACAGACGTCCGAACTCGAACAGAGGTTGCAGTAGTATTTTCGGTGACCATCCGATGGCCAAAGCTCTGATACCACTTATTAGGATCGTAGGAGATAAAACATCGAAAAACATACACTAATTTGAGAAGGAAATAGGAGTAACATTTATTGAATACCCAAAAAGATTACACACAAAAACTCACGTCCGGCAATTTCACCAGGATTTCTCATTCTCTTCTCATTTCTGGTTTTGTTGAGACCAGGATGCCTAGCTATGTCTTCCTACCTTCAATTTACAGGCAGGGATTTGAGACTTACCTTAGAGACTAAGGTTTGACCGTAGATCTCCCCGGAAGCTTCATGAAAGGCTGCCATGGTTGAACCTTAGACGCTAAGGTTAGACACTAAGTGCGGCCTCTTGAGCAGTACGGTGTTGTGCACAATCGCAGCCATCCGTCTCTGTTTTGGATGGTTTGGATGGATTTTTTAATTGTTACTGGTAAAAGTTAATTCTTATCGGTAAAAATTAAGTTAGAATCTAAACTATTAATGAATAAGAACGAATGGTTCTTTAATGAACACCCCTCAGAAATCTAACACTACAGTTGTATTCATCAATTTTGTTTTTCCCTTCCCTTTTTCGCTCTCCACAAACCAGGAATCCAAATAAAACTAAAGATCCAAGAAATTTAGAATAATGAATATGATCATGTACCTACCTTAGCAGTGAATTCCGTATCAGCGAACCTAAAGGCGAATCCCATGCAGCCGATAAGAGGGGAAAGTTGTCGGCAAGCACGACAGAACTTGCTCAGAGAAAGTCGCCGCGGAGCACTACGAGAATTCACATCGTTGGCGAGTTCATTAAAAGCCTCGGCCATCTTTGTCAGTACTCTCTCATTCGTTGCAGCCATTTTTTTATCAGAAAAGAAATTCAAGAGCACCTCGTGACGAGGGTATATATATACACAACGAGGATGACAGTGCCCTGTCTGCTTTTTTTTTACGCTCCTTCCAGGAGAAATATTTCAGTACCCAGTAACACGTAATGTCAGTTTGGAGTATTTAGGCCGTCCAAAAGTGTTTTTGGCGGTTCAAATTTTAAAAATACCTATTTCCGAAAAAGTTAAACTATTTTCTGAAATTTTGTTTTAAAATTCGGACCGCCCAAAATACTTTTGAATGGCTTGAATACATGAACGGACACCAGATGGAATATACTGACCCGCCACTGAAAATTTTCTCTCCTTCTAGAGTCAGCCCCGTGGCCGACACCTGATTGTTGCCAACGAGGTTTTCAATAAATGCAAGGATTCTTTTGCATAGGCAGTAAAAGGCTATTCTAACCTTATCTTTTTCGAACGTTGTACCAAGCTTCTGAATACCGTTTCAAATTTTGCTACTGATACGATATATATCGATACCAGTAAGATATCGGATACCGTTTTTGATTTCTCGTCAAATAATTAAATGTCAAAAAGTAAAATATTATTCTATTATTTAGATAGCAAAAAATAAAGAACATTTGTAATTGTAAACGTGATTCCAGCTGTTCCCAGTGAAAAGGCAAAACATCAATAATTAGAGCCTATAAAACCATGTGTGGCAGTCCC
This sequence comes from Rhododendron vialii, assembly GCF_030253575.1. Lineage (NCBI taxonomy): Eukaryota > Viridiplantae > Streptophyta > Magnoliopsida > Ericales > Ericaceae > Rhododendron > Rhododendron vialii. Next base: position 31,536,979 of record NC_080565.1, on the reverse strand, counting down.
ACCAAGAAAAGGATAGTAAATTTTATGGGTAAAGGACAATATGCTAGCAATTCCTGGCACTTTATTTGTTGGACAGTTGGACTAATATTAAATGACACAAGTTGCACACACAAAATTTAAAAAAAAACCCTTCAATAGAGCTTATCGTCTTCTGCCTTCCTCGATCCAGAAGAGTCAGAAGACCACATGAAAAGTAAATAAACAAAAGCGCAGAGAAGACATTAACGGTGAGCACAATCGTCGGTACTGGAACATCTTTCATCAGTCGCCAGCGATCGTCGCTGCTAGCGTTGTCATTTTTAGAGGTAGCTAAACATTTTCAAATCTGATTTTTGTTTTTTTGGGCTTAGCAAAATGCCGGACGAATTTTTCTGTAACATCTTCTCGGTCGGTATCGGCCAGTATTTCTGGTTAGGCCCGGTATTGGAGTCGGAATGGTATTAAAGGGTTACAATACCGTTTTACTCTCAAACCGATACTTACCGGCCGGTACAGAACGGTATTTATAACCTTGCTTTGTTCACTTCTCACTTTTTTTTTTTTTAAAAGGAAGCTAGCATTAATTAAAATAGAGTTATGGGATATGAGACCCCTGCAAAGTGATTCTGAAACTGAAATACAATAACAATAGGAATAAAGCCGATACTATTGCTGAAAGCATCTTAGCCGACACCATTGCTTGGTGTTCACGAAAAATATGCTTGATGTTCGCTGAGACGAACTTCTGAAGGAGGAACCTTAACGCATGTCTTCACTTTTTCTCTCTTTAACTTTATGTCTTTCACTCTCTTATTCTCTCTTTTCCTTTAACTTTATTGTTTTATTTTTCCTTATTAGTGTGAAAATAAGGCTTTGTTTGGTTTCCATCTTTGGGTATTTTAGTTTTAGTAGTGAATGGAGAGAAAAATAAGGTAATAATTGAAGGAAGAGGTAATCAGTAGAGAGCGATAGACAGAGAAATCAAATTAATAATTGAAGAAATAAAGTAATGATTGAAAAGAAAAATAAGGTAATAATTAAAAAACAGAAACAAAACAAAGTTAAAATGAAAAACGAACAAAGCCAAAGGGCAATGTGAGGAAAGGTCTTCTCTCATGACTTATTCTCTCTCCTTCTGGCTTTAACTTCCTTCATTTTTTCTTATTAGTGTGAAACTTTATATCTAACTCAAAATTAATTATCTAACTTATGGAGAGGTCTCAAATATTATTAAGTGATTACTCATTTAACTCCCAAATAATGTGAAACTCTATTTTCTTGACATCCCTTATGTGCAGCCGCGTTTGAGATTTGTCACCTGTGACTACTTTTTGGATCCTATCATCGTGCAACCTTTTTGCTGGTCTGTCATCGTAGAGTATGGATTGTAAATTTTTAAATGTAAGGTGGAATGGGCTTTGCTTTGATAGTATGTGAAAATTTTATATCCATCTCAAAATTAATGTGTGGAAATGTTTTAAATGTTATTAAGTAATATCACATTTCATTCCCAAACAATGCGAGACTCTATTTCCTTAACAATTAGAATAAGAGGGTGTTTCATAGACTCAAATAAGTACTTATTTTTCAAGAGTATTTACTTTAACATTCAATAAGAGGGTGTTCCACTAACTCAAAGAGGTCCCAAATGTTAGTCAATCGTTTTTCACAAAATTCAAGAGTGTTTACTCACCAATAGATATCCACAATTATGTGTCATAAAGGAACAAACTAGGTTTCAAATTTGTAAATGATTCAGAGTGAAGATTAGACCTCATTCATTTAAAGGGTTTTGAATTTTGAATTCTAAGCATTATCCTATTTTTCTTCAATCATTACTTTTATTTTTTTTCTCTATCTACTCCCAATCATTATCTTTATTTTCAATCATTACTTTGTTTCTCTTTATATTTATTATCTATAAATTCAAAATCCCAAAACGAACGAGGCCTGATTTGCCATGGTTGAAACCATAGCTTCAGAATGAAAGATACCTTATTTTTTTATGACTTCCAAAATAGAGGTCGATCTCGTGGATGACAACTATTGCGTTGAAGACCAACAAAAAAAAACTTCAACATGCAGTCTGAAATGGAAAAAGAAAGAGTTAAGTAAAAGAAAAAACAGAGGGAAAGTTACATGGAAAAAAAGTCTCCAACATGCTAGTTTTGTTAATTAAAGGGAGGGAACAGGTTATTTCTGTCATTTTCGTTGAAACAATCTACACACTTCTTACATGCCACATCCTCCAAGGACACGTACAAAATTTTCAAGCTATGGAGTCCACTAATAATCAGCCCAAATGGGGGACAATAGATTTATCCTTCTTTTATGGTAAGCTAATTTTGTCACTCGCTTATTTGTTATTAAAACACCATTTCATTTGCAAAGTGAGAAAAAGTAGTATCATAAAGTGCAAAGGTGTTTTAGTAGATTCACCCTAATAAAAACAAATAGGGAAGTAACAAAATCATTGGCATTTTTTATAGGGGATTTCCACTAATGAAAAAGTTATGCACTGCAATTTTTTTGTTTTCTCTTTATTTAATTTTTTTCGTATTTATTAATTTTATGTCAATTTTTTACGTAATATTGATTCGTCTCGACGAGAGAAATTGAAATAGTAAAAAATTATGACTTTAGTTGGTTGGTAGTTTAAAGGAAAAACAATTTTGAGATGGTGTTTTTTTTTTTTTATCCATGTATTTTAATATAGTGTTTGGTTTGGTTTTTGAAAATAGTATTTGGGATAATAATTGGAGAGAGAAATGAGAGTAATAATTGGAAAGATAATAAGTGGAGAAATAGAGAGAAATGATTGTAATGATTAGAGAAAGTGATAATGAGTGAAGAGAGAAATGTGAGTAATGATTTGAGAGGAGTAGTGAGTGGAGAGAGAAGAAAAAGTATTCTAAAAAAATTTGAATTTTTTTTTCGAATCTTGCAACTGAATACAAGTACTTTGAAAAATATCCAAAGAAAAGCTCAAAAAGTCAATTTTTGGATTTTTTGGATATTTTCATAAATGTGTAAAAATCATTAATTTTTTTCTTTTTCGATTTCTTATCTAACTAGATGAACCAATATTACATAAAAAAATTAACAAATGTGAATTTTTTTGAATAATGATGAGATAAAAAAGTTGTGTTTCATAACTTTTTCATAACTATCTTTCCTAAAACTTTGTCATATTTTGAAAAAATAAATTTTTTCCCCGTTGGTCTCATTGCGACAAGCTATACTAAGAAATATTCAAATTCTGACTAAACAAAATGCACTAAATACCAAAAAAAATAAAATTTGTTTTGGTACTGGTTTTTTTTCTTGTCTCTTTCTGAATTTTTTTTATACTTTTGTTTTAAAAAATCACTTTTCCGGGTGGTCTCATCGAGACGGGTCCAAAAGTGTAAAACATTTGACCAAAAGTTAGTTATTTTTTGTTTTTTTAATTATTCTTGTTTAAAAAGTAAAATATTTTTAACAAGCGGACAATAAACACGAAAAAGATTACAAGAAAGTTCCAAAATTAATCCAATTACGTTAATAAGAATAAAGCCTTGTTTTGAAGTGATGACTTTTTGCTGTTCGTCAACCGATTTTCCGGAAATCAAATAAATTTCAATTACGTTAATAAGAATAAAGCCTTGTTCTGGTTTTAGGAGATTTTCACTAAATCTACGTTTTGTCCTTATTCAAAAAAAATCTGCGTTGTTGATTTTGCGCAAAAAAATTGGGTTTTTAGATTTGTCTCATCAAGATGAATCTAAGAATCCAAAAATTTTACTTTTACTTAATATTTTTGAAATTATCCATGAAAATGTCACTATAGCCAGTTATAGTGTAAAACTTAATTTTATCTTGAATATTTTCAAAAATACTTGGGTAAAAATAAAAAATTTGAATTTTGCTCTAGCTGTAGTTTTTTTTCCTTCTTTTAATTGGTGAAAATCAGCATTTTTAGTTAGGTTTGAACATGAGAAATGCATGGTAGTATATGGTGCCTACCATTCCACTTTCTGCTCTATCTGGGTTGCGTTGGTTAATTAGGAAATGCTGGAAAACGAAATAGCATTACAGGCAATTCTTTCGTGTTTATACTTTTTAGGATGGTCAGGGTTGTATCTATTTTAACAAATACCTTAACGATTCCCAGTTGTTCATATATTGAGTCGCGTATGTGTATCTGGAGTTCGTGCGTAAAATGGGCTTATGCTTGAACCTCGAGAAAGAAAGGTTCATGAACAATGATTTGATTTCCCATTAATGTCTGCATTGAGTTTGCTACAAACTAATGGATATAAAGAAACAGTGTCCTTATGCAGGTGCATTTTGTTTTGTCGAATTGTGCTAATTCCTTATTCTTGTCCTTCGACTGTGCCCACTGCCCACGTCCCTATTAAGTTGCAGCCTTTCCATGCCAATGATGCCATGGATCAAGTTATGCTTAGGGCATTCGGGGAGACACATACCAAGGCCTCCACATTTTTGTTTTTGAAATTAAAAAGAAAAACTTTAGAACATAGCCTGAAATCCATCTCATGGTTTATGGAGAACCCTCACAATTGGGTTTGGGGGGGGGGGGGAACTTTAGAAAGAATATATAGAGTGCAGATTGGACAAAACAGAGCAAACTCATTAGTCAATCCACACAGTTTATTAAGAGATATTTATGTTTGATTTTGCTTGTACAAGTAGTCTTTCTCTCCTCCAAGAAAGCCTCGTCTCACTCATGACCTTGTTTCTCTCTCCTTCACAAAAAGAAATTTGAGAATTTTAAAGAAGAAATCAAAGTTGAGGAAGGGCTTGAACAAGATGAAGAAAATAGAAGAAAGAGAAAAGGGGGAGAAAATTTCTTGAGGCCTTTTGAGATTTTTCATTACTGATTATGGACAACCTTGGAATTTTGAGAACTAAACTAGCTGACATCAGCGAATTCTATTAGTTTTTTAATGGTAGAGTAAGCGAAGGGGGAATCTCAATAATATTTTTAAAAGTAAGGGAGGTCAGTAATATTTCAAAAACCTCGGGGGAGGTCCCTACATTTGTCAGAAAACCTCAAGAGAGGTCAATGAAATTTACCCAATAAAAATTGGTAAACTAAAACTTTTTTGCGCTGAAAAGGAAATAGCTTAATAGGTACGCACATAAACTTAACATGGCATAACCATTATTAAAAACTGCTAGAAAACAAAAACAAATCAAGTTTTTTTGGCACAGGCAACTCAACCAATAGTACATTTTTCACCACCCTGCAGATTGATACTATGTTTGTTCCACCAACTAAACCAATTTTACATATTAGTAGTAAAAGTGACAAGTATATATCATAGATCCACTAAGCTTTATTCTTTATAACCTTATTTCCAGATTCTGGAAGGTGAATACAAGATAGTTTCGAAGTACACGTACACACAAACGCGTGCGCGAGCCCATTGACAAGATCGATCTTGATGAAGCCATGTTATTATATCATTCCGAGCAACTCATCACCATACTCCGTCGAGTGAAACAGGTTGTTAATGTATTGTATGACAGCGGAGGATGCAATAACAAACTTCTGCATCGAAACCCTTGCAGAGGCCTCTGAAAATCGCACAAGCAAATGAATTGAAAGTTTGTGCGATAATCAAACATGAACATATCCACAAACATGCATAGTTATAACTCTCAAAAGATTAATAGAATGAGAGGGGCCAACTTTAGAATCTCGATCACTGATGAATTAATGGATGAGCTATTACATATCAAACATGCATAAAGTATTCTAAATTTGGGACTATGTTATATGGGACTCTTCTAAATTTGTGGAGTATTTAATTGGGTCAAAAATAATATAGTGCTCAGGCCCTACGTACGTACATTCACACCTAAGTTATAAGGAACCATAAGATATCTGTCTGAGATGCGCGCTTAGTTAGACACGCTCCCATAAGCATGCCAAGTAGTAGTTACTTAATTAGCATGTTGTTTAAAGGAGTAGTATGCAATTACCATTTTCCTTTAGCTTTCTCAACAACCGTGCCTTTGTGGGAAGGGTCAATACCGCAGCACGGACGGCTGTCTTTATAGCCAAACTATGGTATGGACCAAACACCTGCCCGTATGCTGTTAAAATCGGACCGGTTATGGAGTTTCCCCTGTCAATGAAATTGTAATATTGGTTTACATAATTCTGAAATTATAGATACGTCAAGATGGGGAAAAAAAAATGCCTTGCTAATCATACCCCGGCCAACCATCACTTTTTCTTTTTCTTGTTTATTATAATTAGAAATTGATAAATGGAGCTTTAAATGATATAATATTATCAAGACAATATATTGTGTAAACAGCAAACTTTAATTTATATGGGATGATCCAATGTCGTCCCATGTGAGTTCTTAATCCAATGTAATTTTCATAGCATTTAAGGTGGCTCTATCCAATCTTGCTTGCTAGTATCATGAAAGATGAATTCGTGATTTATTCAAAATTCAGTAGATACGTACTAAGACATTGAGTCTGCTAAAACTTCCACAAAGTTAATTTAAACTCTGCCCTAACCTTCACATGCGATGGAATTAGTTTATACCATTGAGAAATCAAAAACCTCGCTAGCTAGCTACCACATTATTTTTACTAGCGGTTGGGGCCCCACCTGGCCTCCATGTGTGCATTGGCAAGTAAAGTGAAATATTTGAGAGTGGGAGTGGGGGTGGGTGGTTAACATGGTTTAAGAGAGAGAGCAGGAGTGGTTACCAAATATGCAAAGTCGTTACCAAAAACATTTAAGGGGTAAAATGCTTAATTTTAGAGGGTGTTTTTGGTAGTTAAAAAAGTTTACACAGCTTAAAAAAAGAAAAGAAAGGGCAAAGCCCATTTTCACTCCCTGTAGTTATCGCCATGTGCGGATACCCCCCACATAACCTACCTGTGGTTTTGAAAATGTGCAGATAGACCCATGCCGTCATGTTTTTCATCCATATTAACGGATATGTATCTCACACGCCTCTAGAATGTGATCTGAGTTCGTTCATAATGTATTAAACAAAGAATATAGTATCTATATAAAAAATCATTTCGATCAGGAATCAATAACCCAGTGATCTAATTTTTAGTAAATTCAAATTTGAAATTTTAATTTCATAACAAAATCGATTCGACCATGAGCTTTTCATTTTTTGATTGACTTGAATTTTGGCATAGATGTAGTACTCGTTAAAATTTACAATATCAATGGTTTGGATTCAATTTTTGGTATAGGGGATGGTATGGTTATATTTAAAAAAGAAGAAGAATTAAGAGACATGACGAGGATATATCAGTCTTTTAATGTTGTGTCCGTTAATATAGATGGAAAACATGACTGCAGGGGGTCTATCCGCACTTTTTCAAAACCACACGTAGGTTATGTGGTCAATTTTTAACCATGAGGAGGGTATTCGCACATGGCTATATAACCACAGAGGGTGAACGTGAACTTTGCCAAAAAATAAATAAATAAAAGGGTGACACCAAAGGGTGCTCTCTCTTTATATATTTATTAGAATAGATAAGGCTGTTGATTTTGCCACTCTCTTTTTTGTTAACGTCATTCTCCTGCAAGTATATTTTGCACCAAAAATACACTTGCAGGAGAGTGACGTTAACAATAAAAGGAGTAGAAAAATCATTTCCCATAGATAATTGATAGATATTGTAAATTTCAACCGGGTCCGAGTGACTCATTGCACAAGGAGTAAATATATATTCCCCGGTGTAAGTTTTTGAATGTTGCATCCTTCTAAATTAACAGAAACAGAAGTAGGATCCATAAAATCATGAAAAACATACCAATAGCTCTTGAAAATGAGCCGAAGAAGAACATGGAATTGGAGTTTTCTATTTAGTTACCTCTGAGCCAAAATCTGCTCGCACATTATTCTAACCAAGTCGACCGAGCGGTTCGCCCTGATAAGGTTTCGCGAATTGCTGCCCGAACTTTTTCCAGCGTTACGTGCAATGTCTAGATCAATTAAAGCTTCTATTGTATCGATGGACTCCGATGCCTTTGTAAGCCTATCAACCTTTCATCCACACACAACGTTCCAGTGATGTTTGATAAAGAAAAAAAGGCTTGATGTATATACTCCTATATCAACACTTTGCATTGTTTGAATAAACACACATGCTACATCGCTCTATATCAGCTTAAGCTTTCAAATTTGTTTTTAGCACAAATCATACATACCCATACATATGAAAACACATAGAGGACCATATAAATCAACAATACTGTTAGAATAGTCTTAGTCCCACATCACTAAGTCAAGTATTGTAACAGTCTATCTCATATTATAAATAATAATTATTTGTGTTAGGGTTAATTAAACACTCTAAACACTTTCTCTTCTCTCTCACAACATGGTATCGAACAGTGCTCGAAAACCCTAGCCCACCCCTCCCGTAACCCTAGATCATTGTGAACAGTGCTCGAACTCCAAGCCCACCACTCGAAAATCTCCGCCAACCATTTTCCGGGACACGTCAACCCTCGAAAACCCTGGCCCAGTCAATTTCGACCCTCAACACTCTTCGAAGTCTAGGTTCGAAGTCTAAAACTCTTCACCCAGTACTTGCATGTATCAAACTCGACAACCATTACAGCCCTTGTCGGCGCTTGAAACCATTCGACAACCACCAGAACCCTTCCCCGACCTCATTCGACCCCTACCCACTCTAAATCGACCTTTACCGACATGAAAAACATCTGAATCGAGTTTGAAATCATGCATTTTTTCCACGAAACTGCCTGAATAGGACTTGACCTCTACTACCCAGTGCTCGAAACCTACTAAATATGCTCAAAATCTGCTGAATCTGCTGATTTGTTAGTCATCCACCTCTGAAAATTGCAAAATGATCTGCTCTTGGTACTTTGATCTGTTGGGTTTTGCCCATGTGGTAATGGGTTTTGATAAAGAAGAAATAAAAATGGATGGTTGGTTGGCTGGTTATGCTTTTATTGGCTTAAGTCATTCTGCTCATTGGAATCGGGTATTGCCGGCTGTGCATGCTTCGGATCTCAAATGTGATTTGTGATGCTTGGAATTTCAAGAGTCAAGTGTGTAGATCCTTCTCTTGTTTTCTATTTAAATGAGGCAGTGCTTGTATGCCGTGTGTGTGTGAGACTAAAGAAAATAGACAAGAGTGAAAAAACGGTAGAGAGTATAGTATGTGAGAAAGAGCAAAATTGTGTAGGAATATTGGTGAGTGTGAAAGAGATAAAAATACCAAGAGCTTGAGAGTTAGAGTAGGGTATTTTGTATCTCATTGTACTCATTCAATATTAGTGGAAGTTGTTCTCTCTCTCGTGGATGTACCCAAGTTTAGGGAACCACGTACTCTTGTGTCTATTTTACATGTGATTATTTTTCGTTACGCTTCCGTCGTGCGGGTGATCGAGTATTTTACCCAACATGATCTCCTGTGGTAATGCCTACTCTCGATTATTCGCTCTCTATATTGTGTCGATGCTCTACTTGCTGGTTTTGTTTCTAATTGGTGGTTGCTGATATGCTACTAGTTGTTTTCGTGATTTGTTAGTTGTTGATTTTGTGGTTGATTCTTAGTTCATGGTTGTTGTAGTTGAGGCCTGGTCGCAGTGCCGATTCATATATTTTAGAGGCCAAAAACGAATTTTCTATATTGAGCACCTTGCATATTCATGAATTTTCATAATATACAAAAATAACAAAAAGTAAAGCAATAAATGAAAGAGGAAGGGCCTGAGAATTGAAAAAATAAACACGGAGATGCATGAGAGTCGAACCCTACACTCCCAATAGCATGATACCAACATGTGACCACTAAATCAGTATCTAGTTTTTGTTTTTATTTGAAAATATTCTATTATTAATATGTAAGTTATAGTGGGGCCTGAATTTTTGATCAAAATTTGGGGGCTGGAAATGGTCGCTTCTCTTTCCTACACTATGAGCCGGCCTTGCCTGGTAGTTGTTTTGTATGTTCGGGTTTGTTGATTCATTAGTAGACAGGGTTTGGTGGTTGGTAGGTTGTACGGTAGATTATTGTGTCATGACCCAACTCCAGTGGTTGAGGTTATCGTGACCGATATGTGGATCTTACTTCCACCCGAGGCCTCCTTTATGATCAGTCCAAAAGATGCATGTACTATGGAAATCATAAAACTGCAAAAGTATTATTGACATTAGAAAACACCGTCAGAGCCTTAATGGGTTAAAAACTTTACAACTTAAAGTAACCTTAAACGAAACAGGGAATAGCCAATTTCCAACTTGAAGGTTTCAAAACGTTGCCTAAATACTTTTCTTATATGTCTCCCAGGCAGCAACGTTTCTCATTCCTACTTGGTAATAGCTGTAGAAAAATAATTAATTTTCATAAACTGATAGGTCATGTGAGATACTATACCAGAGTTGTACGTTTTACCATAGAAATAACATTCATAAACTTCTTTGACATAGCGTTTCATAACTTTATCATAAAGCTCATAAGAAGAGTTTGAATCATATCAATCTTGCATAATCTTGTGATGAACATCCAACAGCTTAAAATAATTAGGGGAGCGACCCCATATGGTGTGAAATGATCAAGTCACTAGTAGCTGCTGCTACATAACATTCCTCCCTTATAGCCCCTTCATTGGTCATGATATCTTTAAAATTCGTCCCCCGATCCTGGACATTGTCTGGATGCATCAATACTTAATAGAGTTTAACTTCTACACAGCCCCTCCATGTACTTGGATTACACGTCCAGCCATTCAAAAATTTACACGTTGCTATTGCAACAAATAAATGCTAACAAGGCATCGACCCAGCCAAATCTAAGCCGTGTTTTGAGGCCAACACATGGGGGGAAAATGATTTTTTTTTCTTAGTAACCAAATATCCGGGCTAGCTTGAGCACATCTCGACTAATTTCGTAGCCCAAAAGTTAACAATCGGCCGAATCTCTAATGGCCCCAAAGTTTAAAATGTTTTGCTTTTTAAAAATGGAACATGTGACCACACAAGTCACAAGGTTTTGTGATTAAATACCCCAATACCAATACTCCTGGGGAAGTCAAAACAATTGCGATAGTACTTGGGGCTGTAAACAAGCCGAATCGAGCCGAGCTTAAAAATGCTCGAGTTCATTACATTTGACAAGTACTTTAATGAACTCGAGCTCAAAAAAAAATTGACGAGCTAAGCTTCCCTATGTTTCACTCAAACTTGAACTTGTTTACGAGTCTTAACAAATCAAAATATTAGATATTTACACTCTCATATAGGTTTAAAATTGCAAATAAATTTTATTTTCTACATAATAGTTTATATAAATTATAAAACATGCAAAAAATTAAAGTTTATAGTATTTTTGAAAGTTTACACATGTACAAGATATAAAAATTTCATTATGTACATTTAAAATTGTTGCTCAGATTTGGTTCATTTAGTACCTAAATCGAACTCAAACAAATATTTATCGAGTTAAGCTTTAAACAATTTACAAACAACTCGGTCCACTTGTAGCCCAAAATTAGTTACTCGTGAAAAGAATGCTTTAAGGTTTTTTCAATTTCCAAGGGATTTATCCAAGTGGATATGAAAAAACAATAAGTTCTCTCTACAGATGCCAAATCTTTCAAATCTTGGGGCTACTTGAGATTTGTCTGGTCTTTAATTTTAAGGTTTCAAAATTAGTCAAGATGCACTCAAGCTAGTTGACGTCCAGTTATAAAACATTCCTCGCGTGCTGGCTTCAAACCACGGTTTAGATTTAGCTGCATCACTTCTTTGATGCAATATACATTACATATTAGCTGATGTGTAAGATTTTGAATGGCTGGCCGTGTAATTCAAGTACACGGAGGGACCGTGTAGAAGTTAAACTCGATATATCTTATGAGATCATAGAATAATTTGATGACGTGAGTTTAATCATGGCTCCGGCAGTGTAATCCTCCATCGTTTCAGGAAAAAAAAACTTCTTTAACTCCAGGGACCTTCAGTGGAATTGCTACTGAAAAGTACTATTCACACGTAGAGGTTTTTTTTTTTCCTTATAATCCCCTAAACTATGAACGTTTTCTTCTGCTAAGTTCCTAAATTATCAATTTGACGATTTCATTCCCCCAACTATCATACCATTACCTACTTAGTTTAATAGATAACGGAAATTAAGAATTTAGATGAAAATGCCATGTAAGAACATGTACTTGATTATAAGAGTCCTTCAGATAAAACTTGATTATGATCCTTTACGATAAAATGATAAGAAAAATAAGATCTTTGCATCGGGTCAAACGGATTAAAAATTGGAGCACTTAATTTTTTAACTATATTTTTTAATATATAAACCTTCTAAAAAAAATTAAGTACCCCAATTTTCTTGTGCAAATTTTTTTTTCTGATCATATAATTCTAAAGGGTTATAATTAATTTTTATCATTAGGATTCTTATAATTAAGTATTTGCTTTTTATTTTATACTCTTTAGAGCAGATATTTGATTATGAGAGTTCTACAGACAAAAATTAATTATGACAGTTAGAATAAAATGATAAAAAAATGATCTCTGCACCGGTTCATACGGATTGAAAATTAGAGCACTTAATTTTTAATCATATTTTTAATATATAAACAATCTAAATTCCATAAAAGGCGCTCAGTCTTTAAAAAAAATGTTATGTTTCAGTCTCTATAAAATACCATGTAAGATCCTGATATATGAACCTTGTAAAACAAATTGAAGTGCTCTAATTTTTAATCTGTATGAACCGGTGCGAAAATCTTATTTTTTTATCATTTTATTTCAAATCGTCAAAATTAGTTTTTATCTCTAGGGCTCTCATAATCAAGTATCTGCTCTATAAGGTCCCAAATAGAGCCTTACGTGACATTTTTCATCAAAAATTTCTAATTTTTGTTATTTATTAGACTAAGTATGTAACGGCATTAAGGGTGTACACAGTCTATATTGGTCCGGTTCTTTAGAAATCAGTAACTAGATCATTTCAAACGGTTCTAGAAAATTGAGAATCAGAACCTAACCAGAACCAACCGCAAGACCGGTTCAGTTCCGGTTCTATCCAATAAATATCTAAACACTTATTCACAAAATATGAACGCATAGAATTAAAGAAATAGGAAGATAATCTACTGGAATAGGAAAGGAATGAAGAAAATAAAAACTTTCCTAATAAATGAAATTTCATCTCTAAATAAATTAAGTTTAGCAAGGAAAAGATTAACCTACCAAATTCAAATACATATTTAATTACACACTTATGTATATCTATATTTATCTTAGTTTTAAACGGTCCGGTTCGATTCTAATCACGGTTCATTAATTGAGAATCAGTAACTGAACCAAAATTAACGGTACTTATTTTTTTGGAACCATAACCTGATCGTAGAACCGAACCAAATAAGACGGTTCGATTCGGATTGGATCGGTTTTACGGTTCAGACAGTTTACTTGAACACCCCTAAACGGTATGATAGTTAAGAGTATGAAATCGTCAAATTAATAGTTTAGGGATTAAGTAGAGAAAAGTTGCATAATTTAGGAGATAAAAAGGGAAATTTCCTTTTTTTTTTGATCCGCGAAAAAACTCTTCACTCATATAGCACTATTCATACGTACGGTACTGTTCACACGAAGGTATGGATGTACTGTATACTCCTGAGGCGTCAACCACACTGGATAACTTCTTTGAGTGGAAGTAATAATGCAGGATTCCTCTTAGAAACAATCATTTTACTGCCACACCCAATTACACATCCACACTCACAACGAGGGTGGAGCCCGCACACACTACATATCCAGTGTGTGTGAGCCACAACCTTGCTATGAGTGTGGGTGTGTGATTGGGTGTGTAAATAGGTGTGGTACCGCTGAAAGTGAACTTCTTGGGTGGAAGTAATAAATATGAGAAAAAAACCGAAATGGTCTATGTAGTTTAGTGTTTGTGTTTAACTTGGTTCTTGCAATTTGAATCGACTCGATTTACATTTTGTAGTTTTCATTTTGTTCCAACTTGATCTAATTACTAACTGCTGTTAACCCTAGACACAAATGAGTCCATTTCCTAGTGAATTATCGAACTCTTTCTTCTATAATCTCACAAACGTAAAGCTTTTTCTTAAAAAGTAAAACGGAGTCACTTTTTTCTAAAAATCAGGTTTTCTGCCCCGTGTTCTTTTTTGTAAAATACTTAAATTATTTTTCCGATATTTAAGAAGTGACCAAACACGCCTAAACTCTATGCTCGGTGGAGACTCTACTTAAAATCCAAGAGAAATTAAGAATAATGAATATGATCATGTACCTACCTTGGCAGAGAATTCCATATCGGCGAACCTAAAAGCGATTCCCATGCAACCGATAAGTGGGGAAAGTAGTCGGCAAGCACGACAGAACTTGCTCAGAGAAAGTCGGGGCGGAGCGCTACGAGAATTCACATCGTTGGCGAGTTCATTAAAAGCCTCAGCCATCTTTGTCAGTACTCTCTCATTCGTTGCTGCCATTTTTTTTATCAGAAAAGAAATTCAAGAGCACCTCGTGACGAGGGTATATATATACACGACGAGGACGAGAGTGCCCGTCAGCTTTTTTTTTACGCTCCTTCTAGGAGAAATTTTTTAGTACCTGATACCACATGATGTCCGTTCGGCGCATCCAAACAGTTCAAAAGTATTTTTGGCGGTTCGAATTTTAAAAAAACTTTTTTCCGAAAAAGTTAAACTATTTCCTACAATTTTGTTTTAAAATTCAGACCGTCCAAAATATTTTTGGACGACTTGAATACATGATCGGGCACCAGATGAAATATACCCATCCCGACATTAAAAATTTTCTCTCCTTCTGGAGTCAGCCCCGTGGCCGACGTCTGATTGTTGCCAACGAGGTTTTCAATAAATGCAAGGATTCTTTTGCATAGGCGGTAAAAGGCTAGTCTAACCTTATCTTTTCCGAACTCTGTACACTTCTCACTTTTTCTTTTTTCTTTTTGAAAGAAAGATATAGCATTAATTAAAATAGAGTTATTGGGTATTGAGACCCCAACGACTAGTCATTCTGAAACTGAAATACAATAACAATAGGAATAGAATTATAGCTAATAAAGCCGACACCATTGCTGAAAGCATCTTTTGCCAAACCGTCCGCGTAACCTTTTGCCTCGCGAAAAACATGCTCGATGTACGCTGAGGCGAACTTCTGAAGAAGGAACCTTAACGCATGTCTTCACTTTTTCTCTCTTTAACTTTATGTCTTCACTCTCTTATTCTCTTTCTTCCTTTAACTTTATTATTTTATTTTTCTTTATTAATGTGAAAATAGAGCAATGTGAGGAAATGTCTTCCCTCATGACTTATTCTCTCCCCTTCTGGCTTAATTTAACTTCCTTTATTTTTTCTTACTAGTGTGAAAACTTTATCAAAAGTGCTACAACAATTGTGTAAAACATAAAACACAATCAATCTCTAGCCGTCCATTGCTGTAATAAATAGTCAAGATTCACTTAAACTCTTCATCGGAAAAGTTAAGTTAAACTTTTCCCTTGGGAGAGTGTTTTTTTTTTTAAATTTAGATCGCCAAATACATCTGAACGGTCAGAATTACGCACACAACCAATACAACGGTTGTGCGCGTAGCATTTTTGAAATTTTGTATCTAATTCAAAATCAATTGCCAACTTGTGGAGAGGTCTCAAATATTATTGAGTGACTACTCAACTCCCAAGCAATGTGAAACTCTATTTTCTTAGCATCCCTTATGTATAGCCGCGTTTGAGGTTTGTCATGTGTGGCTACATTTTAGATCCTATCATCGTGCAGGTTTTTTACTGGTTTGTCTTCGTGGAGAGCAGATTATGAAATTTTTAAATGTGATGAGGAATGGACTCCTCTTTGATACCGTGTGAAAACTGTATATTTATCTCAAAACCAATGTGTAGAGAGATTTCAAATGTTATTAAGTAATATCACATTTCATCTCAAGCAATGCGAAATTCTATTTCCTTAACAACTAGAATAAGAGGGTTTTTCATTAACTCAAACAAATACTTATTTTTAAAAAGTGTTTATTTTAACATTCAATAAGAGGGTGTTCCACTAACTCAAATAAGTCCCAAATGTTAGTCAACGTTTTTCACAAAATTCAAGAGTGTTTACTCACCAATAGATATCCACAATTATGTGTCATAAAGGAACAAACTAGTTAGGTTTCAAATCTGTAAATGATTCAAAGTGAAGATTAGACCCCGTTCGTTTAAGGGTTTTGGATTTTGAATTCTAATCATTATACTATTTTTCTCAAATTATTACTTTCATTTTTACTCTCTATCTTCCCCCAATTATTATCTCTATTTTCAATTATTACTCTATTTCTCTTAACATTTATTACCTGTAAATCCAAAATCCATGAATAGAGTGAAACATACCTTATTTTTTTATGACTTCCAAAATAGAGGTCGATCCCCTAGATAACAACTATTGCGTTTAAGGGCGACAAAAAAAAATTCCAGAAATAAAGAGGAAAAGTTACGTGGAAAAAGTCCCCAACATGCTAGTTTTGTTAATTAAAGGGAGAGAACTGGTTATTTCTGTCATTTTCGTTGAAACAATCTACACGCTTCTTACCTGCTACATCGTCCAGGGATACGTATAGAATTTTCAAGCTATAGGGCCCACTAATAATCAGGGCGGACAGTAGATTTAGGCCATATTCCAGAAACCTTCTTAAAAATAAGTAGCTTATTTCATATTTTTAAACTCAAAAATAATATAAAATAAAAATTATTTGCACCGTATAAAAGATTTTGATGGGATCTATCAAACAAGATCCATATTGGTAGAAAAATTATTTACGTAAACATATTATTTTTAAACTTAAAATTACTTTTTTTTAAAATAAATATTTATTTTAAATTGCGAAACGGAACCTTAGCCTTTTTTTAGTGACAGCTGATTTTTCCATTTAAGTTTCTGAGATGCATTCAGAGATTTGCAGCAAATAAGCTACTGTAGATTGCAATCCAAAAGAACATAAGCCTCTTAGCTAAAGCTAGACCGCGAGACCTTTTCATGAATTCTCCATTTCGATGTAGATGATGGGATGTCTTGTGTCCTTCACTAGACCAAGAAAGGAATTCCGTTTCACTTTCTTAAATAAGTACATAAAAATTAATGATTTATTTTCAAGCTTCAAAATAATGGGTTTAAAAAAATAACTTTTTAAATTCTTTTTGCAGGGTTTGATAGATCTCGATGAAATTTTTTAAACAACAACTATATTGCATATTTTTTTTATTTCAATAAACTTATTATTTTTAAGCTTGAAATTTGCAAATAAAGAGTATTTTTTAAGGTGAGGTGCCTGAAATCAGCGAAAATGAATTGACATACAGTTATTCCTATAATTAATTAAAAAACATGTTTTTTTTTAAGTGTAATAAAGAGTAAGAAAAGTAAATTTTTTTTATTACAGTGAACTATAGTTCTGAATACCGTTTCGGACAGAGTACCGGTTTTTCTACTGGTACGGTACGTACCGGTACCGGTCAGGTACCGGGTACCGTTTCGGATTTACCGCAACTACAATATATATAATAATTATATATAATTATAATTCAAAAAAATTTCCCATATCATACAATTTATCATAAAATATCTCTACTAGAAATTCTCTAGTCCCACATTGCTTAGTTACAAAACTCTTATCCACTTTAAATGACTTTGCACACTAGTGAACTTGTGAATGATAACCCAATAAGAGGTCTCGCGCGCTCAGGAAAATGTGTCGTGGCCGAAGGCAATTTGGAAAAACTGATTCGGAAACCAATTAACCGGGTGCGCGTCACGGGTTATTCGTGCGCAGGGGGGGTGCAAATCCGGGATCTAAGCCTCGCGCACGTACTAAGGTTAAGCCTATGTTTTGCTAAAAAATTTTTTAGTTTTTTTGGGCCTGAAATGTTTTTTTTTTTTTGGGACAAGAAAAAGTAAAAAAAAAAAAGGGAAAAAAACTCTAATAGTCCTTGTAGTTAAGTGTTCGTGTCAATTTGGTCCCTGTAGTTTTAATTAGCTCGATTTACACTCTGTACTTTCTATTTTGTTTCAATTTGGTCCAATTACTAACTTCCGTTAGTCCGCCATTAGTCCTTTAAATACTAAAATCATATGGCCCCCTTTTTTGTGGTTAAAACAGACCCGTTCGACTAAATAAGCTAACTTCTTTATTTATTTCGTATTTGTTAGTTTTTCGTCAATTTTTTTTTTTTTTTTGGTGGGGGGGGGGGGGGGGGGGATTATTGCATCGTCATGACGAGAAAAATCTAAAAAGTAAAAAATTATTATCGAAATTCAATTTTTTTAAAATAAAGACGAAAAAATTGACTTAGGTTTATTTTTCAACATTCCTAGTCAAGAATCAGTGCATGGGCCAAGTGTAAGAAAATGAATGGAATGACAGGGCACTATTTTTTGTATAACCACTTGGGCTGTTAAGTTAGGTTTATTGTAACTTAGTTGAGTGGTTTGTTATGTCTATATATTAGATTATGACATGGTAAATTTGGAATTGAGTTTATATAATATTCTGACTTTTCGACATGGCTATTTATCATGTTGACTTTTGGATCTATATCATGTTGTGACTTTTGGACATGGTTCTATATGCATTTTTAGTACTATGCAGAAAAATATGGCATCTCAGTATTTGTCCACAAGTTGAACATGTAGACAATATCAGCAGTTATGATGCCTCATGGCTGATCATGAAAATGCTGAATTCGACGGTAACTTTTTGTAGAAAATTATAACCAAAATTTTTCCCAAGTGCCTCCTTATCAATGGAGAATGGAAGAATGAGTTGTGTTTTGGTTCAGAGGTATATTAGGGCAAGAGGGAAATGAGTAACGCTATTCAGCTAAATAAGTCAACAGACTTAATTTTTTGTCTTTATTCAAATTTTTTTCGTATTTGTTAGTTTTTTATCATTTTTTTGAGAATTATTGCATCGTCATAACAAGAGGAATCTAAAAGGTAAAAAATTACGATCAAAACCTAATTTTTTTTGAATAAAGACAAAAATAAGCCAATAAGCCAATTTTTTCGTCTTTATTCAAAAAAGTTGGATCTCGATCATAATTTTTTACTTTTAAGATTCTTCTCGTCATAACGATACAATAACCCCAAAAAAATTGACGAAAAACTAACAAATACGAAAAAAATTTGAATAAGGATAAAAAAATAAGCCAGTTGGCTTATTTAGCCAAACGAGTCTATTTTAATCCCAAAAAAGTGGGCCATATGATTTTGTTGTTTAAAGGACTAACGGCAGACTAACGGAAGTTAGTAATTGGACCAAATTGGAACAAAATGAAAAGTACAGAGTGTAAATCGAGCCAATTATAACTACAGGGACCAAATTGACACAAATACTTAACTACAGGGACTATTTCAGTCTTTTTCCCAAAAAAAAAGGCCTGAAACGTTTTTTTTTTTTTTTTGGTACCAGAAAAAGTAAAAAAAAAAAAAAAAAAACCCTGCAAAATCTCGGACGGAATTTCCGGTATCCCTATACCGGCCGGTATTTTCCGAAAAGTCCGGTACCGACCGGTATTGGGACCGGAACGAAATTGGGGGGTTAGGGTACTGGTTTTCCGTCAAAACGGTACATACCGGCCGGTACGGAACGGTATCGATAACTATGCAGTGAACTATATTTTTATTTTTTTTAAAATTTCAATTATTTAATTTTTTTAGTAAAATAACTTATTATAGTGTAAATGTCAAAAAGTAATTAAATATATTTCGTTTTGTAATTATTCAATTAATGTAATAAATAATCTAATTTCATATGCACAAGCGCAAATGAGTTATTTGACAGTTTTTCACACCATACACATTTTCTTATACCTCCAATTTATCCTCCATCCAAACCAAATATTATTTTAGAGATGTGTTAATCACCCAACACCCCCACCCGGTCAGACCCCCCGACACGGGTCCCTCCCTTCCCCCTTTTACCCCTATCTCTCTCTTTCTCTTACTCTCACTGCACTCTCTCTCTCTCTCTCTCTCTCTCTCTTTCTCTCTTGTTTTCTTTTTCTATAAAATTTTAAATGCTAATAACTTTTTGTTCAAGTATTTATTTTTCATAAATTTTATATTTTTGAAATCTACTCAACGAAACCTATCAAACAAGTCTAATATTGAATATGAAATAATATGTTTAAATTAAATTATTTTTTTGGGCCCAATATATTATCTCTTTGTTTTTATTTTTTTGTCCTTAATTTTTTTTAAACTTCTATATTTGAGTTTTCAAGTAAATTATATATGTTGAATCCACTTAAATTTACTTTATATTTCTTTGAACAGTCAATAATGCAAACTGAAATCAAACTTCATTTAATTATAATTGAGTATATAGAAACAATACATGAACATAAATAAATACACAAATTTAGTCAATATTTCCGACAAATTGTAGTCATGGTCCCGACGGATCTATCTCCATTACTTCGTACCACAATTGGAGACGTGTTTCATAAGGATGAGCTCATCTGCGTGCTTTGACTGATGCATTTAGTGTTTCGATTTTCAATTCGGTTGAATCGGTAGAAAGATCTTGTTTTTTTTTTTTATCATTTTATCTTTAATGGTCATAATGAATTTTTGGCCTCATAGAATCAAATATCTCTTCGGGTTAATCAACGAAAACTCTAGAGTCAAAATTTAATTATGACTATGTAGGATAAAATAATCAGAAAACTAAAATATTTCCACCGGTTCAAATGAATTGAAATTTGAAACATTTAATTTTTTTTACCTTTTTAGACGGTTTATGTATTAAAAAATATAGTTAAAAATTAAGTGTTCCAAAATGATAAAAAAAAAAAAAAAAACAAGATCTTTCTACCGATTCAACCGGATTGAAAATTGGAACACTAAAATAATTTTAAATAAATAAAAAAGAAAAAAAATATAGAGTATAAACATTATTAATTAAATAAAGAAAAAATAACAAAAAATGAGTTCAGATATTTTTGGGCTCAAGCGGCGGTATTTTCGGTTTAAGGGGAGGTGGGGTTGGGGGTAAAAGGGGGAAGAAGTGTACCCCGTGTTCCGGGGTTTGACGGGGGCGATTAGTAATATGCTTACTTTATCCCATTTTCTAACCATCTACTTTTTAATTTCCCTCCATAAGTGTCATATCAACATGGGCCCTTCATTCTTTATTAATTTTTCTACTATCTTATCTCTTCTTCATGAGAAATTATTCGTTGCCCCAACGTTTACTTTGCCAGGTGGTGCCTCCTACCAATAAAAATTTGCCTTGTGGGTAAAATTGTCAGTTAGAAAATCTAGCCCCATTTGAGGCATTAAATCCACTGACACACGTTCTTCTCTCTCCACTAGACACAGCATTCTCTCTAAAATTAAGTGTTCTAAATTTCAATCCATTTGAATGGGAGAGAATATATTTTTTTTTTATCATTTAATTCTAAAGGGCCATAATTAAATTTTGACTATATTGCTCTCATTAATTAGCCCCAAGAAAGTCGTAAACTCAAATATCTCTTAAGACTAACCAACGAGAGCCTTATAGTCAAAATTTAATTATGACCCTTCAGAATTAAATGATCAGAAAAATAAAATGGTCATATTTGAGTTTACTATAGTGCTCCCGTTAAATGATCAAAATTTAGTTAAGTGTTCCAAATTTCAATCCGTTTGAATGGGTGAGAAGATTTTATTTTTCAGATCATTTAATTTTAAAGGGTCATAATTAAATTTTGACTCTAAGGCTCTCGTTAGTTAGTCCTAAGAGATATTTGATTCAACGACTTTTTTAGGATTAATTAACGAGAGCCCTATAGTCAAAATTTAATTGAACCTTTAGAATTAAATGATAAAAAAAATAAAATCTTCTCACCCATTCAAACGGATTAAAATTTGGAACACTTAATTTAAAGAGAAGGTTGTGTCTAGTGGAGAGAGAAAAGAACGTGTGTCAATGGATTTAATGCCTCAAACGGAGCTAGACTTTCGGATTGACAATTTTACCCACAAGGCAAATTTTTATTTGTGGGAGGCACCACCTGGCAAAGTAAACGTGTTGCCCTTGGGGCAACGAATAATTTCTCCTTCTTCATAAATAATAGATCCAAAACTCATACAGCATCCAATCGAACCCTCAATGCAGTAAAGTTGCAAACATACATTCCTTTTGTTTGTGGTAGTATCATTTTTTTTTAAGAGGTGATGACAACTGTAAACTAGATTAATTTACCCGCTCATATCCATGCACTAAAAATCCGCCCAAATTCACCATATTGTAATATGGGCTTTAATGGGTGCACTTAAGGATTTTAATGGGTTAAAAGTGGCTTGAATATGGGTTTGGTTACATTTTATTGAAGACCTGAATAAAACAGGTTACAATCTAGGAATCACGAACATAAACATCGACATCTCTTTTCATTTTCTTTGTCCTTTTCAAGAATCGGATTGGGCCGGAGTTATATATGAGAGGCCCTACCCTCTTTTTTTCGTTTTCTTTTGTTGTTGTACTCGGTTATGCTCTGAACTCTTTTATCTTACAAAATGCACGAAAAAAAGAGATAAAAATATAGGAACATAGGGGTAGGTATGAAATTAAGCCGCTAAAAAATAGGAATAAGAACTACTCACAACCCTGAAGATAGACCAAAACACAATGCAATTAGACGGAGCATGCTCCCAATGTTTCCAACATCATTTGCAATTTTCCAACACAATGCCTCCTCTCTTCCAATGCTCTATTGGAAGTTTTTTTTTATCCTTTTCCATATATCAATATCATGGTTTAGGTTTCCTTTTCCTTGATGTACCCATATGAAGTTTTATTAATAAAATCTTTTTGCGGATAATTTTTTTTTTGTGTGCATATATAAAGAGGGTAAATAAAGCATGTAAAAAATACTCCCTCCGACCTTATTTTTTAGTCCTTCGTTATATCCTAACCAGATAATAAATTGGTTATATTTCTCAATTGGTAACAAATTTTAAGTGCAATATGGATCTTGTTTGATAGCTTTCGATTAGTATTATAAGTCAAAGTTTTCAAAATTACCTAAAGCCTTAGATTACGAGATATAATCAATTAAAAAATAGCACAAACTCTCAAAATGAACAAAAGAATTAGAACATAGGGAGTAACAAGCTCAAGTAATGATGCTTCGAAAGTGGTGGCCATCCCAGTAGGTAAGGGACTTGCACGCCCCACGTTTCACCCGGGATCGAGTCCCGCCGGTGTAGTGTAGGGTTGCCGAGAGGAAAAAAAGAAGAAGTCATGATGCTTCCTTGGTCTCAAGCAAACTCCAACCTTAAGCTGTGGGAAAATGATTCTTGAGTTGTGGGAAAATGATTCTTGAGTTGTGGGAAGATTTTGCAGCAATAGATTCTTCAGTTGTGGGAAAATGATCTTGTCCATCACTTCTTCCTCGTGCTTTTCACCATTCTCCTTCATCTCGAACTGAGAGACGAGCTTTGAATGGACGTTGCTTCATCCTGGTCATCTTTACCAATGATCCCTTCCAATGCAACACAATCTGCTATCCAGAGGTCTTCTAGGTGCAAGAGGCATCGGGACACAGACTGCGTGAATAGGCTTCCAATTTCTTGCATTTGATCAGGGTTAAAACTTTGAGGTTGTGAAAGATAGCTAGTCGAGAAGGGCCGTTCCACATCCTTGCCAGTTTCGGTAGATTGTCCAGCTTCATTTCTATCAGTTTTGGGAGAACAATTTGTCCTTCCTCCAGCCGTTCAGTTCTGAAAATCTCTTTGAAAGAATTTGCACTTACATTAAGTACTTCCAAATTCTGTAGCCTTTGCAACAAATTAGATTGCAGCAGTACATCCGCCAACTCATTACACTGTTGCACATCCAAAAATTTCAGCTTAGCCAATGACCCATGTGGTAGTTGGCCAACACATCTGTTTCAAGAAATCCATATTGTTGATGCACAACTCCACCAGGTTCTCGAACACGGGCATGCTTGGAACCCAATTCACTGAATCCATGAGATGGACTATTCCATAGTATTGCTGGATCAAGATAGACTTTAGGCCACTTAACCTTGTTCGATTCTATGCTGTAAGGATGTTATCCAAACCTCCGCACTCCATGTAGAGTATTTTCTCTGCTTTCTCTGTCACCACTTTGTTAAACCAATAAGGCAAGGTGTTGATGGTTGTGTCAAGGACCAATGATGCCATTGGGTGCACTGTTGTTGGTTTCGACAGATGAACTTGTTCCGGTGGATGCATATATTTCCTCCAAATTTGACAATCTTAACATTGGGTGGAATTTGTTTGATATCGTTGCTCAAAGTGAGATCCAACATTCTTAGATTGACCAATTCTCCTACTTCTTGTGGCAACTCCTCAATACAAGATTCTCTCAGACTAAGAATCTCGAGCTTCTTTAGTTTGCCAAGAATGGATATGTCTGTTATTGACTGGCAACAATTCAGACAAAGTGTCCCAAGGTTGGTTAGGAGTCCAAGCGACGAGGGTAGAAGTTGAATGTCAGCACTGCTCAAATCCAACACTCTCAATGATTTGGCCTCCTCAAAAAAGGCATCTGGGATCTTTTGTACATCACTGTTATTTTGCAACAACAGCGTTTGGAGTCTAGAGCATACGAATCGATCAGGGAGCTTTGTAATTTCATTGGACATTAGTGAGATTGCAGTGCATCCTCTGTAATTTTCTTCCCTTGGCCACTCCTTCAATCCAATACCAGCTTTTACCATAACAGCATGCTCTCCATCAGATGATGCAATTAATATGCCCATATCGCGCACAACATCATGCATTTTCACACATCCTTCCAGTTCACTTTCCAACAACAAACAGGAAGCTTGGAGGTGCCTGGTCACTGATAGTGCTCACGCTCTTGCTACATTCATTGTGTTGGCATCTTGAAACAATCCATGCCCAATCCCATACTTCACCAAGTCCTCAAATATTCTAATATCACAAAACATCATCGCCTTTTAGATAGTCATGGCTCAACTTTATACATTTAAATACCTCTTCATCCTCATCAAGGCTTCTAAATGTAGACATTTCAAGTTGTCGTGCAGCTTCTTCCCATTCAAAAAGTTCTTTGTCCCCTAGAGCCCTTGCCGCCACAACAAGTGCATTTGGGAGACCGCCACATTGTTTAGCAACCTTCCTTGCGACATCACTGAAATCGTGGGACTCAACCACCTCCCCGGCTTTACTCCTAAACAAGGTCCAAGAATCATCCTCAGAGGCAACATCGAGATGGATTTTGGCTTGACTTCCCATTGTGAAGCAGGCATGGTCCGTCCTTGTAGTGAGTATGATTTTCGTTTTGCAAGTCTCAAGGTCACTGCCGCTAGGAATTCCTATTTCAGACAGTTCTACCCTCGTCCAAATGTCATCCAAGACTATGAGGATCTTCTTTGTTCTCATTATCTTCTCTTTCAATCTCCCTGCCCTTCCAAATTCACTCTCTTCATGCAATTCCAAGGCCAACATATCGGCGAGTTGGCCTTGGATTCTTCTCAAGTCTACGTTTTGGGAAACCACTGCCATTATCACATAATCAAATAGCCCCTCCTTCTGGGCTTTAACACCCACTTGTTTCACCATGGTGGTTTTGCCTACGCCTCCCATGCCATAGACCCCAACAATCTTGACCCTGTCATCCTTTAGTGCTTCCATGGCCTCATCCATAGCCTTTCTCATCGATTTGAAGGCCACAAACCCTTCGGTAGACATTGTTGATTCGATGTCCATGGGCCGTCTCATTGGGATTGCGACATTATCAAATCTCCCCCCTACTTTTTTTTTCTTTTTTTTTTTTGATCTGCATAATCTCCCCTCTACTTGGAGCTCATCAATTATAAGCGACAACAAATCAGGACGCGTCAACAAATCAGGACACCACCCGCCACACCATTTCTTGTTCAAACCATTAAAATCTCTTCCCTTTTCCTGGAGTTCTGACGCCTCTAGAATCTTCTTGCCAATATCGCTTCCCAACAGCTTACGCGAGAAGACATTTGTTTCTCCGACTACTTCTTGCTCAAGTCTTTGCACATCGTCTTTAAACCGTTGCACATCTGTGAGCCAAACTTCAACTTCTTTCTTTGGCCTTTTCCATGGCCGGAGCTCGCTAATTTCTGAATTTATGTCATCCTCTTGACCGCTCAAGTACTCTACCTTTCTCTTGAGATTTTGCATGTTTTCGTCAAGTTCCTGCAAACAAAGAAATAGCAACGGATTGTGGTCACGAGAAAATCATGAAGAGTACTTCACCATTGTTCTGATGGTTTAATTCTATTTCGCAAAAGACAACCAAGAGAAGGAAAACGTTACAAGGACCCTGCAGCAATTATGTTGCTCGAAAATTCATGTAGATTTGTTTTCCTTTCAATTGATTGCTTATATAAAAATAAAAAATAAAAGTTACTCCCAAAACATGATGCAACCATTTCGCGTAGAAAAAGAATTCAACATCTGACACCCCTATCTTTTAGCCACAAACAATTATCCTTGGTTTGATAATCCATACTCACTAGATAGTCTCCAACCCTTCGGTGCTTGCCAGCTTGCTTGCTTTTGAGTACACCAACAATTTCCTCAATGAACTTGGCTTCATACCTAAAATTTCAATTTAATATGCAAATGAAGCTTAGTATATCAAAAAAGATTTGCAAGGAAAAACCAAATTTCCATGAACATACCAAAACTAGAACACAAATAAAAAGTCCTCACAGACAACAACGCTTGTTAAGAAGATCTATGAACTCAAGGATTTGGTAAAGAGTAGCATTACTTTCCCTAAACTCCCCATCAAAGACAAATCCAAATGTGGACTATGGCCACCCCCAGATCTATGAACTCAAGGATTTGATCAAGAGTAGCGTTACTTTTCCTCAAATCCCCACTAGGGACGGATATCCAAAGGTGGGCTACGGCCGCCCCTAATTTAGGAAAACCTAAATTTCATACAACATTTAACATATTGGGCCTTGTAACTTGTCATATAGAAAAGCTGATAAAAAAAAAATTGTCATATAGAAAAGAAATTTAATAGGAATTACAGACTTGGACCACTTTCTCACAAATCATTAATTTAACATATAACTTTTTCTTTTTCCATACTCCTCAACCTTAAAGTTCAAAATTTTTGTTGGTGCGTTATGGCCCCTGCATGCGTATACGGAATCCTAATTCCGTCTCTCCTCCCAACTATACAATTTACGAGGACAGTCTTTTAAAGAACTACAGAGCTGTCCATACCATCAATGTGTTCTTAGCTCTCACGGGATATTGAGTGTGCTAGGATCAAATGCTTTTCCCTTTGGTATGTTGCTACTTTTACATGGATCAAAGATGGGTCTTGTCCAAAGGCACGCGACCTTTCCGCTATCCATGGTTCTAGATAGTCATCGCTCGATCATTGTTCTTTTAGGAAAATCGTATGTGAGTCATACTAGAGGGCCGGGCTTCTCTGCCATGAGCATCCCGTATGAACGTACGTACAGAACTCAAGTCATGATTCCATTGTGCACGCTTCACCCATTGGTGGTTGTCAGAGTATTGCTTGTGCTTCATTTACTTGCTTGACGAGGTAAACTCGATCTCGGCTGGCGGCTCCGTCATTCACCCCGATGGCCACGCACCCTTTTGTGTTGACCATGAGCCCACTCAGATACCCTTTGGTTCAAGCACGGTTTCTTGCAGTACCCTCCGTGTCCCAAGCCCAGTACCCGAACCCGAACCGGGTTCTAAGCTTGTTGTTGGTGAGCACACGGACAAGATCCTTTCTCGGCACATTCTTGCCAATGTGTTATTGCTGATCCCACGTGTTGTGTTGCTATTAGTTGTTTCATCATTTATTATCCTTGATTAATCATATCTCGGCAATTTGCTCATAATTAGTTGTTATAATTTCAGCTCCAACAGGAGATAATTTGGAAACGAAGAATGATTCAGTTAGTGATCACGTAAGAATTGAAGTGCACATGCGATTAGTTTGTGCCGTCCCTTGTAGCATATACAAGTACGGGTGTGTTATATCTAACTTTTATGGGGCAAACGATCGAAGTGTTATGAACCCCGCAAAATAAAAGAGATTTGCTTGCCTTGAACGAGCGTATCTCCTTATCCGGCCGGATGGGTGTATACAAATATGTGTACCTAAGATTGCTAATGGAGTAATAAAATGAGTTGAGTGTATAAATTACCCGTTACATTGATTTTGGGAAACCATCCCAGCCATACTCGCAACCTCTTTAAGAGCCGCACTCCATCCCTTCACTTGCTCAACCGTCACTTTCTCTTTCCTGAAATCGAGACTTTTGGCTTGCTCCTTGATTTCCCACGGATCCACCTCATAAAACACAGGCAAAATAAAATGATCTGACTTCTTCCTACGGTGTTCGATAATCGTGTGGATTTCAAACAGGCACGATGTTGAAGTGGCGTAGTTTTTCGATAACACGATCACCGACATTCTGGAGTTCCAAATTGCTTTCCGCAACTCGGATTTGATGTTCTCACCCCTCTCGATCTCGTCATCATCTCCGAATGTTTGAAACCCCTCGCGCTTCAAAGCCTTGTAGAGGTGATTGGTGAATTTTTTACCGGTGTCTAAGCCCCTAAAGCTCAAGAAAATGTCGTAACTACATTTGAATTCAGAATTCAAAGAGGAAGCCATCCAAAAATGCAGAGATTGAGCTATGACTTCTGATCAGGATGTTCCTCTTCTCTTCTTTTTTTTTAAATAGACATGTTCTTCCTGATCGACCTTGCGAAGTGAACGATTTTGTATCTTTCAGAATCACGTAAATTAAGCTCTCACAATTCTCTCATAAAAACTTCAGAGAGAGAGAGAGAGAGAGAGAGAGAGGGGAAGGGGGATAAAAAGCTGAACCCAAACGTGAAGAAGAAAGTGAGGAAAAAGAGAAATTGGGGTCCATGTTCCCACCTACTTCTGATGTGAAACTTTGAATTAACGATCCTTCTACGTACGTCCAATGGGCTGTTTGATGAAATGATGTATTTATCTATTATAATACATAAAGGGAGCAACTTCTGGTATGTTCACTTTTTTGAAGTTTGTTACTAAAGTATTTTTCACTTTTGCCCCTATTTTGCACTTTTTCCGGTTAGTTTCAATCCATAATTTTTAACCTATTCAAATCCGTTCACTTATAACCCAATTCAACCCATATTAGTAGGGGTGGCAAACGGACGGGTTTGGATCAAATTGGGTAAGTTGTTAGTGGGTTGGGTCTTTAATGGGTCATTGACCCATTTAGACCCATTAACTATGAGTCTAATTACCCATACCCAACCCGACCCATTTATTTTAAAGCAAACCCGACCCGCACATTAACCCAATTACATATAAACTAAAAATTACGATCGAAAAATTAGAAAAGTAAAAAAAAATTATGATCAAAACTCATAAATTTTTTCAAAAAGACGAGAATAAGTAATTTTTTTTGTCTTATTGATTTTTTTTTGTTTTTATTTAAAAAATTATAAGTTTCGATCAAATTTTTTTACTTTTCCGATTCCTCTCATCAAAACAAATTAATAAGTCACAAAAGTTTGACACAAAACAAAAAAAATGCAAAAAAAATTTGAATAAAGACAAAAAAATAAGTCAATTTTTTAATCCAAACCCTTTGCGGGACTATCATGAGAGAAATTTATTCACGGCGGAGCACAATTTCACAGGTCCATTCGCGCAATTAATGGATGAGATGTGTTTTCAATTTTGACTGGTCAAAATAATTGTTACCGGTCACAATTAATTTTTAATTCGAACCATTCAAAATATTTTTGGACGCGTGCGATTTAGCACAAAATAATTAAATAAAAAAAGAAAAGAAGGCCATGCTCCTGGGTGGGATGGGGTGGGGTGGGGTGGAGAGAGAGAGAGAGAGAAAAAAAAAAAAAAAAAGGGGCCGTACTCCTCGGGAAATACTTTCATTGCCCAATTGCAAGGGGTGGGGTGGGGTGGGTGGAGAGAAAGAGAGGAGAGAGAGAGAGAGGTGGGGTGGGGGGAGAGAAAGAGAGGAGAGAGAGAGAGGGAGGGGGCCGTACTCCCGGGGAAATCTTTCATTGCCCAATTGCAAAAGAGACAGAATTTGGTGGGTTACTTTCATTGTCCATTGAGTTATTTAAGTTGACCCAATTGATGCCTAATTATGACCCAATTAATAATGGGTTAGCTGGGTTTGAACCCATTCTTACCCAACTAATAAATGAGTTGGGTTGGGTCTATTTTTTAGTTGATGGGTCTGAATTTGTTAATGGATCTGGGTTCAATTTGCCACACCTAATATTTAGATAAATTTAGATGGATTAAAAATGAATTTAATATGAATTGAATGGAAAAACCCAGAGCCCGTAATTGCAAAAGGTGTGTTGGTGACTACTCCACGAAAACAAGACTACGCGGTTCAACCAAAATATACCCCCCTCAGCTCACTTTATCACAACCCCGTCTTCGAAAAAATTAATGCTCCAATAAATCATATTTCAAGGAACTGTTTGGTTCAAGCATATTTTAGAAAAAAGAAAAGAAAACAAACTTCTCTTGATTTCGTCTCCCGAACAGATCATCCATCCAACATGCCTCTTGATATAGAACATATGGAGACTCAATTCTATGTTCAATTGGACCGGATGAAGCCTCGGAAGCCCAAACGATGTTTAATTTCAGATTACCCGATTTGATAAAATTCGGACAAGCTCAGAATGGGCCAAAACTTAGTGGGCCGAAAAGAACTTTTTGTTCACTTCCATTTTATACTCCCCCGTCTCATTTTGGTTATCCATTTTCGTTTTTCGTGTTATTCTTTCAACGCTTATGTCTCATAATCTATAATGTTTTTCATAATTTTGAAAACTTTCTATTATAAATCTAACCGAGAACTATCAATCAAGATTCATATTGCATATTTTTGAAAATTCATATTAGAAGATATAAGCGTTGAAAGAACGGCACAAAAAACGAAAATAAACAACCAAAATGGAACGGAGGGAGTACTGTATATATGTGTACATATTCAAACTTGAAAGGTGTGCACTTTTGTTCACTTCCCTTTTATATGATATGCTGTGTAACATTTTCGTTTTTCGTGTTATTCTTTCAACGCTTATGTCTCATAATCTATAATGTTTTTCATAATTTTGAAAACTTTCTATTATAAATCTAACCGAGAACTATCAATCAAGATTCATATTGCATATTTTTGAAAATTCATATTAGAAGATATAAGCGTTGAAAGAACGGCACAAAAAACGAAAATAAACAACCAAAATGGAACGGAGGGAGTACTGTATATATGTGTACATATTCAAACTTGAAAGGTGTGCACTTTTGTTCACTTCCCTTTTATATGATATGCTGTGTATACTGTATGTATATTTGTGTACTTATGTTTACACTGACCTGTGAACACTGGCGTGGGATGATTTCCGTTGCCATTGCTCAAATGGAGATTTGAAATTTTTTGGGTTTGATTTTTAGGTTAATAAGTGAAAAGAGAAATTAGGATAATAATTAAAGATAGAAGTAATGAATAGAGAGAGATAAAAAGAAAAATAATAATAATAATTAAAAATAAGAGTAATAGAAGTGGAGAGAAAAATTAAAATAATAATTAAAAGTATAAATAATGAGTATTTTTTGAATTGTAAATTGTTTTTCAAATGTGAAACCAAACAGGGCATAACCTTTTTTGGGTAAAGGTTTTGCTAGGTAGTGCCCGATGGGTTGCTCCGTTGTTGCTTTGGGAATAAGAATACCATTTTTAAAAGCAAAAGTGAAGTCCTTTTTGAACAGCAAAGTCCTTTGTGCCAGCTTTTTATGCGTCTTTTTCAAAAGCCTACAGGCTACAGTAGTTGCTCTCAAAATTTTTAAATGCCTGTCTTGCCCTTAAGCCTAAAGCTATTTCTTCCACTTTTTCCTGTAATTTTTGCCTTGTTCATCGGAGTAACAAAAAATCAAGATGCAACAGAAACAAAAAAAAACCAACATAGAGTACTTCTTTGTTTTTTTCCTGGTTTTGGTAAATGAGTCTAGGTTGCGCTTTTTTTTTTTGTCATTTTTTTTTCATTTGTCGATTTTGCTTTAAATATGTGAATTATTGGTTTATCTCGATAATAAAAATCAAATAAGTAAAAGATTACGTATGATCAAAACTCAAAATTTTTAGAATAAAGACAAAAATATGCCATAAAGACAAATTTTTGGCTTATTTTTGTCTTTATTCCAAAAAATCTGAGTTTAGATCATAATTTTTTAGATTTCTAATTCTTCTCATCGAGATGAAGCAATAACTCACAAAAAATTGACGCAGAACTAATAAATGCCAAAACAATTTTGAACAGAAAAAAGCCACAAAGCCATTAAAGGCAAAAATTGGATCAATCTCTCGAGATTGGTTATTATACCCTCAGCAAACAACATTTTCTTTGCATTCAAAGTTATCCATAAAAATCATTTAGCCTAGTGGGACCAACAAAGTTAATGCAACATGATAAATTAAATATAAGGCCATTCAAGAAATTTTTATGTTTTAAATTTAATAAGTTTATTTATTTCTTGGTTTCTGAAAATTAACATTGTTAAAAAAATATTTATATTTAATTTTAAATGAGAAATGATGTCCAAAAATATTATACACAAAATAGAGCCCCTAATTGATATGAGGCCAAGGCAAACACTTAATTGTTTTCCCTCGAGTCGCCACTAAGAATTTGGACTGTTATTTCTGTGTTATGGTGCACATAGGCCTTGTTCTCCCCAACCTTTTTTCGTATTTTATCTAAATGGTATTTTTGGACCCATTTTGTCTTCATGTTAAAGACAATTCATTCACCATTTTTTAGGCATTGTTTGGTAGTATTTAATTTTTGTTATTTTCATTGAGTTTTTCAGCATAATTTTTGAATTAATTATTTGTCTCGACCAGAGGAATCAGAAGAGTAAAAAAATGTGGTCAAAAGTAAAAAAAAAAAAATGAGATAGGACAATATTAATAACAGAAATGCCAATTGTTTCAAACATTTTGTCTTCTTTCTTTTTTTTTTTTGAACGGCAAAAAAATTTCATTAATCTTGAAGATTACAAAACTAATGGGAGTAAAGAAACAACATCATGTTTAGAAAAACAAAAGAAAAGTTTAGGAAGAATAAGTCAAACATTTTAAGGAGAATGGTGGGTATGGATATTTCGGCACGTGTTGAAAGAAAAAATACCAAAAATAAAATAAGGAAGAATGAGGCATTTTGGCTCTATTCCACTAAGGTTCTTATTTTTTAAAATTTATTTTTTGCTTTATGAGACAAGTCGTTCTCTCATAATACATTACCTTTACTTATTTGAGTTAGCGAAAAGGACCATAAGTGTAGTTTAGACTAAAGTAACTATTTCTTATTTGTGTTTTATTCACTTTTTTTTATACTTTTGCGCAAAAAAATTTAACCATGTGGATTCATCTCAGTGAGAGGAATAAAAAAATTAACAAATGAATCAAATTTAAAATAAAATTACCAAAGATAATAATGATTTGAAAAAATAAGTTATGTATTCCTTACAGTTGTTTCAGCAAGAAAGATCAAGTTTGGTTGAGTAAAAACATGAGTTTAGGGGTACTATGGGAATTAAGAAGTGAAAAATAAGTGACATCAGCAATTTCTGTTAACTTAGTCAGCACATACTAACAGAAGGGGGAATGGAGATAATATTTTGAAAAGTAAGGGAAGGCAGTGATATTTCAGAAACCTCAAGGGAGGTTGCTGCAATTGTCAAAAACCTCAGGGGAGGTCAGTGAAATTGGCCCAATAACAATGCAATCTTCGGTCCATTGTTGCTATTAGTTAATGGTTAGTCAGATGGTATCGATGAGATACTAGGTACTCCCTCCGTCCCTTATTTATAGTCCGGTATTTTATTTTGGGTTGTCCCTTAAAAAGTGTCCATTTTATAAAGTTAGTGGGTAAAAATTGGTGAATTGTCTATTTTATCCCTAAAAGTAGATTCCATTTTAAAAAGTGAGTGAATAAAAGTGTAATGATGATGGGTAAGTAGGGAAAATGGGGGAAAAAGTTGATGTGAAAGGTATAATGATGATGTCTTTTTAATAAGTTGAAATTACGAAGCAGGACATTTAAAAAGGGACAGAGAGAGTATCATTTTTTTATATCTATTTCAAACCGGATTGGATGCCGGATTAAACCAAAGAAGAAAAGTACCGCTAGGTATGCTACATAAAGAAAAAAACACAATTTAGGGGATGTTTTCGCTAACAAAAATCACAAAAACTTTAACGCATTTTATCATCTCGTTTTCACTAACGAAAAAATTGTCAACAAAAATATTTTTTGCTATGATAACTCTACTCACAAACCTATTAGCAACTTATTCACTACCGAAAATAATTTAACATTTTTCAACAACTTATTTACTACCGAAAACACCTAACAACTTATCAACTACAAATAAAAATCTATGAATTTTTCACTATAGAAAACACCCCTAGTGAAAATTAGAACAGATTTCATATATGTTAGAGATAAATGTATGTACTGTAGTCTAAATACATTTTAATAGCATCGTCGCACAGATCTTTCACTTTAAAATCTTCTTTATTTTTTGCAACTCAAATTTTGACAAAATTTGCACAATAACTTCCCTTTTATTGTTTGATCGGATTTTCAAACATTTTGTCAAAATCTGACTAGTTTATTTTAAATCTCAGAAGCCCACGTGCTGCATTCCCTTCTTGTAAACTTAACTTATACTAAATTTTTTTTCCGTCTTTTCTGAATTTTTGTTAGATTCATAATTTTTTTTTTTGAATTAATCACCCGTCTCGATGAGAGAAGTCTAAAAAGTACAAAATTATAACAAATAGTAAAAAAGTTCACTCAAAACGAAAAAAAGTATCAAACAGCTATCTTTTGGAGCCTGAGTGCCGTCTTTTTTGAACTTTTTTTCACTTTGGTCATAGTTTATTACTTTTTAGACTCGTCCTGTCGAGACGAATGATTAATCCAATAAAATCTTGCTAATCTAACAAAAATTCAAAAAACACAAAATAAAAAAATAAGTTAAGTTTACAAGAATGCAGATGGAAGGATTCTTTTGCATAGAGGTGTCAAGTGGGTTGGGCCAGCATGACACGTTTAAATGTGGCACGGGCACGATCGTGCTCCTGGCACGGCACGACACGACACAGAAATTGACCTGGCACAGCACAACACGACACAGTCTTAGCCGGGTACAACACGACACGACACGGAGGTGGGATGGGCACAACGTAGCCTGGTCTTAGCCAGACACGACACGAAAGTGAGACAAGCACGGCACGACACAATTTTGGTTGGGCATAATACAACATGTTACCCAAATTATGCAACCTAGAGGGGGGGTGAATAGGATTGCTAGTAATAATTACCAATAAAAATTTATCTCTAACAATATATGCAAACAATAAGTATGCAATCAAAATAGAGAGATAGAGAGATAGAACCCGTTTATAGTGGTTCGGTCCGGATTTGTCCACGGTCCGGCCCTACTCCACTTCTCCTCAAGCAATTACTTGAAGGTTAGACTAATCTTTAAAAGATTACAACTTGTAAGTCTTGCGGGTGCTTACAAGAACCGAATGCCTCTAGCTTTCCCGAGGAGCTAGCACAACCGCAAGAATTTTCTCCGAAAACTTCTCAAAAACAATAACACCCAAATTCCAACCCGAATTTGGTCTTCTAAGCTTTCAAGTGTTTGACTCAAACACTCACTTAGGAAATACAAGTATGTGAAGAAGGTATGAAAATTATCGCTCACGACTTGTACAAATTTTCTCTCAAGAATAATATGAAAGTGGAAGAACAATGAGAATTTTTGGCTTTGATCTTTTGAGAATTTGCTCTTGCAATAATATGGAATGTTGTAGCTTGTGTATGTACTCATTAATGAGTTCTTGATGCCTTATATAGCCATCCATATGCTTCCTAGCCGTTGGAAACTAGCCGTTGGAACTAGCCGTTGGAAACTAGCCGTTGGAAACTAGCCGTTTGAAACTAGCCGTTGGAAACTAGCCGTTGGAAACTAGCCGTTTGAAACTAGCCGTTGGAAACTAGCCGTTTGAAACTAGCCGTTTGATAGAGTGGTCATCCGGGTGGTCGTCCGGTTGTCACAGCTTTCTGTTCAGACAGCCGGCTTGTCAGCCGGTTCGTCAACCTGTGGCTCACAATTTCATCTAAATAAACCGTTAAAGCATGTATTGAGCTCAATAAAGTCTTTGTAAATATAAATCATGAATCCAAGAGACTTTATGCTATATTTCAAGGTCACGAAAATATTTAATTCGGGAATCGACTTTTCGATAATTTTGTATTTGCCGAATAAAAATATCATTGAATTAATCATCAAAATAATTAATAGAGATGCATATAAATTTTCACAAATTATAATGCATACATTTTTCAACAATCTCCCCCTTTTTGATGATGACACAAAATGATAGTTTTTATTCAAGTAGGAGTTATGCCAATCTCCCCCTTAATACATGCACCAAAGCAGTTATCTATGATCAACGAGTAATAGCAATAATCATCAGATCATAGCAAGCAATTTTTTTAAATTTGCCCAAAATGGCAAGATAGATCAATTAAAACTTGGCTTTTTCTCCCCCTGTGACATCATAAAAAAAAAAACTAAAAAGAGAAAAACAATAGGGCCATGGTTCCAGCACCATGCCGCTCTTGCCCTGTAGCACTCTATCTTCGTTCATTGAGAGCTTGGCGTCCTTGATTTTCGTATTCTCGAATAATGGCTGCTACAACGGCAGCTATAATGCCAATCCA
The DNA here is from genome assembly GCF_030253575.1 of Rhododendron vialii. Classification (NCBI taxonomy): domain Eukaryota; kingdom Viridiplantae; phylum Streptophyta; class Magnoliopsida; order Ericales; family Ericaceae; genus Rhododendron; species Rhododendron vialii. The sequence goes on along the minus strand of NC_080565.1, from coordinate 31,500,087 downwards.
ATACCACAGAGTATCCACATTTACATTCCATCCGAACCATGGTGGTATTCTCATGGTAAGTAACGCACACAGCAGAATGAAGATAAAGAGTTGCATCCAAATGGTTTGGATAAACAACCTGAACTCTGCTCGTTCGGCATCTCTTTCGTAAAACTCAAACGGTAACCCTTGCGGTATGTTTGCCATTGCTTGATGAGAGATTTAGGCCGAGAGAGAAGGAAAGATAGATAGATGAAGAGATAGAGAGAGTGTTGTTGAATTTATAGAGTATGAGAGAAGTGTTTGAGGATAAGGGATAGAGATGCGGCGCCGAATTGTTTGAAATGGTGCGCCGAATTGATTGAATTGCTGCGCCGAAAGAGAGATAATAGGGGATGCGGCACCGAATAGAGATAGGATAGGGGATGCGGCGCCGAATAGGACAAGAATAGGGGTGGCGCCGAAAAGAACAAGAATAGGGGAAGAAAATTGTGTTCGGGTGTTTATTGTTGTGTCCCCTTAATACATGCTCCCCCTAAAAGAGAGCTTTTTTAAAGAATGCGAGGGGTATTACCGAGAATGATTATCCCTGCAAGCTTAGAGACAAGAAATTCATATCGGCGAAGTATATAAGAGACAATTTAAGCACTAAGCCATGAAGTTCATACAAACTAAGTGTAAGAGACTTAATAAATCAGAGTTAGCAACGCAAAAGCTTGAATAAGTCTCAACCTCACGGTTGTCCGGTTGGACATCCGCTTGGACATCCGACTGACTGTCACGACCCTGACCCGCCCCTTGAGGTCTTAATCATGACAAATGCCAGTGATTTCTAGCAGAGGGCTCCCAAAAGACAGATTTCCAAAACCCACGAAATTATCAGCATATAACAGATTTGTTCAAGACTCAAAATAAATGATCAAACTTGATTCTTGTACATCTAACCAACACTTAAACATGTAAAGAAGGTAGGAGATCCCTACCTCGAGGGTTAGAAGCAAGCCCGAACATGGAGGAAACCTCAAAGTGCTCCGATCATGATTCTTCTTCGATCAATAGGAAGATCTCGTCGCGTAGAACAACTTTAGTACTTGGGATTTTTCCGAAATCTCATTCTAAGGCGATGAAATCGAAGAGAGAAGTTTGGACGAGAGGTGAGAAAGAGAGAGAGTCGGTCGAGGGAGTAGAGAGAGAGAAACGTGTGTGTGTCTACCCGGAAAAGAAAAGAAATATATGTGGGGGAGAATTATCCCCTACACACACCTTCACTTATACACCCATGCATATTACACTTGCATCCCGAACTTCTAAATTCTAGCACATTCGACATCCGAACTCATTCTCCATTTTATATCACAACTCATGCCTTAATAAAACATAAAGAATTATGGAAATAAAATACGGGTCTCTACACTGACAAATGCAGGTTAAGTCCAGAAAGCGTTTAAGAGGAGTAGCATTAAAGACCATAAAACTGTTTTTCTGCATACCAAACACAGGAAAATGAATCATATGATAAAATGTTTGGAGGGTGATTTCTTTATCAAGATCATTTGTACTCTCCATCAAGTATGATATTTACGAATTCAATCAACTCAACATTGAATCCAAAAAAAAAAAAAAACTTTTGACATCAAGAACACAACTTTTTCATAAATGATTAGACATGCCGAGTTCTCGTCGAATGAAACAAAATTGTTCTTCACCAAGGGGTTTTGTGAAAATGTCCGCCAATTGCTTGTCGGTACTAATAAAGTTAAGTTCAATATCTCCTTTTTGAACATGATCTCTTATAAAATGATGTCTAATCTCAATATGTTTTGTTCGAGAATGTTGAATTGGATTCTTGGTTAAGCTAATTGCACTAGTATTATCACATTTAATAGGAATATGATCATATTGCAAATTGAAATCCTCCATTTGTTGTTTGATCCACAATATTTGGGCACAACAACTTCCGGCCGCTACATATTCCGCCTCGGCGGTAGATAGAGCTACGGAATTTTGTTTCTTGCTATGCCAAGACACTAGAGAGTGCCCTAGAAATTGGCAAGTCCCACTTGTACTTTTACGATCAACTTTGAAACCTCCAAAATCCGCATCCGAATAACCAATTAAATCAAATGCAACTCCACGTGGATAAAACAATCCTAAGTCATGAGAACCGGCAACATATTTAAAAATACGTTTAATAGCTTTTAAATGCGATTCTTTAGGACATGATTGAAATCTAGCACACATGCAAACACTAAACATTATATCCGGTCTACTTGCAGTGAGATAAAGTAATGAGCCGATCATACCTCGATACATCTTTTCATTGACGGCCTTACCATTCTCATCTTTGTCTAGCTTAGTTGATGTGCTCATTGGTGTGCTCATTGGCTTTGATCCTTCCATGCCAAACTTCTTAATAAGTTCTTTCGCATACTTGGCTTGGTTGATTAGGATCCCCTCATTTGTTTGCTTGATTTGAAGTCCGAGGAAGAAGTTAAGCTCCCCCATCATACTCATTTCAAATTCACCTTGCATACACTTAGCAAACTCTTTGCACATATTATCATTAGTGGCACCAAAGACAATATCATCAACATATATTTGAATAATGAGCATATCTTTACCTTTGGCTTTAATGAAAAGAGTAGTATCAATTTTTCCACGAGTAAAGCCATTGTCAAGCAAGAATGAACTAAGTCTATCATACCATGCACGTGGTGCTTGCTTCAAACCATATAGAGCTTTTGAGAGTTTAAAAACATGATCGGGGTATACATGATCTTCAAAGCCGGGAGGTTGTTTGACATAAACTTCCTCATTTATGAACCCATTCAAAAATGCACTTTTCACATCCATTTGATAAAGCTTGAAATTTTTGAAAGATGCAAAGGCAAGCAATATGCGAATAGCCTCTAATCTAGCTACCGGTGCAAAAGTTTCTTCAAAATCAATACCTTCTTCTTGATTATAACCTTGAGCAACAAGTCTAGCTTTATTCCTAACAATATTTCCGGATTCATCTAGCTTGTTACGAAAAACCCATTTAGTACCTATAATAGTGTGATCAAGAGGCTTAGGTACTAATGCCCAAACTTTATTCCTTTCAAATTGATTTAACTCATCTTGCATGGCCAAAATCCAATTTTCATCATCTTGAGCTTCCGGAAAGTTTTTAGGCTCAATTTGAGAAACAAAAGCTTGATTTTCACAAAAATTTCTATGAGACGAGCGAGTGGTTACCCCTTTCGAAACTTCTCCAAGAATCAAGTCCTTTGGATGGTTTTGCACGAATCTCCAATCCTTGGAAAGATCTTGGTTGTCTCCCATGGCATCTTGAGGTTGATTAATAACTTCATCTTCTTTGATTTGAGAGCTTTCTACTTGAGTATCACCATCAACTTTTTCTTGAATTGTCAAGCCATGAATCTTATGTGTAATCTCTAAGTCATCATTATCAACAACATCCTTAGTAGCACAAGGATTAGATTCATCAAAGGAAACGTGAATAGATTCTTCAACAAGATTAGTGCGCTTATTATAAATTCTATATGCTTTGCTAGTAAGAGAGTAACCAATAAAGATGCCTTCATCCGATTTTGAATCAAATTTACCCAAGTTATCTTTTCCATTGTTTAATACATAACATTTACAACCGAAGGCATGAAAGTAATTAATGTTGGGTATTCTACCATTCCAAAGCTCATAAGGAGTTTTCTTGAGGATAGGCCTAATTAAAACTCGATTCAAAATATAGCATGAGGTATTAACGGCTTCCGCCCAAAAATATTTTGGCAAAGAGTTTTCACAAAGCATAGTGCGGGCCATTTCTTCCAGAGTACGATTTTTTTCTCTCTACTACTCCATTTTGTTGAGGAGTACGAGGTACGGAAAAGTTATGACCAATACCATGTTCATCACAAAACTTTTCATATAAAGAATTGTCAAGTTCTTTTCCATGATCCGTACGAATGTTAGAAATAACAAATCCTTTTTCATTTTGAACTCTTCTACAAAGTTTAGTGAAATTAGGATAAGCCTCATTCTTATGAGCTAGGAACATCACCCATGTATATCTAGAGAAATCATCAACAACAACAAGACAATAATAGTTTCCACAAAGACTTGGAGAGCGAGTTGGTCCAAACAAATCCATATGAAGTAATTGCAAAGGTCTAGTAGTTGAAACAACATTTTTGGACTTAAAAGAAACCTTGGTTTGTTTTCCTTGTTGGCAAGGACCACAAAGTCTATCTTTTTCAAATTTGATTTTAGGAAGACCTTTTACCAAATTTTTTCTAGAGAGTTTTGAAATAGCATCCATACTTGCATGTCCTAGGCGCCTATGCCAAAGCCAACTATTTTCACTCAAAGCGGAAAAACATTTTATATCACAATTACTTAAATCATTGAGATTAAAAACATATACATTTTCAAGTCTTTGTCCAACGAAGAGTGTCTTGTTGCTTTTGACATTTTCAATGATACATTTAGATTTTTCAAAGATAACACGATTTCCTCTATCACATAATTGACTTATGCTAAGAAGATTGTGTTTTAAACCATTAACAAGTAAAACATCTTCAATAATAGGAGAATTACCTATATTGCCGATTCCTATGATTTCACCTTTGTTGTTGTCTCCAAATGTGACATGTCCACCATCTTTAGACGAAAGAGAATTGAAAGCCCTCTTGTCACCGGTCATGTGTCTTGAACATCCACTATCAAGGTACCAACTTCCTTCCTTGAGAGAACTTTTGAAGCATACCTACAATAGCACATCAATTCTTGACTTTTGGTACCCAAATCATCTTGGGTCCTTGAAGGTTAGCATTGATACGGTTCTTAGGAACCCAAACCTTTTTTGCATTAGAAGATGAGTATCCTTTCATAGGACATGTAGGAGAAATATGACCAATTTTACCACAATAATGACATGTCAATTTAGAATGGCTAGAAGGAGGAACATCTTTTTCAAAAAGATTTTTGTGTTGAGTGGGATTATAACCAATTCCGGCCTTGTGAAAAGAAACCATTTGTTTTCCAAGAAGAATGTCTAAACTTTCTTTTCCATTAGTGAGTTTTGAAAGAGAATTAGTTAAATCATCAATTTGTTTTTCTAAAGATTCGTTTTTGGAAGTATCCTTCAAATACTCTTTTTCTTTTTCCAAAGAGGTTCTTAAACTTTCATTTTCTTCCTCCAAAATATCTTTCTCTTCAATTAAATCATCTATTTCTAGTGAAAGATCTTTAGCAACCTTTTTAAGAAATTTGTTTTTAGAAACAACCTTTTCAAATTCTACTTTCAACTCTTTATAGGCAATAAATAATTCATCAAAGGAATAGGATGAGTCGAGATCTACCTCGTTTTCTTCGATGGCCATGAAACACAAGTTAGCGACCTCTTGTTGCTCATCGTCCTCATCGGAGCTACTATCGTCACTATTGTCCCATGCGGCCATCATAGCTCTCTTTTTGTCCTTCTTTGAATATTTTTTTGCATATGGACATTCACTTTTGATGTGGCCGGGCTTTTTGCATTCGTAGCAAATGATTGGATCCTTTTTACTATTTTCTTCTTTGCCTCCATCTTTTCTTGAAAATCCTCTGCCTTTGTGAGATGCTCTATTTTTGAGGAGTTTCTTGAACGTTTTTGTGATGAGCGCCATTTCATCATCCTCACTTTCGTTGCTTGAATCCTTCTTGCTTTTTGATTTGCTTGTTGTACTTTTGAAGGCAAGATCCTTAACTTTCTTCTCTTTTTCACCCTTGAGGTTGTGATGCATTTCCTCCGTCATGAGAGATCCCATGAGCTTGTCCATCGTGTATGTTGAGAAATCTTTGGATTGTAGGATGATGGAGGTGGTAGTGTCCCAATTGGTTGGCATGGAACGGAGCACCTTCCTTGTCATTTCGGATTGACTGTAAATCTTTCCAAGAGCTTTTAAACCGTTAGTAATACTAGCAAATCTAGCAAACATTTGAGATATAGATTCATCCGGTTTCATTTTGAAGAGCTCATAGCTATGCACAAGAATATCAATTTTGGACTCCTTAACTTGACTATCTCCTTCATGTGACATTTCTAACTTATCCCATATTTCTTTAGCCGATTCACATGCGGAAACACAATCATATTCATTGGGAGTAATAGCACAAAAAAGAAGGTTCATAGCTCTATAGTTCTTTTCTATTGAAGCCTTTTCCAAATGACTCCACTCATAATCTGGTTTAGGCATAGTCTCTTCTCCAATTTTCTTAGTAGGAATAATGGGACCATTTTTGATAATTTTCCATAGATCATAATCCGTGGATTGAATAAAGATCATCATTCTATTTTTCCAATGAGAGTAATTTTCTCCGGTGAACAAGGGAGGTCTATTGGACGATTGACCTTCGATACAAGAAACATTACTAGTGGTTGCCATGGATCTTAACTCTTAGATGGTTAAATCTACAAACAAGAGCCGAGGCTCTGATACCAATTGTTACCCAAATTATGCAACCTAGAGGGGGGGTGAATAGGATTGCTAGTAATAATTACCAATAAAAATTTATCTCTAACAATATATGCAAACAATAAGTATGCAATCAAAATAGAGAGATAGAGAGATAGAACCCGTTTATAGTGGTTCGGTCCGGATTTGTCCACGGTCCGGCCCTACTCCACTTCTCCTCAAGCAATTACTTGAAGGTTAGACTAATCTTTAAAAGATTACAACTTGTAAGTCTTGCGGGTGCTTACAAGAACCGAATGCCTCTAGCTTTCCCGAGGAGCTAGCACAACCGCAAGAATTTTCTCCGAAAACTTCTCAAAAACAATAACACCCAAATTCCAACCCGAATTTGGTCTTCTAAGCTTTCAAGTGTTTGACTCAAACACTCACTTAGGAAATACAAGTATGTGAAGAAGGTATGAAAATTATCGCTCACGACTTGTACAAATTTTCTCTCAAGAATAATATGAAAGTGGAAGAACAATGAGAATTTTTGGCTTTGATCTTTTGAGAATTTGCTCTTGCAATAATATGGAATGTTGTAGCTTGTGTATGTACTCATTAATGAGTTCTTGATGCCTTATATAGCCATCCATATGCTTCCTAGCCGTTGGAAACTAGCCGTTGGAACTAGCCGTTGGAAACTAGCCGTTGGAAACTAGCCGTTTGAAACTAGCCGTTGGAAACTAGCCGTTGGAAACTAGCCGTTTGAAACTAGCCGTTGGAAACTAGCCGTTTGAAACTAGCCGTTTGATAGAGTGGTCATCCGGGTGGTCGTCCGGTTGTCACAGCTTTCTGTTCAGACAGCCGGCTTGTCAGCCGGTTCGTCAACCTGTGGCTCACAATTTCATCTAAATAAACCGTTAAAGCATGTATTGAGCTCAATAAAGTCTTTGTAAATATAAATCATGAATCCAAGAGACTTTATGCTATATTTCAAGGTCACGAAAATATTTAATTCGGGAATCGACTTTTCGATAATTTTGTATTTGCCGAATAAAAATATCATTGAATTAATCATCAAAATAATTAATAGAGATGCATATAAATTTTCACAAATTATAATGCATACATTTTTCAACACAACACGACACGAAAAAATAGATAATAATTTTAATGTTATTAAATAAATTGACTTGCTATATCATGAGTCTATGACTCGTATTCTTGTAATGTCATTAATTAAGGTAAAAAAAAATGGCTTGCCATGTAAATTTGACAAAATACCGCACATACATTGCGTTTTATCTTACGATGATTTGAAAACAAATTATCAATTTTTATTGAATGAAATTATTTTAGTTTATTTTGAACTTAGACAATAGGGTTTCGTTTGTAAATTGTACATTATAAAAAAAAATTGTTGAAATGGGTCACGTAAAAATTTAATCTCCGAATGGGTCATGTGACTCATGTTGTTTTTTTTTTTTTTTCAATTAGTGGAAAAAATACAAATTTTATGGGAATCTATCCAAAAATTTAGAGAGAGAGAGATGAGTTTTAGGGAAATAGAAAAAAAAATTAAGGGACAAAAAATAGTGGCAACACGCCACCACCATATAAAAAAAGGAGGAACAAATGGCGCTGGGGAAATTCGAACCCAAGCTTATCACGTTAGGGGTCGTTTGGATGCATCCATGAGAGGAGGGATTAGCTTTCACCCCTTCATAAGACCTGGGACCCAGGCTTTACCCCCGTTTGGAAACCAAAAACAGAGGGGTTTTCAGGAAGACCGGTTCTTGGCCAAGACCGGAGAAAGGGGGCATCGGGGGTCTTATTTTCGGATAGGGTTTGAGGTATCCATAAGTTATACCCCCCCAATCCCCTCAAAATCTGACGATTTTACCCTTCTCTATCCCCCTTCCCTCAACCCCGATCTTCCATTTCTGGAGTAGCCCACTTTATCACACACATGCACACCCAGATTGGGGAAAATGGGAGAGAGAGAGAGAGAGAGAGAGAGAGAGAGAGAGAGAGAGAGAGACGTACAGTGACGACGGCGAGGAGCCGCCGACGATCGACGACGAATTGGGACGACGGCTGCTGCTGCTGCGCTTCTTCTTCTTCTTTTCTTCTTCTTCGGTTGTTCTCTGACTCTCTCTCTCTCTCTCTCTCTCTCTCTCTCTCCGAGATTATAAAAGGATTGGGAAAAATTACTCAGTGCATGTGTGCCCATGCAACCCCACCCATCCACTATGCTTAAAAAACCGAAATTATTGCTTGCTTTTGATCCAAAATAAATGAAATTATAAAATAAAACACTTAAAAAAAATTCTAATTTTTGATACTTGTTACAATGATTAGATTATAAGTAAAATAAATTATTGCGGCTTAAATTGTGAAAGAATAATTAAATTTGTAATTATATATAAAACGTAATACATAATTAATTTAGGGACTGTACAAGGGCAAAAAGGTCATTTGATAGCTTTTTACATCATCCACCCTCCCTTATACCCCCTATTAATCCTCCATCCAAACAAAGTATTATTTAATCCCCCTTATCTAATACCTCATCCAAACAACCTACTATTTAATCTCCCCTCCATAAACATCACATCAACGTGGGTCATCCCTTATTAACTAATACCCCCTACTATCTTATCTCCCCTTATTAACTAATACCCCCAATCCTTATCCCGCATCCAAACGGACCGTTAGTGGCAACACACTTTACCACCATACCGCAAACGAGCACCACCAAGTAAACCGTAAACGGGCCGGCACAACACAATTAAAAAATGGCACGACACAATCAAATAAACGAGCCGGCACGGCACAACAAAATTGAAAAAAGCATGGCACGACATAATTTAAGTAAACAGACCGGCACAATTGGCACGAAGCTAAACGGGTCAGGCCAGCACGGCACTGCCCGTTTTACAACTCTCGTTTTGCATAGATAGTAAGACTATTCTAAACGTATCTTTTCGGAACTCTGTCACTTCTCACTTTTTCTCTCTTTAATTTTATGTCTTCTCTCTCTTACTCGCTCTCTTCTTCATTCTTTCACATTATTTTTTTTTATTTTTCTTTATTAGTGTGAATACTTTATATTTAACTCAAAATTAATTGATAATGTGTGAAGAGGTCTTCTCTCTCTCCTTCTGGCTTTAACTTTCTTTCTTTTTATTATATTTTTCCTTACTAATGTGAAAACTTTATATTCAACTCAAAATCAATTGGCAAAATTTGTAGAGATGTCTCAAATGTTGTTAAGTGATCACTCATTCCACTCTTAAACAATATGAGACTCTATTTCCTTAACATCCCCTTATATGCAGCCGCATTTGAGGTTTGTCACATGTGGTTATTTTGTGGGTTCTATCATCGTACAATATTTTTGCTGGTCTGTTATCATGGAGTGTAGATTGTGAATTTTTAAATATGGGATGGAATGGACTCCGTTCTAATACCATGTGAAAACTTTATATCCATCTCAAAATCAATGTGTAGAGAGATTCTAAATGTTATTTAGTAATATCTCATTCTACTTCCAAATAATATGAAACTCTATTTCCTTAACAATTAGAATAAGAGGATGTTTCACTAATTCAAATAAGTACTTATTTTTCAAGAGTGTTTACTTTAACATTCAAAAAGAGGGTGTTCCACTGACTCAAATAGGTCCCAAATATTAGTCAGTTTCACAAAATTCAAGAGTGTTTACTCACCGATAGATATCCACAATTATGTGTCATAAAGGAATAAGTTCAAATCTGTGAATGATTTAGAGTGAAGATTTGCTTTGTATGAATTGCTTTCTGGAAAAAAAAATTCTCAACTCAAAAAACACTCATTACTCCTAATTTCAATAATTATTCACCTCTATCTCCTATCATTATTTTTATTTCTCTTTCTATCTTTTTTCAATCATTTTCTCTACTTCCAATCATTACTCTCATTTCTCTCTCTATTCATAATCTTACAAAATTTCTCAAAAACTCATCCAAACACAGCATAAGGCTTCCCATGGTTGAAACCACCGCTTAAACATACCTTATTTTTTTATGACTTCTAAATTAGAGCTTACATGTCACCGATAGGGGTGATTCGTACAGAGATTTCGGCCAAATATCTGGTCGATCCCATAGATAACAACTATTGCGTTGAAGAACAACAAAAAAAACTTCATCAACATGCAGTCTGAAATGGAAGACCGACATTTCAACATGCAGTCTGAAATGGAAAAACGAAAGAGTAAAGTAAAAGAAAAAAAGAGGGAAAGTTACGCGGAAAAAGTGGCCGTGATTTGGTGGAAAAAGTCCCCAACATGCTAATTTTGTTAATTAAAGGGAGGGAAGGTGTTATTTCAATCATTTTAATTGAAACAATCTACACACTTTTTACTTGCCACATCCTCCAAAGACGCGTACAGAATTTTCAAGATGGTACCCACCAATAACCCAAAGGGCAGAGAATAAATTTAGCCTTGAATTAATAATACAGTAACAAAGAGAACTCATGAACTTCCAGTTTCATTTGAAACCAGAGGTCGGGCGCACTTGATGCATATGCAAGTTGAATGTTGATAAAAATACACCGGAAGATGCTCATATTTCAACATTTGACTTGCGCATTAGCTTCCAACTTAATTATTTTGTCAACATTCTGATTTGCACATGCATCGCTTGTGTCCGGCCTCTAGTTAAAATATAAAAGTTGAGAGAAACATACCTCGATTTATGAAGACAATTCCCAGTAAAACACGGCCTAAGAGAGAAACTACACATAGGCAGAAGAAAAAAATGAATTAGAAATCGCAATACAACCTTTAAACAAAGACATCGATAGGGTAAAACAAATGGTAGAAAAGGTTACAGTAGGACGAAAATGAGTTGCTGAAAATAAAAAAATTGCGAGAAACATGCTTGAATTTGTGGAGAATAAGATGAATTCCCTCTATTTAGCTATGAACTGTGAACAAAGACAATCAATATGTTAAACAATCCACTTTTTTTTTTTTTCAACATAAACAACCCAATTGCACTCTCCGTAAAATAAAATAAAAAAACATTAATCTCTGAGAAGATTTTTAAATGAAAAGAGAGTCCCAAACTGCATTTAGTCCCAAGCGCGTGTCACATGTTTTACATTTACAATTATTTTATAACCACACACATATACACAAACAAGTACTTCACACACACACTTACATTTTTTGGTGGATCTCACACACACTGGAAGTGTAGTGTGTGTGGACCCAAATGTAAATTTGTGTAAGTATTTGTAGTTGTAGAATGATTGCTGCACTTAATCCGACGTCAATTTTCCCCCTTTGTGGTCTGCCATATTGTGACACTGAAATTTAGTGCACATGAAGGTGTGGTAATGGTAGTGGACAAAATTTGAAAATTAAACTCTACATGGAGAACTAAAAGGCATGGATGATAGGAATTAGGAAAAGTACGAAAAATATAGGATGTACCTTTTTTATAAAACAGAATGCCAATCCTTGAAGCAAATTAGCATGAGGCATGAGCATCAGAGATTTCAGAAGGTTTTCACATCCCTTGGTTACCTTCCAATGGTCACACCATTTAATCTAAACCAAGAGTCACACCTTTTAAGTTATCCTTAGTGGTTAAATCTTTAACCTCTACATATATACATTATTAACATGTATATATCAAAGTGTATTTTGGTAAAGGCAAGAGAAGAGCCACACCGTCTGCTTTTACTTTCCTATATAAACACAAACCCATTCATTAAAGAATTCATAACACTCATTATTTTGATTACTTTATGCAAAGAACATGCATATAAATTTTACGAACTTATGATGGTATGTTCAGTTTGGAAATGACTTTCAAACTAAGAATGTCAAAAACCTCCATATATAGTATTTGCACAAAGCAAAACATTCAAGATACTGTAATTGAAATAGTTACCAATTCGGTTAACCACCGATCACGTGTCCAATAGTACTCTAACCTTGTACTTATCCCAATACGTAATCTGATTCTTGATCAAGGCCACCAAACATTGCTCATTGAGAGCCACATAACACATTTTCGTGTTATAAAAACACCATCATGATACAATTGCCATATTAGTGTCACCTACAATATGCCACAAAAAACTTGGCAAAAGTTTCCATCCATAAACACAAACACAAACACACCTGGACTCATCTGTGAGATGTAGGCACGCTAAGTGTGGTGCGAACACATCTCTTTGTAATCTTGTTCTAGAATAATGTAGAACATGTAATAAAATTTCTAAGCTAAAAGTCTAAAGAAGTGTGTAGAAGATATAATTACCCTAGGAAGATTTTTGTATGGGTAAAATGCTTCGTTTGCTCCGATGTAATGGAATAACGCCCCAAGAGTAGGGCCTAAAACGTCTGTTGAAGCATAATAAACCGGAAATCCGGGATCGTACCCGAGGGAATAATTATATGGCTTGCTAGGATTTGTAGGTGCAAGTAGGGGCTTTCGGCTTTAAGACAGCCAACTTTGTTTTACTTTAAACGGTGGAAATAAAAGGCTAAATTAAAAACGAATTAACTAGAGAAAAGATAGGCGAGGTCTAGGAATTATTAACACCCAAGACTCAAGCTAAATTACACTTTCCACCCAACTACACAATTTAAGATTCTTGGTTAAAGTTCTCAAATCGGAAAATAAAATGATTTGAGAACCAAGCTAGCTCTAGAGTTCATTTGGCAAATACTTCGTGCGAAAGAGCTCTAAGCATCATGTGTGGTGGGTAGGCGAAGCTCCCACCTACACATGATCAAAGAGGTTAACACCTCGGTGATTTGACAAACAAACCCGAACCCCACATCAATTTTCAAATCAAAGTTTAAAGCTTTATTGGGTGCAAAATGCAATTTTCGCCCGAGCCATGAGGTGCTAATCATCCCATGACCTAACCCTTGAAACTACTCACTCATATCTAGAGAGATAAAAGCAAGTGAAAAACTACTTAGCATAATTGAAAAGCAACACTAGAAGAAAATTAGAGATTAAGATAGATCGGGAGAAGATAAACAACTTTAATAAAGGTAACAATAACAAAAAGTAACAACTAAGGACAGAAAATTAAAAGATAAGTGCTGAAAAAATGAAGAACAACAAGAACACTCAAGAACAATTTGAATCTAGATCTAGATCTAAAATTAGGTAAGCAAATCTAAGTCTACCCCTATGCTACTTAACAATGAAATAAGCTTTTATACTTCTAAGATCCGCGCCTGGAATATTCCCTAGATGCTCTGAAAATCCCATGCTAAGCCCCTCGGCATCGATGGCAACGACCTTAGGGTGCTCTGCTAACATGCTCGGCATCGATGGACCTTGAAACCATACATCGATGCCGAGGTCCATAGCTCAGATTTTCTTAAGTGCTTCGGCATCGATGGATCTCCATTCTTCCCATCGATGCCGAACCCCATAGCTCGGCGCTCTGGCCTGCTGCTGCCTGGGCCATCTGCTTCTTGCTCGGGCAAATCTGGTTCTGCTCGGGCAACTCAGCTTCTGCTCGGGCAAATCAACTCCTGCTCGGGCAATTCTGCTTCTGCTCAAGTAAAGATTGCATTTTAAACCTTTCTTTTACCTTTTCTTTACTTTAATTTATTTAATGAAAATAAGGAAGTACCCCCCATTTGGAAACAATGGCGTTACCAGAATTTTGAGATTTCAATCCAATCAAAATGTTGACCCCCAGCTTTTAGTGTAAAACAGAAAACAGCACACTTTTCTATCGAATAAATGACTCAAAACATGACCTTAATCTTTGAATAAAACCTTGCAATTTTGAAGTTGCTTTTAGAAAAATTCAAGGATCAATTACCGTCATTTTTTATCTCGAAAATCGATATTTTTTCGAAAAGTGATTTTTCCATACTTAGACAGATTTTCAGGGGCCGACAGGGTCTTCATTGGTTCCTCGGGTACTTGGACGCACTCGGGCCATGGATGATGTCAAAATATGCCTTATTCACATGATTTACCTGAAAGCACTAAAAACATATCTTATGAGTAAACGCAATTAAGAAGCAACTAATTAAGCGATGAAATTAACTAAAACTAGATACTAGCGCACCCTGCATTGTATTAACGGGTGCTTATCATAAAACTAGAAAAAATTAAAAGTTAGGAGATCTTTGTAATTAAAGTGCATGTGCTTATCTCTAGCTAGACAATTCTAGAGAATTGGATGTCCTCTATAAATAGAGCCTTGTTGTACTCATTTTGTTACAATGAAAATCTAACAAATGCCTTTCAGAACTTCTCCTTATAACATCTCTCACTCATCCTTTCTTTATAAATCTCACTCTCTTGTCCAATTTACTTCAAAATCTAACTAAGCACCCCAACAATTTTGGTATCAGAGTCAACATAACCGATCCATCCTTGTCCGTCTTCCACCCACCATGGAGACCAACTCTTCCACTTTCAACTATGCACAAAATCTCATCTCTATATTTGAGGGAGAGAACTATGACTATTGGAGCATCCATATGCAAACTTTATGTAACGACCCTGATTTTTAGTAAATAAAAATTTCGTTAAATATTTAAATTTTATTTTAATTACTTGAATTTGCTACTAAAAATTTCTTTTTAATTTTAATAATCCGTCATAATTAGATTTGAGACTTATAAAATTATATCTTTCACGCCGAGCAATCAAGTCATTTTCGAAAGACAAGTATGCTTATAAAAGCACTTGTATATTTTCCTAACGAGTTAGATAAAATCTTTAAATTATATTTCTTGGCTAGAAATCCTACTTGGCAAGAAGAATTAGCATCCAACTAATTGGTTAGACAAACCGAACTACCAATCCACCTAGTTACAATTCCCTAACCCTAGATGGACCCTTTTGACCGTCTTCAAGCCTTATGAACCCTCCTAACCCTAATTGAACCAATAGGCCACTAGAGATAATCATTATATCCCATGACTAGTCATATCCAACTTACAAATATTTCTTTGACCATTGGACAATAAATACTAGGGGAAATATTATCTCTTGGACAATAAAAGTTAGGGAGGATATTATCCATTGAACAATAGATATTAGGCATGCCAATGAATGGATGTACTTGACAAGACAACTCATGAGATTCTTTCAATCATTTTTGCTTCTAAATGAAGCAAGCCAAGCCTTGTCATCATTATTCCTCTACCTATCGGATAATAAAAGCAAGGGAAAACTTTAACCTTTGATCCATAATTGTTAGGGAAATTATTATCCCTTGGTTAATGGATATTTGACTTGCCAATGTGTGTATGACTTGGACAAGACAAGCCATAGCCATCATCTTGCTTCTAAATAAAGCAAGCCTAGCCATGTCATAGCCTTAAGCCTAATTATTCTACAGTTACTTTCCTAGAGTCTTAAAATACACAAGATATCCTTATCTATAGGTATATACACCTCATAGCCTATAATAAGCATGCCTATAGATGACTATACATGCACCTTCTAGGAGAAATATTATTCATTGGACAATGTTCTTGTCATTGAAAGCCTTAACTTCCCTTCATTACTTTTCCTTAGTCTTAGTAAGTCTAGTGTACTCATGTATATACGTAGGTATATATAAGCGAGAGAGAGAGAGAGAGAGAGAGAGAGAGAGAGAGAGAGAGAGAGAGAGAGAGAGAGAAGCCGAGAGTGAGGGAGAGAGGTGGAGTGTGTGCATGTGTTTTGTCTACTCCAACATGTAACCTTTAGCCCATAAGCCTATAAACCATTTTCCAACCCATTTCTAGTCTTCCAAAGTACAATGATTTTGTGCTTTCTTGCAAGAAACCTCCCCATAGACTTGACAAGCCATGAAACCCTCCATGAATGTCTAGGATTTGGCTTAAAGAAGAAATGACAAGTCATGGAAGGCATGGCTGATTGAAAGGCATGAAATGACAATTCAATGGAGCAAAATCCATGGGAAAAGGGAGAGGGAGGGGGGCCGGCCATATGGAGGGAGAGGGAGCCAAGACTTTTGCCTATAAATAGCAAGCTCACTTCAAGTTTCAACTCACACCTTCCTTCCTTTGCTCTCACTTCTCTCTAGAAACCATTTCCATTTCCAAACAGCCTACTGCCCTTCACAAATCTCCATTTTTCTCCTGCTTAAAGTAGTTTTTAGAACCAACTCCCTTCGGGAAAGTTGTAGAGCACTTCGAGACCTTCAAGTTAGACCCAAGAACCACCTCAATCGGTAAAGAAATGACAAAGATATTGGCATCTGAAGTTCAGTAAAAATCTCAGATTTCCATTTCCAGACAGCATACTGTCTCTTCCTTTATCACCATTTTTCTCCTACCTAAAGTAGTTTCTAGGATCAACTTCCTTCACAAAAGTTGTAGAGCACTTCGAGAGCTTCAATTTCGACCCAAGAACGATCATATTCGGCCAAATATTGACCGAGTTACTGCCATCCAAAGTTTGGTCCAGATTTGCGAGTTTCACCGCCCGTAGAAAACTTCCAACTAGCTTATTCGGCCCCGACTAGTTTCGGATCAAGGTAGATAAATCTCTACTCATTCTCCCTAGTATAACTTTAGTTATTTTTGTTTATGATAAGGCAAGTTAAAGTATTAGGAATAATTAGCAAGCTCGTTTTACAAAAATCTTGAAATGACATTACGATCATGTAGAATACTCTTACCTCTATCTCTAAATATACGTAGAATACTTCTTACCACTCTCTCGAAGTATAAAATTCATATCTCTACTTACTTACTAAGTATGCGTAAAGGTTACTTACCTGTTAGACTTTAAATGTTATGTGTGATACTTGTATACATGAAGAACTTGAATGGAGTTTTCTTTAAAAAGAGGAAAAGGAAGGCGAGTATGTTGAATTAATCAACTTGTTACTCGAAATAAACATATGTTGCTTAGAATTTCTCAAAAGAAAGAAAGAACGGTTTTTCGAAAGTTAAGACTTTATTCTAGGTATTCGTATTTTGATCTTTGAATGGTTATAAGCATGATTTGTAATATAGAGTTGGATGATCTTGTTAGTTTAGTTTCAAGATTTCAATGAATGATTTTATGTTTACTTTGAAAAAAAGTCCTACCGCGGAGTCTATGCATGAGAACGAGACACGAAAATCGAGAAAATAGAAACATGACACCTAAGGTGTGGTTAACAAGAAAAATGTGTTTCGAATGAGGAAATATTTTTGAAACTACATAATGACCGATTTTGATGGCATTATATGAGATGTGTGTGTGAGTGTGTGCCAATAGGAACCCGGGATGGCGGAACCATTGTGAGGATACTCGGGAACCAGGAACGGCGGAACTTCCAGGTTCCCGAGGTTGGGTGTGTGGCTTGGTTATCCGCGGAGAGGAGCCAATGCAAATGTGTGCCAATGGGAACCCGGGACGGCGGAACCATTGGGAGGATACTCGGAAACCCGGAACGGCGGAACCGAGGTTGGGTGTGTTAAAAATGATTTTGGAAATGTTGATTTGGACAAAGAAAAGTGAAAATGGTGACACGGTCTACGATGAGTCCCATAGGAGAAACACAGAAAACCACGGACACCAACGTTAATAATGAATGTGAATGTGTTATCGTTTATCGTTTTGTTAAATTTGCATATACTATGTTGATCTTATGATCTATTGTTGTAAGTTAAGAGTTAGTGGGTAGGGTTTATTCTATTGAGCTTTTGTAGCTCACGGTGTTACCTTTGGTGACCCTGACATATTATATTGGTGGCGACGCCGGTATAATGTGTCAGACCTTATAGATGAACAGGGTGAATACTATACCTTAGAAGCTTTCGGAGCCGAGGAGCTTGCTAGGATGGAGAAGGAAGCGGAACAGTAGATAGGCCCTAGTTTACCTCTCCCTTTTGTAATAAAAGTACCTTTGTAGGGTTGATAATGTAATATTGAGTCAGACTCCATTTATCTTGAAATGAAATTGTCCATTTAACGTTCCCAAAATTGGGGGCGTTATACTTTATTTGTCTCACAAGAATTGTGAGATCTTGTTGAAAGCAGATACGAGGCACCGGTAAATGCCGAACAAAAAGCAACTTGGACGGAAGCAAGGAAGAAGAAGTTCAAGAAGAGAGATGCTTTGGCTCTCCTCAACATTCAACGTGGGGTAAGCAAATCTATCTTTCCAAGAATTATGGGTGCAAAAACTTCAAAAGAAGCATGGGAGATATTAAAAATTGAATATCAAGGTTATGATAGGGTTATCTCCATTAAACTTCAAACACTATGGAGAGACTTTGATAATCTAGCAATGAAGGAAAATGAATCCGTTCAAACGTTCTTTTCCCGAGTTGCTGGAATTATCAATCAAATTCGAAGTTATGAAGATACCCTTCTGGATAAAAGAATTGTCGAAAAGGTTCTTAGGAGTTTGCCTCCAAAGTTTGATCATGTTGTAGCTGCTATCGAAGAATCTAAGGATTTGTCTAAACTCGATATGAACGAATGAGTTCTCTCGAGGCCCATGAACAAAGAATGAGCAGGTTCACAAATCAATTCTTGGAGCAAGCATTTCAAAACAAAATCAATTTTGGAGGAAAGAACCAAGAAGATCAAAAGAAGGGCTCATCTCAAGGAGGAGGCATGAACGCAAAAAGACGTTGAGGCCAAAATGCATTTCAAGCCCGGAACAAAGGAAAAGGATATGACAATCAGAGGAATCCTAATGGTGGTAACTCTAACCCTTCTTGCATTATTTGCAAAAAAACTAATCATGCATCCAAAGATTGCAGATTTAAATGCAAGAGATGCAAGGTTTCTAATCATTCTGATCGA